>NW_027271442.1:265000-618732 GCF_040938485.1 Diadema antillarum
CTTTTTTAGGGCATGGTGGTAAATGCTTTCAAGAGCAACATTAAGCAGGTTATGAAGCTTTTATAACGGACCATCTACGGTTTTAGACTGACCGGAAAGATATTCAAAGAGATCAAGAAATGCACAGAAACCTATGCCGGAACTTTCTGGAGTGTAGACTAGTCTAGGAAGTCGTAACTTTACTTGTAAGACTAACAAAAAGCTGAATCAAAAGGTTGTCGTTGATGTTGGGAGACATGCATTTTCTGCCTATTGCTTATAAAGATTACAATTAACATTCTTGTACTCGTCCAGATTAGTATTTTTGAGGTTACAAATAATCACTGCTGAATCCGCGTCACTTGAAAGAGTCAAGTCAGCAATGGCATCGATGCCATACCCAGTGTGTAGAATATAGGTAATCGATTGCAAGCGTAATTAATGTTTCCATTGTCGAAATAAATACAGCGATAAAAATATTTGTCACAGGGACTTCAAAAGGGAAAAGCATTGGAGTTTGAAAACGGAAGTGAACTTTCACCTACAATCACGACTAATCACAGAAACAGGCGTTTTAACACCCTGCAGGGTAAGAATTGTGTCCATTTACAATAGGCGTCTAGTGTTTGAATGCTTGTTCATCTTACCTGAGGTGATATAAGTTCATCAGGTGTGTAGTTTGGGGTTTATGAGTAACTTTGTCATCCTCCTCCATAGAACGTGCTGGTAGAGTGATGTGTGTCATGGCATAACGTCCCCACTACTCCAGAGGTAAAAGGACCGCATTATAATTGTGTTTGCTCAATTATACAGTTTGATGTCTTCCTTGTATGTTAATCACAGTGAATATGAAACTAACAGACGTTGACTGTGTTAGCGATGTAAGTTCATAAAACAACTGACATTAATAAATTGTGTTTTCATGTTTATTTTCTGCCACTTCGATGTAGGAGATGTTTCATGTTTGATCCTTTGTCTCACTCCGTTCTAAATAAGCGTTTCAAAATAAAAAGAGTATCAGTATTGGTGATAATAACTGGCTCTAGGAAAAGTATTATGACAGGTATGCTGACAAGCAGCTGATATTTCCAGACAGGTTTGAATTCCTGATGGACGGAAATGGCAGTCCTTTTTTCCACCGATTTCATGTTAATAATATGTCTGGTATTAATCATTGTTGCTTCTGTCTTAGTGAATTAGTGATAAGGATAAGTCCCAACTTGTTCCTTTTATCCACATTCTTCAGGAAATCATCATTAAAAACTCGATAAAGAAGATGGTGCCTTGCGATATGGATTCAAGGCAATACTGACTGACAAAGACAGACCAAGTCCAAGAGTACAGCGGTCACACTATATAATTGCGACTGTAACACTGGCTCAAGTACGTGTCCCGGCTTTGCGGGTGAGTACATGCAGCTTGATAATCATGTTGACAACGTTCCAAAACACACACTTAACATCCGGGTTAAAAAAAAAATGATTTGTTTGAATGAATGAAAGTTTTGATGTTACATCTGCGTCCACATTAGATTCCGTAGATCTTTGCTTTTGTTGTCCTCCTTTCTTGTGAAAAAAAAAATGACTAAATGAATTAAACTGAGCAATTCGGAAGGCTTCACCAGCAAGCATCCATCTAGTTTGTTTTCATTTTTTTTTTATTGCTCCATATTCCACATTTCAACAAATAAACCATAAACATGACAAAAATAAATGCATGGATGAATTGACAAAATAATACAGCATTTAAGACAATTAAACATGAAATATGTGGAATCTACATAGAAGCATTGCTTGTAGGTTGATAGTGGTTAATGATTCGTTCATACAAGCACAAGAATACACATATCAGATCACACATGCGTTATTCTTTTGTGTGTATTGACTGCATCTCTAATTTTTCAATACAGACATTGTGTAATAGAATTTCCACCCTGCCGATAGAAGGTACAATAATACATCATAATAATTGACTTCCGAATGCGTGGGTGTTTTTTTTTTTTTTTTTTTTTTTTTTGCTTGTTTGTTTGTTTGTTTGGTTGGTTGGTTGTTTGTGTTTTACTTTTTGGTTGTGGTAAGACGAATCGATACATTCTTTTCTCATAAATTGCAGTGAGGCTGGTAGGTGGATCAAGCGAAAGGGAGGGCAGAGTTGAGATATCGTGTAACGGGCAGTGGGGCACGGTTTGTGACGATTGCTGGAGTATCAACGAAGCGCACGTGGTGTGCAGAGAGCTCGGCTACCCATCAGCCTCTTCTCATTACACTGAAGCCCATTTCGGGGAGGGATCTGGACCAATCTTGCTTGACCCAATCAGATGTGCTGGAACGGAACAATCTCTGCTGCAATGTCGGCGTGCGTACTGGGGATGTCAAGATTGTAACCATGACGAAGACGCTGGAGTGAGGTGTGAGGGAGACCGTAAGTTTATTCCACTCATCTACGGAAGTTAGATTCGTAGGCAGACAGAAAAGCACCCCATGCTACTCTTGTCAAGGTACATAGGATCAAAACGTATTTTTCTCAACTATGTTCTTGAGGACTGGTCGGGGTTTTGCCTATTGAAAGTGCCTTTATTTTCCTTTTTAGGGGATTCAAATATCTATATTACATGTCATTCTTCATAGTAAATGACTTTCCTGACGGTGTTTGCATGTTGTAATGTTTTATTTTTCTATAAAGCATAATATCATCAATATCATATTCAATCAAAATCCAACCTCAGGTTTAATTGTAGTACATGCCCAATGCATTCACTTTACAAACCATAATCTCATCAAAATTTTGCAAAGGATGCACATATAACAGCTTGAATCACAAAGTATATTACAAAATTTATGTAGGGCCTACAAATGAATTGAATGAAAAGAAAAAAAAATGTATACTTTGCAAGGATGATAAAAAAGTGATATGATGACCCTTAACACGTGCAAAAGTTTATAACGATATCCATAATCAACAGTATATTATACATTTTGAATCAATTGTTTACTGTTCTTAAAAACTTCATTAATAATCACGTCCTACTTAAATATTGCTGTTTTTTCTTAATCCGCATTCATATTTGGGTTTTGGTTTCCTTTGAAATAACTAGAAATGTGTGTCATAGGACAGACGAAAAAGTGACAAGATAAATCCGTCCATGTATTCGTAGAAATTTGGGGGAAAACTATTTCCTATAAAGAGGTAGTTCAGGTAGTCAAATACATGTACTGTATCTCAATAAGTGATGGTTTTAAAGCTTGGTATGTTTTTATTGCGATGATTTTATATTTAGAGGATATATGATTTGAAACAGACGTGGATTCAAAGTGTTTTGACTCGGACTCGGTCTTGGATGACACTAGAATGTCTACTGATGACACGCATTGTATCACCGAAAAAGATTAAATCCCCAAAACAGCAACAGTAATAGTCACTGGGTGGGGTGGTGGAGGAATATATCCTTCAGACTATAAAAAATACCACATTCAAATATGAACATTATTTATCATTTCCCCTACTACGTCTATATATGTTACAAGTTTTATGGATTAGACAGCACTATAATAGCTGCTCTTGTAATGCGATTCTTCTCAAGTTCGCTAATATGATTCTTTTTGACAAAAGTTCTTAAAGATTTCATTTTCAAGTGAATATCTTGACCAATCAGATTGCGATCTATAACTAGAGGATGTTAATGGTTCATGGTCCTTCCTTACGGTCAAACAAGTTAAGATTAATACTGAATTATCAAAATAATGACCCGTTTAATATCATTTTGCTTCCTCCCCCTCCCTCTCTCTCTCTCTCTCTTTAAGGAACCGTCAAAGTAAAAACGTACAACGTTCGCAGCGAGCTGGCATTAACTCCGACGGTAGCTGACCATGAGGGCGTCCTTCAGTGCAACGTTCTCAGCAGCGAACAGACCAGAACATTGCAAGTCCAACGTAAGTATATTTCGTTTTAAAGCAATAATTTTGGGGTTGGAAAATATTGGGCAAATTCCGCATGATTGAGATAAGCTTTTTTGAATGATGTAATTCGAGGGTTATTCAAGATTGTTAGGCTACTTTATGATATTGTTTAATGGTTGTAAAAAGACAAGCCATCATGTTTAAGAATTCAGATCAAATAAAAACTTTCCATGCATCACTTTGACTTTTCAGGATCTCACAAATTGTACTCTTTGATGTTCCGACGATATTCTAAATATTATATTTTTTGAAGCCCTCCTGCCGCAGTGCTGCAGCTCTCTCGCGTAGTATTATATATTAGACAAGGAATAGCCCAGGGATCATCTCTACCGATTTTTATTGCAAACGATTCAACGAGTTCAAAAAACCTGCCTCGACGAGACGGAATTCTCCATGTAAAGGATTTTATAGTCTCGAACAAATGAAATTATTACGTAAAGACACATTTCCACAATGTTAGGACATTCTGTGTATAATTGGGACACGATGCATAATTACTCATCTACCTTTTATGTTTGTGTAGACTATAGCAAATACTAACAGAAACGTTTGAATTAAGTCTAAAATATTTCATTCAATGTTTATGACCAACAGTGTATAAAATTAGATAGTATATCCTTAGGTAGACTTTAATCAGCAGTGACCAGACTAGCTGTCTGCCTTTGTTAACGTGACAGATGCCCCCGGGGATAATACCATCATCATCCAGATCCGCCCTTTCCAGGATGAACACGAAACCAATGACCTTAACATCACGTGTCACGTCAACCCATGTGACCAACCATTTCCACCAATCGGGACATACGAGATCGCAATCGATGACGTCATTCAGTCATCATCAAACTCCCCGTCAGTGACCCTTGACCCTCTACCCAGTGGATGCGTAGAAATCTCCTGCTCTGGTGATAATGAGATCGGTAGGACGACCACCACACAGACGTACTGTACCAAAAGCTGCGGTAAGAGGACATTTGCAATTTTGAATCCTCCTATGATATTTATCACCAAGTATCTATCAGACTCCAAAGCCATCCGAGATTTTGTAATACTTGATATTGTCACTACGTGCCGTAAGCTTTGGCTTAGGAACACTTGTAATTTGATGACGGTCATACCCACTATTGGGAGATTTGGAACTATTATCAATGTCACTGTTTCTACTACCATTACAAGGATTTCAAATAAAACCAGCATACACTAGTTGGATAATTTTGTTTTTATTACTAATATCACCCCTCTGACTGCCTTTGGAGCGTAATTAGTTATAACATTGTAACTGCACGTCTTTCATTTTCACTAGAAACCAGTGGCGAGCCCCCCGCATCTGATATCTTGTCGATCAGGACTTCGGAGTTCCTAGGCAAAGACCGTCAGATGAATCTGCTAATCCTGTGCAGAGCGAACCTGAGCGACCAGTCGTACCCGTACCTCCATTCGTATTCAATTGGAGTTGATGGGACCATCCTGTCCAACGCGAGCTGGACCTCGACCGTCCTGAGACCACGCCCTAACAGGTGTATTAATGTCACGTGTTCCGCATCTAATGGCGTCGGAACTACTTCCGTGTTAGCGAGGCACTGTCCGAGGGGTGAGCGAAAGGAAATTCAAAAATGTATCTCTTTCTCTATCATCGTCTTCGCGTCATAAAGTGATAGAGCAATTCCTTGTGTCAAAATCCTTTGCGGGAAAATTTTGTAGAAAATTTGGAGATTCATTTGCAATAGTCTGAACTAATTTGGGACTTTATGGATTGGCGGCAAAAGCTTGGAATATATTCTGTGATTTACCGAATTCGATCTCTGCCAGTAATATGGACTTTCGCCTTTTATCACCGTTAATGTAACAAACAACCAAACCATGTTTGTTATTGAGGAAGGTTTCCTCTACAACAAAATATGTTACAGAATTTCATTATCTTGCTTTAGCGCTTTCCCCTAAGTTAGAATCGCTTGACGTATACTAAACCATGAAACCAACTCTAGATAAACTTTACATGGTCATTATTACTTAATTATGGACACACTACATATCTCCTTGATTAAGTAATTATGTCGTTTTTTAACTTTGTTAAGTCCTTTCCATTTGAATGCTTTAGCACTGGCATTGTGTAATACGCATTTCCAACACATGATGTCCATAAAGCCAGATGCATGTATAATATGGTTAAAACAATACATTATGATACTCCTTGACAATTTTGGTGAAGGTTTTTTTTTTTTTTTTTTTTTTAAATCACATCCCATGTATATCTCTTTCCATTTCTCAGACCCACCTGCGCCTAACATCATTTCTATCAAGGTAGAAGAAGACGAGGATTACTGGGGAACGAATCTCAATATCTCGTGTCACGTGGATCCGATCGATCAACCGTTTCCACCGATTAGTGTGTTCGAAATTACCGCTGATGGAGACATTTTGTCAAGATCAAACGCATCTGCAACGATCATGGAAGGTCAACCCAACCGGTGTATCGATATATCGTGTACCGGTATCAATCAATTCGGAGAGACGGTTTCTACGTGGAACTACTGCCCACTGACAACAGGTAGATTTCTTATAGCATCTGATAATAATAGAAAGGATAATAGATGACATTTCTTATTTGACTGAGAGTTCATGTTTAAATGTGTTGAATAGCTTTTAAATATTTCGGCGTTTTGGTTTCTTTATTATGCTTTACTTAGGCAAGTTGTATAGGCTTGTTATGGGTGGACATAAGTAAACTAAAAAGAAAACAAATGACTTGTTTGATTTCATATATTCTTTTAAGTGAGATTATTTAATGGTTGAATATTATCTACTTTTTCTTTTGGCTGAACTTGTGGAGAATAGGTTTGTTCTGCTTTTGGATAGAGATAAATACATTGTATCTTCTCTCATAGGTCAAGCGCCCCCAGCGAGGAACATCCTCTCCATCGAGACCCAGGAGATCAATGGGGAAGGAAGCCAGGTCATTCTCATTATCACGTGTCACATCAGTCTTCAAGACCAGCCGTTCCCACACCTTCACACTTACACCATCGGAGTCGACAACACCACACTCTCCTCGTCCAGCTGCGCCTCGGCTCTCTTCAGACCACGCCCAGGCAACAGGTGCATCAATGTCACGTGCTCTGGGGCTAACGGGATTGGTTGGACCTACACAAGTGCTGAACACTGTCCAACTTTGGGCTCGGATAAAGGTATTAAAGTCAGCGCAAGGTACTCCGATGATGATTCAAAGTTCAAGTTCCAAATTTGAAATTATTTTCATTAACATCAAGTAAACAGAGAAAATTATATAAAATGCTTGAAACAGAACACATTTGTATCAATTACAAAATACGTAAAGAAGTCATGGAGTGTTTTCATAAACTCTGAATCTAATTAACGAATTTGACTCTACTTTGTAAGATATGTTCTAATAGTCAAATTTACTCGAAAGCAGGAATCAGTGTGTGTGTGTGTGTGTGTGTGTGTATCTGTGTGTATGTGTATGTTTTTTGTCAGTTGTAGTTAACTCCTAAGAAACACTTAAGGACGGTGTCAAACTTATACATTATTGCATCCTGTAGGTGATACGACCAGTTGTTTGTAAGTGGAGGTGAAATCTGGGGTCTTACAGTCTGGACGCAGAGTGAAATTTTCCCATAACGTCTTTGTAGTTCTTTTTCGGTTCTGTTGAAGTAATTTTCACTCTTTAATATCTGGTCCTGCCTTACTACAGGTCCAATTGCTGGTCTTCGTCGAGGATTTCTTCAGCAGCCGTCGACCACGTATGCCCTGCTCGTCGCCGTGTTCTTCCTGTCGTCGTTGACCTGTGCGACAGTGATAGTCAAGAGGAGAGAGACCACTGTGTTTTGAAAATTAAACGCCTTGTAATACATTCGAGCCTTTCTTTTTATTGCTTCCGCTGAATAATGCTAAACTTATGTCTTCAATCTGGCTTTCTTAATCATAATAGGGGTAACCATATTTTTTGGTCTATGATAGGATACTTTTTAGTTTTGCTTCATGTTCTTTCTTAAACACTTCATCTGCGTCTTGTGTTAATCCTTGTTATTATTAAACCATTTAAGACAGGAGGTTTTGATTGCTATATTGCAAATGCATATATTTCATGCGATTTGCTTGTTTTCATATATATATAACATTGTGGCTTGTTTAACAGTTTCAGGTTGAACGCTTTAAATTTTATACAATGATGATAATACACTCTCATAAAGCGCTCATTCTACTTAAAAAGATACTCATGAGTTGTGAAAAAGCTATGTTATCTTCTTTCTTTACATAATTAGGCCTACCTGTTCATCACTCATGCCAAGTGCTGGTTTAAAACTACTGTATCATGATATTTATCTTTTCGTATCATTTTTGATATATGCATTTGACACTTGGTTAGAATAATAAAAAAAAAAGGATTTCTCATTTTTTCTCCATCTCGTATTGCTACTTGTTTTCAATTCTTCTGAATAAAAAAACAAACAAACATTAATCAGCAAAAACAAACTATTACCAAAGTATTTATTCATATTGCTTAAACCGCTTTTTATTTTTTGTTTCTGACCTTTCTCAGTAATAACATTTCATAACATTGATATTTGAAAGCCATGTCATACATACCTAATACCTTTTGGTAATAGCAATTTCACTTCATCGTTGATGAGTTAACAAGCTAAAGTTAAATTAATACTGAGATGTTATTTTGCTTAATTACTACACGACTCCAGTCTTGTTTAGTAACCGGTAAACCGAATCTTATAACGTGGATGTATTTTATTTGATTGCAAAGGATGTTACCCAGTAAAGATTGAGAATGATGCCATTTTAACTCTCATTTGATTTCAATAATATTTCTTTATAATGCCAGTAGTTTCTCGAATTGATTGGCTTGTGTGTGCGTGTGCGTGTGTGTGTGTGTGTGTGTTTACAATATCATGACAAACTAATGGCATATCACAGACTCATGGGAAGAGAGAGAGAGAGAGGTTATAATGATAAAATAAGTGCAATTCTGTATTGTTTTAACACATTTGGCACAATTTACTTTTTTTCGCAAGTTGCAATCAATGGCATAATTGCATCAGAAAAATTTGTCGACAATTACAGTTTTGGAGGTTTCACCGTATGGTTATATATATATATATATATATATAAACGCAAGTGTTACCTTTGTTTGTATGAAGTCATTATCCTTAAATTTTAGGCAGCTGTGTTGTTTTTAAGGTAATTCTTACCTTGGTCTAGACCGAATGTGATTCCTGTATGATGTTTCTTTTTCTTCTCGTATGTGTATAACCTGTGGTGATTTGATGAGAACTATTATGACTGTGTGCATATTTAATGGAAAGCTGTGTTCACCGATGATGGTAAAATCCGCCCTGCATAATTATGTAAGAAAAGTTTGATAAGCTTTCGGAATTGTGTTTACTTATTCGTCTGTACATGATACAAAAAACCTGTGTGTATTTGGATTTTTAAAAACATGTTCACTTTGCATTCAATCTATTCCAGTCAAAATGTAATGGGAATATATTAAAGTTATGCAGATAATGTATTTTATGTGTTTATACGTATATATCAGTATATTATATATATATATATATATATATATATATATATATATATGTATATGTATATATATATATATAGTGTATTATACAAATGTGACAGTGCACCTCAAAACGAACATAAAGTCGCACACACTGATTTTGCGTGAGGACCGAAAATAAGTGAAATGGTTCAACCTAGCCGAACTTGACTTTTGCATATTTTCTGAAAGAGCGGCTCTTCTTTTACATTATGCTAAAATTTATTATTATAAAACGGGCGGGAAAGTGTGTTTTTTAGCAGTTTATCTCGAACATTTTTGGTAGAATAGTGTGATTAGGTGTGTCTTTAGAATCTTTTTTTTTTTCATATCTGAAAAACCTTGTCCACACTCTTCACTTTCAACTCTAATAACTTTTGAAAAGATAGGGCTACTGCTTTGAAAGTTGGCCTTGATTATAGACATAATGTGTTAATGAGGCAAGCTTAATTTCAGTTTAATCTGATAATCCCTTCATTATTGTTACTCTGGTGGTTTACTTCCTGTTTTTTGTCCCATTCATCGCACAGCCAGCACGGTTTGGTAAAGATTAAGCGCTTGAATAGACACTGTACTTTAGAGCCTGTTTTCTCAGTTCACACTTTTCCTGAGTTTGTCCTTTCTTTCCAATATTTAGATAGGTTAGGAGAGTCCATTTGATTTGAGTTATACATCATTTTAAAGCTTAAAGTCTGCTCTTTCAGAATATGGTCTTAACTAAAGATTCATGTCTGGCGACTTTTTGTTTGTTTTGAGGTGCAGGGTCACAAATATACACAGACTTAAGGTATAACTTAATTGATGACACAAGCTGGAAAAAAATGCTCACACTAATATTGTCATATCTCGTTTTTCTCAAGCTTATGTCTATATTGCGATTGCGTGAGATTTGTGAAAGTCCTCTAGCCCTCAACTTGTTCTGAGCTGTAATTGCTGATCTCACCAAAGCTGGCCTAGCCAAACAGAATAGAACAAATGAACATGTAACATTCCTCTTGTAGAACTACTCCACTGTTATAAAATTAAACGTAACAGACGCTAGCTTGGTCGAGGCTGTAGGACACTGAAGCATTGTTAATAAATATTTTCCTTCTCTTCCTTTTACTTATTAGATAATTACATTGCACATCTTTCTAATAAAGATATGTTGTGTCCATGTTTTTATTTGTGACCTCAGTCAAAGAATTTCCCGATTTTTTTCTCAAAATATATTAAAACCCCCCCCCCCGAAAAAAAAAACATGTTATAAAAAATAAAATTTGTAATTTGTAATACAGAGTTAATCGCAACATAGTACATGTTTAAGAGAACTACATAAGATTCACGTGACAGTAATCTTTACACATAGACTAGAGCAGACGGAAAATTCCTCAGTTAAGACAAATTTTCTGTGCTTACTGCTGATTTCCGTAGATTAGCAAAATCGTCATTTTAAAGGGATGGTACAGTACTGGTGGAGATGAGAATTGGGCTTTCGACTTTTTGCGAGATACCAAGAAAACACTTGTGATGTAGTACAGAAAATACCACTTTAAGAGGAATTCAAAGTTTATTTGATGAAAATCGGGTTTGGAATGACTGAAACATCCAAAAACAAAGTAAAACAAAGCGATCGTAATAAAGTGTGGGTCCCACACTTTATTAGCATCGCTCTTTTTTGGATATCTCAGCCATTTTAAAACCAATTTTTATCAAACGTTGAATTTCTCATAGAATTACATGCTCTTTCATATTTCATTAGAGGTTTCTTATTATCTCACAAAAAAAAAACAAAAAAAAATGTTAGAAACCTGAAATTAGGTCTCAACCAGAACTGTACGATCTCTTTAATATTAATGGTTGTCGTTACTTAAGAAGCATCATCTTTTTCTTTCTGTCTATTAAAGTGAAATAACACTTAGCCTAGACAAAAAATAAAAAAAGATCTGAGATTTTCGGGGTAACTATCAAGTCATTTGAATTTCCCTAGCTGGTTCTTTTTGGCGTTTTTACTTTTCTTTCTCCATTCTCTACTCCTCACAAACCTCTATCATGACCACCCTTTCTGTTGCCTACAGTTCCCATTCTCATCCATGACAAAAACCAGTTTAAACGTTTGCTTGCATTACTTTGCATAATTAACTTAAATATAGCTTTTGTTATTTGATAAAATGTCTAATGAGAATAGAGTCAACAAGGAAGCAAAGGAGAGTTACTTGAATTGATACGAATAATGGTGCTCCCAATTGAAGAGGATGACCAACAGATGAGTAGTGAAATTATCTTCAAACTTATGTAAGAATAATTGAAGTGGAAAAAGAACCATGAAGAATATTTCAATAACGCAAAACCTCTTGAAAGCGTGATTGCAAGGCGGGCAAACCTCTAGGCATCCGTATATTCATTTTCTGAATTTACACTCCTCCTGATTACATTGTAGTTGACATAGATAATCAGTTCCTTTGTTTTTTATGTGATATGCATTAGACGGCATTACCTTATTGAATAGTTTATACACAGGAATTCTGCAAAAGAAAGCACGCAAGTTGTTCCAGTGGAAAAGCACTTACTGCATGAAGACTGGACTCCAATTTTCGAAATGTAAATATTAGCCACGTTGTTACAGTGTAGGTAAAAGCAGCTTCTCAGTCTGTACGAAAGGAATTCTGTATGTAGGCCTATCGCTTCGCAGGAGATGGCATGCGAGAGATTCACCAGACAGGAGGTCAAACAATACATCAATCATCAGTATTTCCTCTAACAATAATTCTGACCTGTTTCATAGACATTGAATTTGAACAAAAAAGCTTCTCTTCGGTTGATCATAACCACAATGGAACGTGCAGACATGCAGCCTGTCTTTTTTATGCATAATTTTATTCATCTTTTATAATTAATCTTAAAATTCTTTGAACATGCATGCATCCCATGCTCCATGTTTGAATTCAAACTACCGTCTTAAAATAAGCCAGGAGTATTGATGTTGTTTGAATACACGTTAAACGATTAAATTATCATTAGAGTGCTTTAGCTGCTGCTTCAAATGCTTTTTCGTCGCCTCTTTAAGAATAATTCGCCTGGTTGGACATGGGGAAACAAAAGAATAACAGACTTTGGAAAGACTTTGAATACACTAAAATGAGTTAATTCTTTTCCCTCTTATTTACACCATCATAAGAATCAAGTCATTACTTTATATTTGAAAATATAATAGTATGCGAAGATACATAGACGCACACTCACGAACGCTTAATAGTGGTTGCATATTCGAGTGGCTGCATGATTGTGAAAGTTGATTCATGTATATCTGTGTACACATCTATCGTGCCTCGTTGTGTATCTGGTATCGTGTGCATTTAATGAAGGAAGTACAGTGAGATTATTCACATCAAGGAATATAATGACAAAAGTCAACAAAAACCGGTAACATGACAAGCAGTGAAAACAAGAGTACTGAGACATGAGATGATACAACGATAAAGTATCATGTCAATAGACAGGGAGAGTATCACTTGAGATGCTACATGATCTAGGACTGACAGGCAGTGCTTTAATTCCCAACATTAGATAACTCGTCTTTTCACAATTGAGACAATAGAATCCCGGAGATGTTCATACTACTCACATTTTTAAAAGGTATTCATTTACGAATCTTTCTCCATAATTTTCTTTCATCTTTTATAGCTAAATGAATGAAACGGATGTTGTTAAAGTACAGGAACCTTCTAATACAATTGAAAGTTGGGGGAAAAATCTGTCTGAGTACGTTTATAATTTGCGGCATGAATCGATCACATTCCCATTTATTTCATCCAATTCAAATCATTTAGAAGGCAATGATATGTTCTCTTCATTTTCTTCTTTTTTTATCTTGAGGTGACTCTTGAATGTGCTTGGAGATCGTGATGTTGTCAGAGATGAGAAAATTTTGTTTTGAAAATCCCTTATAAAACTTCTGCCAAATGCAAGGACTTATAATGCAAACGTAAATGAATGTCTTGTTTTTAGTTCTTCCATTCATACATACTTATATCAGTGCTTTGATTTGTGTTTACACGGTTTTCAAATCTAGATACCGATAGTTTGCTAAGAAACATCCTGTAATTTAAATCCACAAGGTACTTTACTCGCTGATTACATCACTATTGCAAAATTGCTTGATTTTTTTTCTGTCTCTCTAAACAGCAGAAGACAGGCTAGATTTTATTCTCTAAAATACAAGGGAATTTGTCGAAGTTGATATAATATTATTCCAACTACACTTTATAATATTCGATATCAAATTGTTCCATTGTAATATGAGTGTAAGAGAGACAAGAATGTAAATCTAAATCTGATATCCTTCGCTGAAGCTGTAAGATGAAGAGGTCATCAAATGAAAATCCATTTGAAGTGAAGTATAAGAACCAGATTCCATTACAAAAATCGTGTTCGCTTGTGAAGCAGGAAACTATAAAATGACTCATCACGCTGTGCGGATGAATCTTGCGGATTTCATTTTGCGAGTAGGCTCTGACACGTACCTTCCCGTGACTTCATAAAAGCAAGACATTTCGAATGTACGATACCGAACTAGATTTGATATGAGTTTCGTGGTAAAGGAGGTAGAGAAGTTTATGTCTGGAGATTGGTGAATCTTACAACTTTTCACCGTTTCAACTTCTATCCATTTTTGCAGAGAAATACTCGAGAGAAGGTGTGAGGAAATCAATTAGCCATTTTTTTTAACCAAACTTTCGTTTTCTTTGAATCAGTGATATCCATATTTTGAATTTCAACTCCTCGTAAAACCACTGAAATCGAACAAAATGATTTGCGTATGATATATCTTATATTGCTTCGCTTGTAATGATTCGTGATATCACTGATTGATTGATTGATTTAATAATTGATTGATCAATTACTTTATTAACTGTTTCCTTGATCGATTTATTGATTGATTGATTGATTGTTTGTTTTTTCGTTTTATCTTTCAGCATTATATCATACAGGAATCTCGCCACAATGATTGCCAGCCGAGTGTTGGGGCAGATTTGTCTTCTTTTCATAAATATTTATCTCAGTGGTAAGCAGAATAATGGTTTCATACAACGTTTTTTTCTTCTTCTTCTTTTTCATAATTTACAAATTTTAGGTAATTTGGATTTGTTACTCTGTTGACAACAAAAAATGGTTGAAGGTGGAAATCGATAAGTGGGAAATTATGTTGCTAGTGGATAATCATGACGCTTATAATTTATTATTTGAGTATGCGGACACAGAGACGTACAACTTAAGGTGAATTTGACTTTTTAGCCATCAGATATACAGTTAATTCCATCCTGACTTCCTTACCTTACCTCATTGCAATAGATACTTTTGTCTTTTTTATATTACCTTAGTCGTGGGCAATATCTCTCTGCTTAGGTAATTAGAAACCACTAATGTAATAACAAAGCGCATACAATTTCAAAAAGATATTCAAAGTTTATTTGATAAAAACAAAGTGATAATAATACAATGTAGATTGCACCTTTATCAGGACCACTTTTTTCATATCTCGGCCATTTCAAAAACAATTTTAGGAAATGAATTTTGAATTCCTCTTAAAATTGTATGCTCTTTAATGTTTCATGAAAAAGAAAGTTTCCAATAATCACACAAAAACATTGGAAACCTGAAGCCCCATTTCAACTACAACTATACCATCAGTTGAATAATTGATGTACACAACCAGGCCAAGAAGACATCTTTATTCATTTTGCCATGTTTGATACCATGGGCGTTTGATAATCCCATCTTTTTTGTGTTCTCTTTGCAGCTGGAATGACAATGAACCTCGAGGTGCCGTCTCCTCTCCGGGCTGGCCGTGAAGTCACGGCAGTGTGCTCCGGAAATGACGTCCCAGGTTCGGCTGCACCGACCTGGTATTTGAATGGCGTCCAAATCACAAATGGCTTCACTACAACCAGCGAAGTCAATGAGCATGATATAGTACAACCATCATGTTGATAGATAGGTTGGTGACTTTAGACGGAATGATATTTTGACAAAAACACATTAGGAATATATAATCATTGATGCAAACGAACCCAATGGTACAATTTTCTGCCTGCAAGATTTTCGGAAAAGGTTGAAAACCACCATCTTTATGCTGCAGTTTTGGTACAATTTTCTGCCCCCGAAACATCGAGCCCAATTGTTGTCACTGTGCCAAAGCAGAACACATTTGATTTTTTTTTTCGAGAGCTTAATTAGAATTTGTCATTTCAAATTCTGAAAACAGAATACACATTTACAACTACAACATAGATGAAGAAAGTGCTATTGTCAGCATCCACTAAAAGTCTACGTGTATCAACACATCTACAAGAAACACCACAAAAAATGATATTTCAAGTTAGAGCAATGGCTGTACAGCGTGATCGTCTCTTTCGTATGGCAATGTGCTGCTTTTGAAATTATGAAGTGTGTTTGTGTGATAGAAAGTGACGGTAATGCGTGAGCATTCGTCGAAATACTGAGAAAATGACAAGGAACCGTTCATCTCCCACTTCCATCTAGTTATGACCTTGAGAGGAATCTGAAATTTTGAAAGGGAAGTGACAAATTATGCACGACGGAGATAGAAATCGCTGTAGATCTTGAATCTCGTAAGCTAGACGGAAGTAACCTTTCACCTAGTGCGGCACTCTCCATCGATATTCCCTCATTTGTTACACGATCGGTACTTTTATTCCATAAAGAATGATTTCTAAAGAAGGACAAATACTTTGTCTTCCCGTACACACGAGCTGAGGGATAATACCTGACAGATTTTAGGGAAAAGTGAGTGAAAGATTAGTCTTCTATGCATCAGAGCTGACGAGAGTAAAAGGGAAGAAACTTTACAGACTCTCAGCGGACACTCTACGTATTGTCTAGGGAGGACATGAAAATGGGAGAAAGATTACTATGAAACACCTTCTTCAAGAAAACGTACTAGGATGGTGTACGAAATCAAACTGCACCATAATAATAATGTTATTGCTTACAAGTGATAAATTACTATTGAAAATGCATTAGAAATATGGGCTGACATTTCGTCTTCTTTCGGATAATAGATATCAAAAGAAATATTGTCAGCTCCAAAACAATGCAAGAAAATTCAGCCGGCAGTTACGCATGAGAGTGGGCGTGGTTTGGCAGCCTCACGTGTATCCGATGTTACAATCTGGTAAAGAAAACACCCATCAGTTTTGGCAGTCGCGTAATTCTTTTCCTTATGTCAAATCAGTCATGTAGGCCATCATCCTTCTTCTCTGGCTTAAACTCAAATAGCCACCTATCAAACAAAATCAGTGGATACACTTCACAAGAATTTCCCTCTCTATAGTGTGAAAAAAAAACCCTTTATAATACCATAAATCCGTATGTACAATTATTTACTCCTCTCCCCCATCTCCCTCTCTTTCTCTCTCTCTCTCTCTCTCTCTCTCTCTCTCTCTCTCTCTCTCTCTCTTATCAACACATCTGCAGCCACAAGACGACTTCGCTCATCTTCAACTTAAACTGACAACTATCTTCCGATTCCCATGCCATGAAAAAATAATATTATGACAATTGTTCTTTACCCTTGGAACAACATTTAAAGCACGTTCCATTCTATCAGCTGCAGTTCATCTATCCTAAAATCCCTGAAACATATCGTATTTTTTTCCTGCAGAAACCTTACACAATAATGATTATTGTAATAAAATTTTCAACTTCATAAAGAATAAAGATATATGAAGATGTTCAACTTCTTGTATACGTCATACATATAAACAGAACAAAAAAAAAATGCTAATAGATCTTAGTGCTTTGTAAACGATCATGGGAACATGAATAAAAAACATCCTTTATGCCCCTTTTTCGTTTGGACATTATCTAGGCGCCAATTTTGTATGCGGAAGTAATGAGAATAGCACAATTTCATTATAGACAAAGCATGTATTGAATGGATAAAGCAGCGACAAAAACCATTGAGAAACATAAAAGATAAAGTCGCTGATCAGTTGGCATGCATGTACCAATGTTTTCCTTCTCCAAGATACAGCGCGTAATAGTGAATGATTACCCGAACTGGCACTGCCAATCAAATATCAGTTCACGCCCATAACGATAATGAGTTTATCCATATTGAAACCCAAAGAACAGGTTGATCGGATGTGAACTCTGACCGACATCGAGAGAGAGAAATAAAACGGAACAATTTCTCATCTTCCGGAACGCTGTCTCCGTTGGACTTATACTGCAACCTGGCTTTAAAGAATCCATCTTCAGAATCACACAACATTTTTTGCTATTCCCGTATTCAGAATCATGAAAAATCTCCTTCCTTTAAGGCATGGATGTAAGTAATTCCAATTGAGACGTTTGACAGGTTATGCGGCTTTTATAACGGACTCTCTACGGTGTATAGACTGACCGCAAAAATATGGAAAGAAATAGAGAAATGCCTACGAGCCAGCGCTGAGAATGCTTGGAGTTTAAACCATGAGGACGTAGTACCTGAAAATTGAAAGACTGGCCAAGTGTTGAATAAAATGACCGTCATTGGTGTTGAGAATCATTCGGTTTCTGCCCATTCCTTATAAAGGTTACAATAAACATTCTTGTACAAGGCGAAAGTCGTATTATTGAGCTTACAAAAAACGATCAGTTCAGAGTCTGAAGATCTACGAATAAAAAGGAAAAAAAGTAATCGATGGGATACTTCTTGTGTAACATTTACGCGATCTACTGCAAGCTTAATGGATACGTATGACTTCGAAATGAGCACAATGAAAAAGATATCCGTCACACTACATCAAACTGGAAAAGCATTGGCAGTTGAAAGCGGAAGTGAACTTTCACCTACAATAACGAGTAATCACAGAAACAAGCTTTTTAACACCCCTAAAGGGTAGAATTTTCTTCATCTGTAGAAGGTGTCTGGTATCTGAGTACTTGCTTATCTTACCTGAGGTTATAAAAGTCCATCAGGTGTGTAGTTTTGGGTTCATGAGTATCTTTGTCATCCTCCTCCATAGAACGTGCTGATAGAGTGATGTGTGTCATGGTATAACGTCCCCACTACATTGGAGTAGAATGACCGAATTATAATCACTTTTGCTGAATTATACAGTTTTATGTCTTCATTGTGTAAATATGACTCTGGATATAGACTTAACGAATCTTGATTGTGGAAAGAATGAAAGTTCATAAGACATCTGGTACAATTAAACCGTCTTTCCAGGTTTATTTTCTGCCATTTCCACCCACAGGAAGTGTTTCATGTTTGATCCTTTGTCTCAAGCAAGTCTTGCAAGTTTCCCCAAAATGAAGAGATTAACAGAAGCAATTATGATAATTGGCCCTAGGAAATGAAGTATGATAGTTTTACTGACCAGTACGTGATTTTCCAGGACAGGTTTGAATTCCTGGCCGACGGAAGTGGCAGTCAATTTTTCCACGGAGTTCATGTTAATAATATGACGCTATTAAGTATTGTTGCTTCTGTTTCAGTGAATGACTGGTGAGGATACATCCCGATTTTGTTTCCTTCATCCACACTCTTTAAGAAATCGCCATTTGACTTCGATAAGAAGAAGATGTCTTATGATATGGATGAGCAGCGACACTAACTGACAAAGGCAGACAAAATGCAAGAGTACAGTGGCCATTCTAAATTGCTGTAGCAGTGGTACAACTACATGCCCCGGCTATGCGGGTGAGTACATGCGGCTTAATATCTTGACAACGTTCCAAAACACACACACAAACATACAGGGCGAAGAGAAACAGACTTTTTTTTTTCATTTGTCATCCTCCTTCCTTGTTACTACTGCCGAGCAAGCTTTCATTAAATGTTTAATAATATTTCCATACTAAATCATACACAAATTGCATACACACACGTACACATTTCATTGTGATAGTGTATTGATCCTCTAATTTTCAAAAAAAAAAAATATATATATATATATATAAATTGAAGCTGAGAGATAAAGGCAAAATGATACCTCACATTATAATATACATGCGTTTATTCACCTTCGTCATAATTGGTTGCTTGATATGTTGTGTGTTTGTGAATATGACTAAGTCTGCGCTATGTGTTCTCCACTATGTTTTTCCAGTGAGGCTGGTTGGGGGATCAAGCGAAAGAGAGGGCCGAGTTGAAATAAGGTGTAACGGGCAGTGGGGCACGGTTTGTGACGATAGTTGGGGTATCAACGATGCGCACGTGGTGTGCAGAGATCTCGGCTACCCATCGGCCTCAGCTCATTACAGGGAAGCCCACTTTGGGGCAGGATCTGGACCAATCTGGCAGGACTGTCTTGCCTGTGTTGGGACAGAAAGCTCTCTTCTACAATGCCGACGTGGGTATTGGGGATGCCATAACTGTGGACATAGTGAAGACGCCGGAGTGAGGTGTGAGGGAGACCGTAAGTTGGATTCATTAATTCACGAATATCTACTATAATGACAGGAGGTTCTATGATTTCATTTGCTAGAGTTACTGAAACCTTTTTTCTTTGTGCATTATTCCCGTGATTTTCTTCAGCAAGCTAAAAGGAGAATGGGAGACCGCCCCATTTTTACATACGTGATAAGACGGATGAATGAAATGAAGAGGTCAACATAATCAAGCAAAAACTTCAAAGTACACATGTAGTATATCTATGAAACTATCAATCCATACACGCGATTATCTAAACGTATATTGTGGTGATGTGGTTCAATTTAGATGTTATATGACTCAAGGAAAAAAAATAACTGTATGGATCACTTCAGATAACGTAGGACAAATCTTGATTTCTTTTTCCCCACAATTATCATCTTATAAGCGTCATATCAAGGAGGGTGGGAGAGGGTCTGTGTGTGTGTGTGTGTCTGTGCATGTGTGTGGGTGTGTGTTTTCAATTTTTTCGGGACATTGGTAATGAAAACCTTCATTTCCTGGTTTTGGACACTCTCACTAGGGGTGTGTTTATAATAGCTGTTTCTAGCTGAGTAGGTATCAAAGAACGTGTAGGTCTCTGGTTCCAGTCCCTTCTATGACAGCCATACACTCAGGGGTTGTGCTCTACTGGGGCAAAGCCCGTGTCTGCACTGCCTACTCCTTCAGATGGGGGGGGGGGGGGGGGGGGGGGACTTAACATCGTCACTTCAGGGATTGATGAGTTGTGAAAAATGTGTTGGTCTTTCACCGACAACGAAAAGAATAGAAATAATAGAAATTATGTGATTTGATTCGATCTGGTGAATATATATATATATATATATATATACAATAGTAATAATAATGATAATAATAATAATAATAATAATAATAACAATAATAATAATAATAATAATAATAATAATAATAATAACAACAAGAATTATCTACAGCTTCCCTGCATCGTTCACATCCTTAAGTTGTTTAAAACAATGCAAAATACCCAGCAAAGAGGGATTGAAATAACATACATCAAAAGGAAATTTCAGGTCTCAAGATGAACGAAAAAGAAATGATATGAAATGGTCACCTTACTATTTGGAACTTCCAGTAATCATTAAAAAAAGTACTGGGTTCATGCAATGAGACGTAGCTCAGCGAGGCGAGGGTATAGCCTCATTACTGAGCGGTTTGAAGTTGTTTCTACTTTTCAATTAAGGTCTGGTATACACACGCAAGTATTGACTTATAACTTGTGGGCTTGAACTTCAGTGTTGTGACTCAGACTCTGCCTCGGACAAGGCTACGTTATATTACCTTCATCTATTTCATCTACCTTTTTCGCCTATCAGTGGATGACCATGGTCAAGTTACAGCCGAATTAAATTATTGACACAACAAATCATCAATGTCATCTTGGTTCCTTTCTCTGGCTTAAGGAACCGGTAATGTAGATACGTACAACGTTCGTAGCGAACTGGCATTAACTCCGACGGTAGCTGACCATGGGGGCGTTCTTCAGTGCCAACTTCGCAGCAGTGAGCAGTCTAGAACGTTACAGGTCCAACGTAAGTAACATAGTCTATCTTGAAGAACAGGCTGTACCAATAATATCATTATCATACATGCTCCTTGTGTATGTATGCTTCCCTCTTTTGCATGTATGCTTCCCTCTTTTGCAGCTTGTCCTTTTTAGCATGTTTATGGAAAGGATTTTCACGTCAAAATTTCGTGCTTGCTTTTAGTTACAATATGCGAAGTAAAGAATTCCAATATTCGTAGCTACTACTCTGAATATTTCTCCCATTGAAATACAAGTGTTGGAGGAGGAACCGGCTGTCATTTCTAGTCGTGAAATATTTTAATTAAGGATGTGCGAGTTTTTCGCCTTCAATTGGTGCTTATGAATTGACATCGAAGTATCACTTTCATTTCCCATTGACATTCCTTTTCTTAAAGGTTTCCGACACATCTTGTAATCTTAGTCGTAAGCACGCATTGCCTTGACTGAACGCTTGGAAATTGATAATAAACAGTGAACACTTCATCTAATGAGAGTGGTTGTTGACGGACAGAACATAGAACAAAATGGTGTCTTCATACTTACTAGTGACAATGGTAAAGATCTATAAATCTCTTTACATAATATCAGGTCTAGGTAAAATGTTGATTGCAGACAGAAAAAAAAAACAGATCAAAGGAAAAATGAAGTCTTTACGTGTATTTAGAGGACATCAATCTGTCAATAATTCAGTGAGGTGGTATAACATAATACTCATAATTCGTCATTTTCAGAACCAATAGATGTAACAGTAGATATTGTCACCACGAAAGGCTAATGATGTCAAATTATGAAGGCATCCATAGTTATTGTTATTTAAGAAAGTTAAGTTCAAAAAGTAATTAGCACACGCAATGAGACAATAAGACATTTCGCAGTTAATAACTTGTGTGCGCACTTTGGAAATGACCTTTCTTGTTTTGTTTTGTTATTTCTTAGATGACATGGGACTTCACTCGATATCAGTAGGCGTTTTCACATCAGCCCGATAAAAATCCAAGCTCGAGATATTTTTTTTTTTATTTCCCAAGTCAGAAAATAGCGCGCTACTTCGAAACATCGGGCTGATGTGAAAACGCCTAATGTAGCATGTTGTCTAGGCTTGCCAACTGTAACAAATTGTGGAATTGATATTCAAACAAAGAATTAACCTGCATTGACCGGTGACCGGAAAAGGCCCACACATCAAGAATTCGGGAAGCATCCATAAATCGTTTTGCGATGGATGCATTAACTTACTTATTTCTATATTATTATTGCAAAATACAAGGCTTTAATGAAAACTCTGTTGCTGTCAGGTAGATGTGCTGGCAAGCACTATTTACAAGGATTGCATGAATCATCATTTTATTTTTTATGCTTATCTCAGTGAATTTAAACACCAACATGCTTGTTACGGCAAATTACATTTTGTCAGCTCATGCGCGAAGTAGGAACTACAAAATGATCTAATTGGGTATATTAATAGGTTTAAAATGAAATATATCTCATAATAAAACGATATCTTATGATATACCGTTGTGAAAAGCAGCAACGCTAGATCCTTCATCCAAGAACAACAAAGAAAAACATGCATTTCCTATTCAAAATTCATCGAAACTCCTCAAAAATCCGCCAAATTCAAACAGGAGGGAATTTTAAAACATTCAACTGTTTACCGTTTCACAATTTTTATGTCTCCTACTTCAACAGGGTATCATACGTCGGGTAACAGTTCGCTATTACGAAGGTTTGTTAATTATGACGCTGGTTAGTCCATTAAATGAAAAAAAAAATCGTTATTCCGAAGTGTCGTTTATCAGAAAAAAAGCATTGTATTCCAAAGGCATGATAATCCAAAAAGGGAATAAGGTTCATCATATTTAAGTTTCGTAAGCACACTCTTTTTTCTTCATTTCCGGACTAACGAACATTTGGGATTATGCCACAAATGTCCAATTAACCCTATTTCATTGTCTTATTATCGAATTTCTAGGCATTGGGAATTCGTGTGTCTCAGATATAAAGAAACCACTGTATTTTTCTCCATTTCCGGACTAACGAACATTTGGGATGATGCCACAAAAATGTCCAATTAACCCTATTTCATTGTCTTATTATCGAATTTCTAGGCATTGGGAATTCGTTTGTTTCAGATATAAAGAAACCATCGTAATATATCCTATACCATACACCTCAAATATAAACGTGTACAACGAAGAACACGTCAAGCTTTATATGGTTTCTAACTCGTTACCATTGGATGTTCGTAATCAGCGAAAGAAAGTGTTACACGAAGTGTAAACTCCCTTAAGGTAGCATTGGATTTTAGGGGACTAAGCAGTGCAAATAACATGCATGTTGACTTACGTTAATACACAATAGGCATTTTACTTAAATAGCCAAATGTCACGACTTGTTCTTACTAGGCGCATCACAAAAAGAATATTGAAATACAGTGTATGTGCCTTATAATTAAACTAAACTAAAGTAGCATAACTTGAAGAGTTTGTTTGCAAAAACAGATAAGTCCATTTTTGAAGATTTTGAAGTACGGTCTCTGTCATAAAGTACAAAATAATACCTTTTAAATGATATATTGGTCACTACATTTAAAGGTACATTTTAGAAGTTATGATCAAAAGAAGCAACACTTTTCTTATTATTCTCTTTATTTTTCGTGACCTTTAATCGCAAATATCTCCATTTGACAAATATGGACTTATCGGTTTTTGCAAACAAACTCTTCACTTGCATGTTTCCCTGCAGCGTCATTCATTAATCACCATAGCAACATTGTGACATGTAAGAGAGATATCACGGGTAACATGTTGGTCTGCCAAGTTTTTGTGGACGTATCCAAGTAATCTGAAAAAAAAAAAACTATAATAGCAATATAGATGATATACCGATATATAATATATTGATATTGAAATATAGATTGATATTGGTATTGATATACAGTATGGCCTGGCTTTGATTGCAACCAATGTCGTTTTTCCCGAAAGTAGACAATCTATATTATTATAATAACCCATTTCAGGCATCTTCGAGCAGTAACTTAAATCATTTCAATGTATCAAACCTTCCCGATTTACGGTAACAAAATCCACTCGGCGCCAGGTCGAACCCTACACCACTGCGCTCAACTACACCCACATGCCATCACTGAACCCTTATCGAAGTACCAACTACAATTGTCCGGCAAAACTACCTTATATGGGTAATAATACAAGATATTATGGCGATTGGGTACTTTATTGTTTTTACCAAACGAGTGATGTTAAAGGACATGTGAATTGATTGAATGCAACAATATACACTGTAGGTAGAATACAACAGTAAATGTTTGAGGAAAATCGAACAATTCGTTCAAAAGTTTCTGCTCACTCACTGTTGTACAAAGTAGTCAACTACAGCTTGTGATGTCACATGTGTACAGCAATATAAAGAAAATAATTAAATCAACATATTTTCACTCTTCTCGCGTAGTAAAAGAACACTTGACTCACCTCTTTCAGAAGGCGTGGGGAACGATATTACCTTTAACATATACGTCTGTGACAAGTCGAAGAAATGTGCTTTCTTAGATATGTAATATATATGTATATATATATATATATATATATATATATATATATATCATATATATATATATGGGTCAGAATTTTGAACGATGTACAATTGAGCCAAAACAAGGCAAAATTCAAAAAGTAGGAAATTCGACAAATCATTCATCTTACCTGAAAGAGTATAACTCAAGCTTTAATATGAACCCAATTATACTAGGATTTTCCCAGAGGAACAAGTTTTTATTCACCGCTGAAGTTTACCATGTCCGGAGCAGCGAACGTCCGTGAGGAATAGTACTGCACATACATTTGAATACCATTTAACATAGTTTCCAAAGATCTGATTCAGTTCAAAATCCTAACGAAATATCTGAAGGGACATATGTACGTGATTGCAGAATATTAAGCTTGTACTCTTAACCTGTACGTAATGGTAGACAACTGATGATTTAACTAAATTCGTCATTTCTGTGGAAATATTGCTCTTCCGCTAAACACTTTCTTAACTTTACGCGCATTTTACAGAAACTCAATATTTTCACCTCTTATTTCACTATCCCATACTTCAATCCTCACTCCCAAATAATAATATACCTTTTTAAGATGTATCTCATCTGGGCAGTCTCTATAACCCAACAAACATAGCATAGTTTTCATCACGGAGGTTCGCATATAGCTCACGGATGTTCGGAACAAACAAGATATTGAACAATGCAGCTCTCTTCAGTTGGAAACGCATTCTACTCACAACAAACAGCAATTTCATGTCGAGAACAAACTCCTCTGCAAAATCCTGAATAGATATTTCCAATTCTCAATTATATAAGCTTGTTTATCTTCTCATACTGAGGAATCAAAGAAAACAATTTTTCCATCTCTCGTACAAACGTACGTGTAATCTCAGTGACGTAGTCCATCCTTGAGAACGAATATATTTATCAAAATTTCGTTATCATGAAGTAAATATTCAGGTCCTAAACTTGTTATATAAAGTCTACAATGCAAAATTTGCTTTTTATATAACGAACATGATCACAGCTAAAATCATGACAAAGAATTAATATAGAAAAACAACAGAAATGTGCTCCGTTATAGAAATACGAAGTTTAGCAGGGGAGGGCAAGCGAATACGTTAGGAAGAAATCCCTCTGTGTTTGCTCCTTGTGTT
The DNA here is from genome assembly GCF_040938485.1 of Diadema antillarum. Classification (NCBI taxonomy): domain Eukaryota; kingdom Metazoa; phylum Echinodermata; class Echinoidea; order Diadematoida; family Diadematidae; genus Diadema; species Diadema antillarum. Next base: position 291,190 of record NW_027271442.1, read on the forward strand.
ACACACTGTTACCGAGGAGAATTTGTGTTATCATATTAGTCAGAAATGATAATAGGTTCGATACTGCGAAGTTTCGTCATAACAAGACACAATAAGTCCATATAACTTGGATGGATGTTTGTGACTTCGATATTATACAATACGGTTTGTTATAACAAACCTTTTGTAGCGCGTCATTTCGGAGGCTCGTTATTCATACAGTTTGTCAATACGAAAATTGATAGAGTTCGTATAATTATGAAGCCTTTTTATTCGGTAAATGATAGGAATCTCCGAAGGTTAACCGAAAGGCTTATTTGTTGGAACATGAAAAATTATGTTCGCTTGTCCAAATGTGGAGAAACAAGTTAACAACTAAAATCCTCCAATTTCAAAACCTCATAATAACTGTTTTCACCTAAACGAATATCAGGCCCATTCCACTTTTAGAAGAACGGACCTAAAAATAATGATCCTTAATATCTATTTTTCGAAGAATATTTCTAATAACAAACCTCCTAAATTAACTACAATTTTTTTCCCATTTTGGAATAACAAACCTTTGGACATCGGAGTAACGAATCTTTGGAAGAGCGAACGTATCAAAGTGCAACCTTAAACCTATTCTTAATCATTACTTTTTTAACATGTGTTTTCAAAGTAAGCACAAAAGCACAAACAAATTGACGATCTCTCTGTCTCTTAAATGTAAAATGAAAAAAAAAAATCTTGGAAAAAATTACAAATGAATATTGTTTTTCATTGATGAGTATAAAACAACACCATGTGATGATAAGCGGAGGATTTGTGTGTTTTCATCAGACAATAATTGTATACTGCATGATTTTTGTTCCCTTGTGACGGCATTTCGATGAATAAAAAACATAAACAAAAAAAAAAACTTCTCCAGAGGAATTTGGTATAAGGGGGTGCACTGGCAATTCTTTTCTCTGTGTTTTGGAGCTCGATCCCTTCTCTGTTTCTCAGTCATTTTCATTCAACTGCTTCCACGTCCTTTTGAAACTTTTCCGTTTCTTATTCAACACATGCTTATTACAGACTTCTTCCGTCATTATCCTGAATGTGATTGCGTAGCACTTTTCGAATTTGTTTTGGTTTGTTTTATTTTGTTTTTGTTTTCTGTTTGGTCGCAGCATGTTAAGGCTACTGAGGGAATGAGAGAAAATCGTCATGAAGAGAAAAATAAGAATGAATTAAGGCATTTAATATCATGACAATTACAGCGAACGTCCGTTATGGAGACCAAAACTGGATGTGTTCTGTTTGAGACGGCAGCTACCATACTCAAAAGATAAACACTTAGAGCACCTGTCACTAAAAAGTGGCACTGATCCTCTTTCTCCTAAAACGTCGTACTATGTAATCCACTGACTTATTCAACCAACGAACATCCGTGAAAAAAACGTTTCCGTTTGTTATTACAGGTAAATTGAGTGCTGAACGCTATTCACTTTCGGGTATGAGCGGCTCGGTGATTTGGTCATATTTTCAACTAACATTAATCTTATGTGCAGTGATATATTTGTAATTGTCAGAAATTTCCTTTCTCGGACAGAACTTCCGTGAGCGAAACTTTCAGAACCTGTAACAGTACAAATTGTCTCCAGAGCCTCATTAGAAAGAAATTTAAACGCACAGAAATTACAGATTACGCAAAATTCCATTTTCCTATAACTTTGTTTTAAGTGTTTAGCTGTTTTTTGTATAATTAGAGGGAAAACAAGCGTAAAATTGTGAGTAAATTTTCAATTGTTTGTTCATCATGATCACATAACGCCTTAAAAATTCTGAAACTACTGCTCTAAACTCATTTTCTACTTTGTAAAACTTTATTTGTCGCTATTCGAGCCAAAAGTTTTAAAGAATACAGGACACTTTCGGGACAACTTATCCCTATCGGAGGGATTGCATACGTCACGGACGTTCTCTGGAATTATCACGGACGTTCGTTCTACTACTAGGGTCATGTTCCAGGACGGATAACTAATCGGCAGAGAGTACCTAGCCTTCCTAACTCTTTCAAAAATTTGAAAATGTATTGTCAATGCTAATTATAAGAAATTTGACATCCTTACAACATATGTATTGCTCAGAGGGGGATCAGGAAGTGAATTTTCAGAGAAAATATTAATTATTTGCTTGGTTTTTGATGAATTGCATGGTCCAAAAACTGCGGACGAACCTCAGTCCGCTCCAAAAATGGCATGCAGCTCCTCGGCTAGAGAGCCAAAGGTAAAATGCACCTTCGCCATCAAAGCAAGATGGTGTCCCACTCGAAAACGTTTTAATCATCACGGACGTTCTTTTTTTCTCGGAGGTTCGTCTAAAAATATAATTTCGGTTCCTATTTGACAAAGGATGGACGGAAACTCAAAACAAACATATTATCGTGTTGCTAGATCTTAGTTGATTACGACTCAGAACAATATCACCAATAACGTTTCATGGGCTACGATCTTTATTAGAAAATAGCGGAGGCACGTCCGTGACGAAAACTGAGTATAATTTTGCATAAAAGAATATTACGTCCCATGTACAGCCAGCAGTCGTACAATTTTTGCAGGATATGTTCATTGGGTGGAACACCAAATTTTCGTATACGTTACAGTTGGGACAACAAAGTAGAATTTGCAGCAGCGATAGAAATAAAAGCATCACGGACGTTCGTCTGTTTAGGACTTTGATATGTTAATTGTTCTCTGTAGTTTTATTCGGGCTCATAAAGTTCTTATAATTTTGTGGTACATACCCATGATATGTCAGATCCAGAACATGGTCAGATATTAGATGCCACGTACCATTAAAAATGCACATCATTAGTTTGAAAAACAAAAATTATTGTGAAAATAGCGTTTTTACCGTATTTTTACGCTTTAAGTCCTTGTGAAATGAAAAATATCATGCAAAAGTCAACCAAACCATATATTTCCTGAAAGGAAATTTACCAATCTTTGAGATGACATGAAAAAATCTGGTTTCTTAGATCATCCTGGCGTGTTCTAAGGGAAAGAATGTCATAAGGTACGAAAATTGGCAATTGTACATCGTTCAAAATTCTCACCCATATATATAAGTTCTCATTATATTTTCCTTTTATTGTTCTAAACATGTGACATCATACACTGTAGTAGTCTTCTATCACTATCACTGATATGTCCTACTAATATTGCTGCATTCATTCAGTCCACATGTATATCAAGTCCCGAGTGACAGTGTGAGGTTTGTGATGCAATTTCATACGAAAACATATATCTTAAAGGCAATGTTCCTTGACCTAGCCTTTAATCTTGGGTTATTTGAATATCAATCTGCCTTTAACCCTGGTCACGGACAGACGCTCCAGCAGATAATATCATTTCGATTAATATCGGTGACAACGAGGATGGACGAGAAACTAATGGCCTCAGGATCACGTGTCACGTCAACCCCAGTGACCAGCCATTTCCACTAATCGGGACATACGAGATTGCAATCGATGACGTCATCCGGTCATCTTCAAGCTCCCCTTCAGTGACCCTTGACCCTCCCCCTAATGGATGCGTAGAAATATCCTGCAGAGGCATCAATGAGATTGGTAGCACTACCACTGCACGGACTCATTGCGTGTACGTGAGGAGTGGTAAGTGGATATGTACAATTATAGATGTTTGTACTATATGCACCAGGTCTTTTCACATCGAGAATGAAAGGATATCAAGGGATCCGAGAGAAAGACGTCATCTTCAAGAGAGAGAAATAATACATGCATAAAAACGACTCAGTGTTTAAACGTGCAATAGAAAAATACATTACTTTAACCTTATGAACTTTAACCTTATGAATTCTTCCTCGTCAAATTCTATTTGTCGCAAAGTCTGTTTCAGTTTTGGTATATGTGTCTAGATTGATTGAAGAGTATTGGACATAATTTGTTTCAATTTTCAAGTATCAAGTTTATTTTCCACGTCTCATAAAAAAGAAAGAAATGAAATCAATGTGATTTCATGAAAGCGTCACAAAATGTACATACAGACAAATAATCATTACGGTAACCAAAATAATACACAAAAAAAAAGTTTGTGACTCATGATGAATGGCGAGTTTGGAGGGTAACAGCGGTTTGCTTTCCTGACATTGATTTTTTTTAAATGAAATATAGGTAATAAGTGACATTGCTCAATATTTTTTGATGTTATTTTGATATAACTTGACATCATCGGTGTGGTCATTATCTTTAATGTGAATATCAATATTGCCATCACCGTGTCATGGCTAGATCCAGAGCAAATTGGGTCAAAAATGGCGAGAAGAATACGCTTTATTCTCACCACTGGGTGATGTGGGAGAAGTGCTGCTGAAAAGTTTTAACTTTTCTTTTGGTGTTGGCTTCGGATCAATGAAAATTATTCATCTCGTTACGAATAAAATTAAAGGGGATGGCTAATAACTGATCAGTGGGAATCAGTGGGATTGCTGGAGGATGATTGTTCCAATACTTGTGGGGTTCATTTAAGAGTACATTATACATCTACTGTTGTGTGAAAATTATTTGCTTCAGAATGGTCTCATATTCAAGTAATGTGCAGTTTAATGTTTCCAGGTTAGCGTGCCTGGTCATTGACGGGGCATTAATCTGCACATTACTTGAATATGAGACCGTTCTGAACCAAATAATTTTCACACAACAATATATATATAATGAACTCTTAAATGAATCCCACAAGGATTGGAACAATCATCCCTCAGCATTCCCACTGATTCCCACTGATCGGTTACTACCCATTCCCTTTAAGGACCTGTACTTTTGAAAAAAGAAAAATCAGCGACCAACCTCTACTTTGGACACTGATTAAACCTACAAACTTTTAACACAATTCCTTGCTCAAAAGCTTAAAAAAAATGACTGAAATAATTAGTTTTTATTAGACTGGTTTCAGGAAGAGACATTTTATTGAGGAAAGCATTTCATATGATTGAATCCGAGGCCACGAGTTTCATTCTTCTAGCAGACTACATTTGATAAACTGGAGTGGTCCTACATAGATTTTTCGGTAACTGAATGTCTGTAACTTTAAGAGTCCACGAAAACTGTCAAAATAAAAAAAGACATGAAAGCGATGATAATGATGTTATAAATTTACAGTTTTCAAAAGCATGCAATAACAAAATCTTTACAAGTTTTGAAGAAATCCGATGTCTCCGAGGTACGTAAAATACCATACAGGGTCACCACATGCCACACCCTTCGAAACGTTTCATTTAATGACGGGGGTCATCCACATTATGAGTTTTACAATCTTTATGATTGTCACTGCTGTGCTAATAATGCAAACAAGAATGATACCAGCAAACTTCTGTCGTAAATGTTACTTCTTTAACAACCTATGAAATAATATTCTCCTTATAATTGTTACGGATATCTTTATCTACCCGTAGAAACCAGTGGCGAGCCCCCAGCAGCTAATATCTTGTCGATCAAGACTTCGGAGTTTCTGGACAAAGACCGTCAGATAAATCTACTAATCCTGTGCAGAGCGAACCTGAGCGACCAGTCGTACCCGTACCTCCATTCGTATTCAATTGGAGTTGATGGGACCATCTTGTCCAACGCAAGCTGGACCTCGACCGTCCTGAGACCACGCCCAAACAGATGTATTGATGTCACGTGTTCCGCAACTAATGGCATCGGAATTACTTCCGCTTCGGCGAGGCACTGTCCGAGGGGTGAGCGATAGGAAATCCAGAGATGTATCTTCCCTCCACCTTCCACTTCCCCCTCCCCCTCCCCCTTATTATGTTTCAAGTTGTTAAATCCCGTGCGGGACATTCTTTCGTATTGTTGAACACTGTTTGCAATGATTTGTAGTAATCAGGAACTGTTTGGTTGAGTCGGGATTAAGGGGAATAGATTTACTGAACTTTATTCCTTTTCAGTACCGTGATCTTTCCCCTATTTATCAATACAAATTTGCCAAATACGCAAACAATGTTTGTCATTTAAAATGGGTTCCTTTTACACCTAAAACAATGCAAACAAGCCTTTCGTTGTTTTGTTTTAAACATTATAATACGCTAAATATATTTCTCGAGCCATACAAATTATAAATTAAAGGGGATGGCTAGTAACCGATCAATGGGAATCAGTGGGAATGCTGAGGGATGATTGTTACAATCCTTGTGGGATTCATTTAAGAGTACATTATATATCTACTATTGTGTGAAAATTATTTGCTTCAGAACGGTCTCATATTCAAGTAATGTGCAAATTGATGCCCCGTCACTGACCAAGCACGCTAACCTGGAAACATAAAACTGCACATTACTTGAATATGAGACCATTCTGAAGCAAATAATTTTCACACAACAATAGATATATAATGTACTCTTAAATGAATCCCACAAGGATTGGAACAATCAACCTCCAGCATTCCCACTGATTCCCACTGATCAGTTACTAGCCATCCCCTTTAACTCTGTGTGTCCACGTAAACTATCAAAAAACAAAAAGAAGACGTGATAACGATGGTAATGATGTTAACCATTTTCGTTCTAAGAGTATGTAGTATCAAAATCTTTACAAGTTTTGAAGAAATCCGATGTCTCCGAGGTACGTAAAATACCGTACAGGGTAACCACATGCCATACCCTTCGAAACTTTTATTTGATGACGGGTATCATCCCCATAATGAGTTGTACAATTTTAATTAGTGTCACTGTTGTGCTCCAAATGCGAAAATTAACAATAGCACTAGCATACTTCTATAGTAAATGTTACTCCCTTAACGATCTCTGGAACACCATTCTCCCAATCATTGTTACGGATGTATTCATCTACCTGTAGAAACCAGTGGCGAGCCCCCCGCATCTGATATCTTGTCGATCAAGACTTCGGAGTTTCTGGACAAAGACCGTCAGATGAATCTGCTAATCCTGTGCAGAGCGAACCTGAGTGACCAGTCGTACCCGTACCTCCATTTGTATTCAATTGGAGTTGATGGGACCATCTTGTCCAACGCGAGCTGGACCTCGACCGTCCTGAGACCACGCCCAAACAGGTGTATTAATGTCACGTGTTCCGCAACTAATGGCGTCGGAATTACTTCCGCTACGGCGAGACACTGTCCGAGGGGTGAGCCTTAGGAAATTAAAAAAAGATCATCTCTCTCCCATGGTCTGCTTGTCATACAATTATGCTTCAACCTGTATTTTGGAAAATGTTTTCAATGATTTGTAGTAATTTAGAGTCGGGGAATCTCTGTGATTTACCGAATTCTATTCCTTTTCGGTATGGGGATCTTTTCCCCATTTGTCAGTACAAATCGGGCAAAAAAAGAAGCAAATAATGTTTGTAATTGCAAACGGATGCCATTTATAATGAAAGTCATGCAAAGAATTCGTTGTTCTGCTTAAAACATTTTACTCATTACTTTAGTATTTATACATATTATATGCAAATATAAATGTATATTATACACCTACATTAACATGATTAAATTATTCAATCGGGCAACTCAGATTCACATTACGTTTGCTTTTATTTTGAACAAATTATTATATTTCAGGAGCCAACAAATCATAGATTTAAGCATTCTATTGGCCCGAACAGACCACCACTGACCAGAAGTTAGAGCTGAGCTTCGAATAATTATATACAAATATAAATTTGATTAACAAACAATCTATTGTGTACTTGTAAAACTTTGATTGTGAATTTCTTTTTTGATAAAATCAATTCATCTTCGACCACATCTTTCTCTATTCCTCAGACCCACCTGCCCTTGATATCATCTCTATCGAGGTAGATGAAGACGAGAATATCTGGGGAATGAGTCTCAATATCTCATGTCACGTGGATCCGATCGACCAACCGTTTCCACCCATCGGCGTGTTCGAAATCACCGCTGATGGAGACATTTTGTCAAGATCCAACGCCTCTTCAACAATCATGGAAGATCAACCCAACCGATGTATCGATATAACTTGCATCGGTATCAATCAATTCGGGGAGACGATTTCTATGCGGAATTATTGTCCACTGAGAACAGGTAGGTTTCTTATGGATTCTGATTATAAAGAAGGTGACACCGCCACTGAGAACAGGTATAGGTTTGTTATGGGTTCTGGTTATTTTATAGAAAATGGTAACAGCATATCTTGAATGCCTGAAAATCTATGTTTTATTGTATTGATATGCTTTATGTGTTTTGAGCTCTGTATCGTCCGTTTTTTGAGCAGATTATAGGAGAAGGAAACAGCGAAAATTAAATGAAACGTTTGAATCGATATCTGCTTTTAAGTTAGATTTAAATTACATGGTTGATGTTATGTTTTGACACAATTTGTCGAAAGACAAAATAAAAGACAAATCAATTATTTTGTTCTTTGCTTTCATAGGTCAAGCGCCCCCAGCAAGTAACATCCTCTCCATCGAGACCCAGGAGATCGAAGGAAGCCAGGTCATTCTCGTTATCACGTGTCACGTCAGTCTTCAAGACCAGCCGTTCCCACACCTCCACACTTACACCATCGGAGTCGACAACACCACACTATCCTCGTCCAGCTGCGCTTCGGCTCTCTTCAGACCACGCCCAGGCAACAGGTGCATCAATGTCACGTGCTCTGGTACTAACGGGATTGGCTGGACCTTCACCAGTGTTGAACACTGTCCAACTTTGGGCTTGGAGAAAGGTATTAAAGTCAGTGCGATGTACTCTGATGATGACTCAATGTTCAAGTTGACGTTCAAAGATTAAATTTATTTTCGTTACCATCAAATAAACAAAGAAAACTATATACAATGCATAAGCAGAACATATCTGTAATTATTGAAAAACTTAAATTACAAAATACTAGTAATAATGAGTAAGAAAATTAAGAAAACGTAATTATTTTTTTTAATTTACATAATATGATCAGCCATAAACGAAGAGATAAATATATTTTTCCATCGAACAAGGAGTCACCGTGTATTCATAACTCTAAATCTATTAAGCCAATTTGACTCGATTTTGTAAGACATGTTCTAATAGTAAAAGTCACTCGAAACCAGGAATCTCTGTGTTTGTTTATCGGTTAAAATTTTACTTCTAAGAAACACTCAAAGACGGTGTCAAACATTATTACATCCTGTAGATGATACGACCAGTTGTTGACGAGAAATCTGGGGTCTTACTGTCTGGACTCGGAGTGAAATTCCACCACAACGTCTTTGTAATTCTTTTTCTGTTATGTCGAAATAATTTTTCACTCTCTAAATATCTGGTCCTGTCTTACAGGTCCAATTGCTGGTCTTCGTCGAGGAGTTCTTCAGCAGCCGTCGACCACGTACGCCCTGCTCGTCGCCGTGTTCTTCCTGTCGTTGTTGACCTGTGCGACAGTGATCGTGAAGAGGAGAGAGATTAGTCTCTTTTGAAAATTAAACGCCTTGTAATACATTCCAGTCGTCTTTTCCTGACCTTACTGAGTCCACTGAGAAAAGCTGAACTTTGATTCTCAATCTAAGTTTCTTATATTTAATCTATTTTTCCTCTTTTTATAACGAGATACCTTTTAGGTTTCCCTCATGTTTTTTTTTTTTTTATTGAACACTACATTTGCCTGTTATTCTAATCTTGCTCTTTACAAAACCACGGATTTACATAACAATGTAAGACAGGAAGTTTCGATTACTGTATTGCCAATGTAGGTTTCGTGCGATTAGCTTGTTTTCATAGATATATGCAATTGTGACTTACTGTGAAAGTTTTAGGTTTAAATCGATAAATTTTCTGTCATAGCTAGCATATATCTATGTGTATGTATTTCTATCAACTTATCAATTTATCGACCTTATTGGAACATGGATGTCGATTCGTTTTCAGAACTGGCTGCGACGTTTTGCTGCCACTTCCCTCCCAAATGAGAAGCAGCATAAAAAATACCGACAGACCCTTATCTATTTTAATGGAAAGGGGGGTGGGGCAAAAAGTCACACCATCCGTGACACTGCACCACAAACCAACAAAAAATAGCCAGACATTAATTCTTAGTTTAGGGTGGATTCTGAAAGAGCAGGCTCTAAGCTTTAATAAATAACTCAATTCAAATGGACTTTCCTAACATATCTAATTATTGGAAAGAAAGCACACTTTTTGGAAAAGTGGGAATCAAGAAAAGAGGCTCTGAAGTACAGGGTGTATTCAAGCGCTTAATCTTCACCAAACCTTGCTAGGTGTGTGATGTATGGGATAAAAAAACATAATGTAAATCACCGTAGCATCAACGATGAGGGATTGAGCATGCTCTTCTAATACATTCTGTCCATAATTCACGCCAACTTTCAAAGCAGTAGCATTATCTTTTCAAAAGTTTATCAGAGTTGAAAGTGGAGAATGTGCGAAAGATTTTTCAAGAAATGATAAGTTGCCTGTAAGATGTATCGATACCTGATCTCACTGCTGTATCAAACAGGGGTCATAGAAAACTGTCGAAAACCAAATTTTCCGTTGATTTTATGATTCTAACCTCACAAATAAAGTAGAAGAAGAATAGTTCTTTCACAAAATATTGAAAACTGAAAAAGACTTGGTCGACCTGTTTCACCTTTTTTATGAGTCCCCACGTAAAATCAAGAGTGCAACTTTTGTTGGTTTTGTGATGCACGGTCACATTATGTTCTGCAAAAGGGGCCAAGGAACAAAAAACAAAAGAAAAAAAAAACACACCAAACCCAATATTTCACGAAAAAGTTGGGGGGGGGGGGGGCAAAACGTCACACAATTTATGTTCTGCAAAAAAAAAAAAGTGTGGAGGGAGCTGTCCCCCCCCCCCCCCCATTTCACCAGCCCTGTCTTAATACATATTGGTATATTCACAGCAATGTTGATAAGAGAACAAGTTATAGTTAGTTTAGTAGTAAGATTTTATTTTTGGCTAATCACTACATGATTTCAGTCTTGTTTCGCTACCGATTAACCAAATCCTGTAACATTGATGTAGCCTATACATATTGGACAAAGTATGTTACCCAGTAAAGAGTAGTAGCGATAAAGATTGAGACTGATGCCTTCTATCTCTCGTTTGGTTTCATTAATGTGTTTTCATCTAGTCGAGAATGTCTCATACTAAGTCGTTTGTGTGTTTGTGTGTGTGTGTTTGTGTGTGTGTGTCTGTGTGTGTGTTTTTTTTTTTTATATAGTATCGTGACATACTTATTACACATTACCGAGGCAGGGAAAAAAAAAAAAAAAAGAAAAAACGATTGTAATAATGTTGAGGCAAATGTATTTTGTACACTTACATTTCTGTCTATTCGCAGTTTGCAGTCATATGATATGGTTATGATGGAAACCATGTAGAAAAAAAAAAGGACAAAAATTTCAATTTGGGCAGTTTCCAAAGAGATGTACGCTATGTCTGCAGTACCAGATTATGACACTCCTTCCTCAACATACCGCTGTCATTTATACAAATAGGTTAGTGTTAAATGTGTTTATGTTAAATTATGTTCAATTTCTCGTCAACTGCGTTGTGTGTGAGGTCATTTTTGGCTTGTTCCAAACCGAATGTTAGTTCTGTATGATATCTCTCTCTCTCTCTCTCTCTCTCTCTCTCTCTCTCTCTTATAATAATTTTATATGTGTAATGTGATGCGTGTGTGTGTGTGTGCGTAAACGGGAAAGCTGTGTTCAGCAATTATGGTAAAATCCGACCTACATTTCAAAGAAAAGTTGGATAAGATTGCAGACTTTTTGTTCACTTGTTATCATTCACGTGTGTGTGTGTGTGTGTGTGTGTGTGTGTGTGTGTGTGTGTGTGTGTTTGTGTGTGTTTGGTCTTTTTTTTACATTTTCACTTTTGCATTCGATCAATTTCCAAGAGCAATATCAAAACCTACAAAAGTAATAGAAACTTATCAAAGTACGCATATCATAAACATGAGTGTAAATAGTAAACCAGTTTCCAAAGTTATGCATAGGAACATCAATGACACAAATTGACATTTTGGTCATCTTTATTTCATCATCATATACATGTAATAATCATACACATCAGTGAAATTATGTATCATAAATGCTATATCAGAATATTCCAAACATTTTAGATTCACTCTGAAAAAAACCCCAAAAAGGCTACGCTCTAAAATACAGTTTCTCATATTTCTTATATTTACTGCGATGGACTAAGATTCATTAAAAGCATGTAGCCCTCAATTTGTGAATTTTAATTCATCGCATAATATTTGTATACTAGGAGCAAAACAGAGATATTGGGAATTTGGAAGTCATTGCCCAAATGCCGTGGGCTGTGCTTTGAATAAAGGTCCAGTATTCACAGTGTGTCGATGAGGGGCAATCAAGCAATCACCAAAACAAAGAAAACTATTTCATCTGTTCTTTTTTTAGTATTTTCTTTCTTTTCATTATTTCTAGTATCCATTGCATCTGCGAAGCGATGAGCCCATCCAGCCAACGAAAATGGTTGTCGTTACTGAACAATCTTCTTTCTCATTCTGTCTAATAAGTGAAATCACATAAGGACATGTTTATGACATGCTAAAATGGTTACCAGTGAATTTTTGGGTACATTCACCAAGTAATTTGAATTTGCCCAGGTGGCCCTTTTTGGTGTATTTATCGTCTTTCTTTTTTCTCCACTACTCACAACGCTCTGTAATTATGTCTCAATGCTTATCAATAATAATAATAATAAAAGGACATTTATATTGCGCAGCTACTATAATGATATACTCTACTGCGCATTACAAAATGACATGCATACAAGAAATTCAAACAGAAAATACACTACTTCAAGAGATGACTTTTTAACCTGGTCTTAAACTCATTAATTGTAACTGCTTGTCTTACAAACAAAGGGAGATTATTCCATAATTTTGGTGCAGCGTACAAAAATGCCCTGTCACCAAGAGTAACTTTTGATTTCCCCGATGGATATTTCAATAATGTTTGATCCCGTGAACTTCGAAGATGATAAAATGTTTGAAATGATGTTTTTAACTCTACAAGTTCCTGTATGTACACTGGTGCTGTACCATGAATAGCTCTATATACAATTAGCAGAGTTTTAAATATGATTCTCTGCTTTACAGGCAATGTTTCCCACATGTCGCATTCTCATTCAATAATAAAGACCAATTTGGACGTTTGCTTACATTACTTTGCATAATTTGCAAAATCTTTGCCTGTATTATCTATTAAACATAGCGTCAACATTAAAACTAAGAAAGATGAATTGGATTGTTGACTAATCTTGTTCCCAATTGACTAGGTTGCCCAAAATGAGGAATGAAAGGGTGTTATAACATATAAAGGAAGACGTAAAGAGATAAAGAACCATAAGGAATATTTCAATGAGGCAAAACTTCTTGAAAAAGAGGCAGACAACTCAAATATTATATATATATATATATGTGTGTGTGTGTGTGGGTGTGTGTGTGTGTATGAAGAGCTTGCTTCCAAATGGCGCTAAATCCATCATTTTTCAATGGATTTAGCGCCTTTTGGTTGCAAGTTTTTCATATATATATATAATATATATATATATATATATAATGATATGAATAAAATTGTTGGTTGCTATTGACGTGATTGTGTTAGACTAGTTTTATCGAATAGTAAATGTACAGGAAATTTTCCCAAAACTTATGTTCGCGAGTTTCGTGACTGGACTCCGATTTCCAAAATGTTTTTAATTGAAAACAGCTTCTCAGTATGAAAGAATTCTGTAAATTTGATGCACATGAGTATTGGATCGCAGGAGGTGGCATGCAAAAGATCCACCAGACTTGGGGCAAGAAAAAGACACCAACCATCAGCATTTCCTGTAAGAATCATTTTAGTTTCTGTTTCACAAACATTGAATGTATCAATAGCAATAAAGCAGTTTGAAAGAAACAACTCCCTAGTTTGAAAAAAAAAATGCCTGTCTTCAGTAGCTTGTAAATCCAATGTGCGATGAGTTGAACTGTTCATAGATTTCATCTAAGAAATTGCCAAACTTATTTATTGTTGTGTGTATTACATGTGCTCTGTTAAATTTCAAATAACTGCCTTTAAACAAGCCAGGAATATTGATAATATTTGAATACATGTTTAATATATAAGAGTTCTTAGGGTGCTTAATAGCTGCTTGAAGTGTATTTTTTCCTGGTTTGCCATGGGGAAGTAAACCAAATGAGAGAGATTGATACGAACAAGATAAGTTTATTTCTCTCCTTTTATTTTTTACACGATCAGCATAAGAATCAAGTCTGTAATTTATATCTGAAAAATACTAGTATGCACGGATACTTGCATTCACACTCGTGAACGCATTTTACATAAGTGCATGCATTTCAAGGGTCTACATGTGAACTTTGATCCATGTATCCGTGGACACATCTATTGCACCTGACTATCATATCTGGTATCGTGTACAATTAATGGAGGAAGTACAGTGAGATTATTCACGTCAAGGAATCTGAGGATGACAAAAGTCAACAAAAACCGGTAATATGACGAGCAGTAAAAACAAGATCAGTGAGACATGAGATGGTACAATGATAAAGTATCATGTCAACAGACAGGGAGAAGTATTGTAGGATTTAATAAGCTACATGATCTATGACTGACAGGCAGTGTTTGGTTTCCCATCATGACATATCTCATCCATTTTCACCAAAAAAAAGGCCTTAATGTCCCTTTGACATCACCCTACGAACGAAATTTGAATCGTATTCGTGTATGTCATTTTCTATATTATTTTTCTTTCACCTGGCAAACTGAACTGAATAAAACGGCTCGTGTTGATAAAAATGTCTTTATTGATAAATCTAGACCCTGTTTTATCAAAAGATATAATTTAAATGTTCTCATTACACAGGCTGCCATAGACCTACAGTTGAAATCAACTTTATAATCAATTTTAACTCTTTATAAAACAGGGTCCAGGTACAATAGAGAGTTTGCCACCCGATTCTGAGTGCGAATAATGATTTGCCCCATGAATCAATTGCATTGCATTAATTTCCATCCAATTTACATTGAAAAGCCTATATGATAATATGTTCTTTTTATATTCTTTTTCAGTCAACACATTTCGTAGTAAATCTCTTTTGTGCTTGATAGCTGTAACTGTGTAATAGTTGGTTTGTTATTCAGTATATCTCGATTGAAATGGGAGATATATATATATATATATGTATATATATATATATATATATATATTATATATATAAAAATATATATATATATATATATATATATATATATATATATATATAAATTTGATTTAATTTCATGTTTCTGTCCCTACATCTCATTTCATTGGAAGCATTGATCGGTGTTACATGGTTTTCAACCCTATGCCTTTCAATAGCTTGTTAAGAAACGTTTTGCAGTTAAAACAACCAAAACACTGGAAACGCCGATTACGCAAAAAAAAACACAACACCAAACAAACAAACAAGCAAACAAACAAAATGGCATGACCTTTTTTTTTCCGAACTACAGAAAGCAAACTATATTCATTTCATTCAATGCATTGAAATTGTCTGAATTTGCCGAAAGCAATGATATATTGAAATATTTAAAATGTTCTATATGATGCCTCAAAGTAAACAAAGAAAATCTCATTGTGATGCACACGAGGATTTGAAATCTAAATCTGAAAGATTTCACCATTCAATTGTGAAATAAAGCGATCATAAAATTAACATTCATCTCGGGTAAAATGTAAGAACCAGGAGTCATCAAAAACAAAAACAAAAAATCGTGGCAGTTTGGGAAGCAGGAAACTGAATGACACATCACAATACGCGGACTAATCTTGTGGACTTTATCATGTGAGTTGCCTCTTTCATATGCACGTTTCGTACTAGTGACTTAATAAAAGCCAGACATTTTAAATGCACGCATGGTGCCGAACGTGATTTGATACTAGCTTTGTGGTAAATGAGGCAGAACAGTTTATTTCTGGAGATTGGCGAATTTGACAAATTCTTTTTCAAATTCTCCTCATATTTCTGAGAGATACTCGAAAGTAGGTGTGAGGAAATCAATCAAATAATGCAGATTTTGTTTCTCTTCGAAATATCAATTTTCAATTTATCATATTCAAGCGTATTATTCAACTCCTCGTAAAACCATGTAAATCAAAAATAACTACTTTGGGTTTTATAGGTCTTTTATCGCCTCTCTCATGTCAATTCGTGATACCATTGATTGATTGATTGATTGATTGATTGATTGATTGATTGATTGATTGATTGATTGATTGATTGATTTTTTCCTCCATTTTATCCACTAGGATTTTCATATCATACAGGAATCTGCACAAAATGATTGATAACCGAGTATTGGTGCAGGTCGGGCTTCTCTTCATAAACATTCACCTCGTTGGTAAGAGAAAAGTCATTTAAGACTTGGTCAATTTCTTCACCTTCATCATTGTGCACTTTTTGTCGTTTCGATACGTGTTTCTGTGATTAATTAAAAAGTCTGAATCAGCACGGTGCTTGGAAATCATAACGTTCAACGTAAAATTAAAGAGTGGGCATTAAGGGCGTCAAACTCATGAACATAATTATCTTACTGTTTCATTTAGTTTGAACAGTTTGATGTATATCATATTATCGTGTCAACTGCATTCTTCATTTAATGTATCTATTCCATTTATCCATATCAACAATGTCAGGGAAACTTCATGATAATGACATTATATCATCTTTTCCCTGTGCAATATTGTTATTTGTGATTGTGAATGATGGATATATTATTCAGCAGACACAGAAAACATTTCTCCCATAAAAGACATTTCTTCCCAATTTGTTATGTCCGACTTTTAATATTGAGATCTATCAGTCGATCTTCCTACATTTCTTTTTCAGCTGGAATGACATTGAATCTCGAATTTCCCTCGCCTCTCCGGGCTGGCCGTGAGGACACCGCGGTTTGCACAGGAAATAATGTCTCAGACTCGGCTGTACCGACATGGTTTTTGAATGGCGTCCAAATCACAGACGGCTTCACCACAAACGGCTTCATCACAACCAACGAAATCTTTGTGAAAAATGAAGTACAACCCGAATGCGCTAAATAGAATGGTCACTTTTGAGGCAAGGGTCTTTGAAATTTGTTATTTGTAGAACGATAAGATGCCCTCTAGACAAACATGATGGCACAATTCCTGAAAGCAGACTTTTCGAACGAGCTTGACAATCAAGACTTTTAGGCCTCAGTTTTGATGAAAATTTCTGCTCCTTACTTCCGTGTAATCACATCTTGGCATAATGTCACATAAGAATTAAATTGACGTGATGTAAGAGTTGGATTTATATGTTCCTTGTTATAGCTTGAAAAAAGTCACACACGCACATACACACACACACACACACACACACACACACCACGCACACGCGTATATATATATATATATATATATATATATATATATATACATGTATAATCTCCACTGAAAATAATGATGGCGTCCATCATTCAATGCGCAAAGATGACTGAGACAGGTGATGCATTCTACGAAATCAGAAACAAATGGCAAATAATATGCTTTTTTCTGCCTTTTGTATTCAACTGTATTGTAGACATTTCGACAGAAATGCATTTCGACAGAAATTGACATTTTTTATTTTAATAAATGGCAATATGAAAATTCAAAGCAGATAGGGAACGCCTCAGAATTGACTCTGCTCTCTGGGACGGAAGTCACCTTTCACCTAGTGAGACACCCTCGATTGATATCCGCACATTTATTCCACAAATAGTGCGTGTATTTTACTAAACATTATTCTAGAAAAGGACAGATGCTTCTCCTACCCACACACATCTGCTGGAGGCGAAGATTTGACAGATTTTAGCGCAAACTGAGTGTAAGATTCGGCTTCCATATATCACAGCCGAGAAGATTGAAAGGGAAGAAACTTTACAGACTATCAGCGGACACTCTAATACTCGGTTATTTATAGGAGAGACACAAACATGAGAAAAACGGTACCTAATAACCCCTTCTGCAAGAAAATGTACGCTGATAACTTTTGAAACCTTACCGTATCCTCATGATAATATTATACCTTATAGATTAGAAATAATTACTGTAATATATCAGAAAAATCACCTCTCCATTCACTCTCACAATGATAATGAGGATATCCATACTTTTTGACGAACTCCATGCGCAGGTTGATCGGATATGAACTTTCACCGACATCAGGAGAGTGAAACAAAACGGACCAATTTCTTATCTTCAGAAACTCTGTCCCCGATGGGCTTATTAGGCAACCTGACTCTAAAGAATCGATCTTCACAACCTTGCAGCCTATTTCACCATTCTCATTTTCAGAATCATAATAAATCTGCTTCTTTTAAGGCATGGTGGAAATACTTCCGATTGGGACATTAGGCAGGTTATGAGACTTCGTTAACGGACCCTTTACGGTGTGTGATTAGCCTGACGGCAAAAATATTCAAAGTAACAGATAAATGCAAACAAGCCTATTATGAGATTGCCTTGAATGTAAACTACTTTAGGACGTGGTACCTTAACTTGTAAGACTAAACAAATATTGAATCAAATGGTAGTCATTGGTGTTGGGAGACATGCGGTTTCTGCCCTTTGCTTATAAAGGTTACAATTAACATTTTTGTACCAGACGAGACTCCTGTTCTTGAGGTTACAAAAAGTGATAATTGCAGAATTTAAATTACTACAAAATGATAAAGTCAAATTTTACAAATGCTATGCTTGCTGTATGCCATATATAATCTATCGTAAGAGTAAGGAATGTTTACATTGTCGAAGTGAGCTTAGTGGTAAAGATTTTAATCACACTTACGGAAAGAGGGAAAAGCATTGGAGGCTGAAAACGGAAGTGAACTTGCACCTACAATAGTGCGCGATCACAGAAATATGCTTTTTAATATCCTTTAAGGTTAGAATTTTCTTCTTCTACAGAGGCTGTCTAGTGTTTGAATACTTTTTGATCTTACCTGGGGTGATATATGTCCAACAGATGTGTAGTTGGGGTTTAATGAGTAACTTTGTTATACTCCATGCACTCAAAGATAGAACCTGCTGAGAGCGTGATGTGTTGCATGATATAACGTCCTCTCTACGACGGGTATAGAAGGACCGCATTATAATTGCTTTTGCTCAGTTATACACTGTGATGCCGTCCCTGTGCAAAAATGACAGCGAATATGAAACTGACACATATTGATTGTGTTAGCGATGAAAGTTCATAAAGTAAATGTCCAAAGTAAATCGTCTTTTCCGGTGTATTATTCTGCCAATTCCATTCACAGGAAGTGTTTGATGTTTTAATTTTTGTATCACATTATCAAGGCAGGCTTGGCAAAGGAAGGAGTGTATCAAATGTATTTATGATCATTGTATTGTATGAAGAGTATTGAAGAAGGTTTCTAGACCAGCAGCTCGTTTTCTGGAAAGGTTTGAATTCGTGACCGACGGAAATAACCGTCCATTTTTCCACCGTGTCCATGTTAACAATATGACACTACCAACCATTTTTTGCTATTTCCTTAGTAAATTAGTGTTGAGGCTAAATCTCAAATTTTCCCCTTTATCAACACTTTTTAATAAATCATCATTCAAAAATCTATGAGAAGATGATGTCTTTGAAATGGATGACCAGCATCACTGACTGACACAAGCAGACCAAGTACGAGAGTACAGCGGCCACACTACATTATTGCGACTGTGACACTGGCGGCTCAAGTACGTGTCCCGGCTTTGCGGGTGAGTTGAGCGGCTTCTTAATTATCTTGAACACGTTCCAAAACACACACTTAACTTGCAGGGCAAAACGAAACAGAAATGTTTTATCTTGAGTCAGCGTCCACATTAGCTTTTGTCGTCCTCTTTTCTTTTTAAGAAAAAGTAATGAAAAAATGATGCTGATCATAATGATGATGATAATAATAATAATAATAATAATAATAATAATAATAATAATAATAATAATAATGATAATGATAATAAACAGAAATTAAGCCTAGCAACTGTTCCTAAGATTTCACCAGAAATCATTCATTAAATGTTAAATAATATGACCATACAATCACTGTAATACACATGCCTAATAACACACATGCCTTATTGGTTTTTTTTTATATATCAATTGATTTCCAATGCAGACTGTGTGTAACTGAATTTTAAACTGGGGGATATTATGGCACAATAATACATCGCATTGAATTGCGTATGCGTGCATTTTCGTTTTGGTTGTGCTCAGTCGATTCTATACAATAATGTTTTTCTTACAAAACACAGTGAGGCTGGTTGGTGGATCAAGCGAAAATGAGGGCCGAGTTGAGATATCATGTAACGGGCAGTGGGGCACTGTTTGTGATGATTGTTGGGATATCAAAGAAGCGCACGTCGTCTGCAGAGATCTCGGCTACCCATCGGCCTCAGCTCACTATACTGAAGCCCATTTCGGTGAGGGAACGGGACCAATCTGGCTTGACCCGATCAACTGTGCTGGAACAGAACAATCTCTGCTGCAATGTCGGCGTGCGTACTGGGGATGTCAAAACTGTAACCACGGTGAAGACGCTGGAGTGAGGTGTGAGGGAGACAGTAAGTTTACTCCATAAGTCCACGGAAGGTAGACGCGTAGGCAGACAGAATAACAGTCAATTTTACTCTTGTCCGTAGGTAGGATAAAACGGTATCGTTTCTCCAAGATATTCATTAGGACTAGTCGAGATTTTGCCTTTTGAATGTGTTTGTTTGTGTTTGTTTGTGTTTGTTTGTTTGTGTGTGTGTGTGTGTGTGTGTGTGTTTCTCCTTTTTCTGTTATTCTTTGAGGGGTGCAAATAGCAAGTATTTACATGTCAGTCTTCATAGTAAATGATTTTGACGATGGTGTTTCATGTTTTACTTGCGTTTATATCATACGTTATACGTCTCATATAATATGCAATTCAAGTCCAACCTCCGATTCAATTATAGTATTCAATTCAATTCAATTCGTTTATTTCCATTTCAATCACAATAAAACAACATGAAGCATTCGGTGTTACAGATGAACATAAACAACAATGACATATAAAAGAAACCACAACAACAACATCAGAATTACAGTCATGAATATTGTTCCAGAATACAAAAGGCAACAAGTAAAATGGAAAATGGTGTACACATAAAAAGCCAATAAGGCCTGTAGGCGTGCATACACCGTTGTTACAAATCGTGTAGAATTGGAATCAAAGTTGTTTTCAAAAATCATAAATCAGTTTTATACAGAAGATACACAAAAGAACATCAGACACAAAAAACAACAAAAAACGAAATGAACATAGAAAGAATGGTTAGATACATCAATGCTATCTTAATAAAAAGATAAAAGATGTCTTTTATACTGCTTCTTGAATAAATTATTATGTTGCTTATTATAATTATCTGGGTTAATAATTGCATTCCAAAAAACTGGTCCTGTATGACGAAGAGTTTGTTTTAATTTCGTACTAGGACATTTCCATTGATGAACTTTATTGCAGCTCCGTGTGTTATGAGTGTGTATATTTGAATTTAATGTGAACATATTAATGATGTAAGGAGAGTATATTCCATCCCACGTAATAGGTAACGAGTAATATTATGATGCTTACATTGTACAAATAATATCGTATTGAGATTTTGCAATGAATTCATGTGGTCGTATAGAACAACTTGAGTCGCAGAGTATGTTACAAAATAAATAGGGCCTAAAAATGAATTCAATCATAAGAGAAAGAACGCATAGTTTGCAAGGATGACAGAAGAGTTATAATGATGACCTTTAGCTCGTGGAAAAATTATAACGCTTGCTATAATCAACAACATATTTCAAATTTTTACACGATTGACCAATATTCTTCAAACATTTACTGATGTGCTCTACTAATATTGCTGCTTTCACTCAACCTACCTGTATATTTGGGTTTCGGTTTCTTTTAAAATAACGGGAAATGTGCGTCACAGGATTGACCAAGATGACAAGATAAGAAAATTTATCCTTATATTTGTAGAAATTTAAAAACGTAGTTCTGAGAGGGGGGCTGTAGCCGAATAAGTGAAGGGTTAAAGATATGGTATAGTATTGATTGAGATGAGGATTCAGCTTTTAACTTTTTGCGAGATACCTAGAAACCACGTTAATTCTAGAGGAATTTTGAAGAGGTTTTGAAGTGGCTGAGATATCCAAAAACAGAGTAAAACAAAGTGATCCCAATAAAAGTTGGGTCCCATGTTTTATTAGGATCGCTTTGGTTTAGATATCTCAGTCATTTCAAAACCAATTTTCATCAAATAATCTTTTAATTTCTCGTATGGTCTTTCATATTTCATAAGAGGTTTCTCATTATCTAAAAAAAAAAAAAATCACCATCAAAAAACGTTTGAAACCTGAAGCCCCTTCTCAACCGAAACTGTTCCCTCCCTTGAAAGCTTGCGATTTAAAAAAAAAAAAATCATTTTCACTTTTTTTGAGTATAGTATTTTTACAGTATACCATTTAAATATATATATATATATATATATATATATATATATATATAATATAATATATATATATATATAATATAATATATATATACATATACATATGCATATTGAACCAGACGTGGACTCAAAGTGTAGTGACTTGGCCTACTAAGATACAATTCTACTGATTACATGCAATATATCTGTAAAGATGATTAAATCCCAACAACGACAACAACCATAGTCACTGGGTGGGAGGTGGAGGAGCATGAACTTTGAGACTATTGAAAGAAAAAAACCTGCCCAAATATGAAAGTAAAGTTCATCATAAACTTTACCATTATTTTTTTTTTGTCATTAAATCATTATTCGTTATTATTTTCCCTTTCACGTCTATATGCTGCTTATATGCTGCTAGCTGCTTTGGAAATACGACATAGTGTGTCAATATTTTCCTTCATAATTGCCAAACTCATTTGATTCTGCTGACGATAGTTCATAAAGATTTTATTTTCAAGTTAATATCTTACCGAATTAGATTGCAATTTGTAACCAGAGGGCGTTAATTGTTTAAAGTCTTTCCGTAAGGTGGCCATCAAGTTACAATAAGTTCGAATTAACAAATATATCATTCTATTTTTTCTATTTTTTCTAAGGAACTGCCAATGTAGCTACGTACACTGTTAGAAGCGAGTTGTCTTTGATTCCAACCGTGGCTGATCATGGGGGCGTCCTTCAGTGCAGCCTTCTTACCAGTGAACAGTCAAGAACGTTACAGGTAGAACGTAAGTATGTTTCTTTTTAAGTTACAAAGCAAAACACAAGATATTGGGGCAATGATTTTATGATCATATGTTCCAGTTGAAGGATCAGTTGTTTGGAATAATGCAATTCGAGGGTCATTCAGTTTCGGATTTTATGCTACTTTATGATATTGTTTACTAGTTGCAGGAAACAAAACAAAACAAGACAAGCTAGCTATCACGTGTAAGAATTCAGGTCAAATGAAAACCTTGTTATTTCTATGAAACACAGTAAACAGTAAAACATACATGTCTATGCACGTACATGTACAATGTAAAAAAAAAAAAACACACCCAAACACGATATACAACAACAAACAAAACAAATGGGGGAGGGGAATCTGCCGTGATGCTTAACCGTACAAAGTAAAAGTCAAACTTGCGTTTGTCTCATTCACTTTCATCGGGCTGTCATTGACTGACATGAAAGAGATTCTTTGTAATGACCATGCTAGATGCTTTAATACATTTAATTTCATGGTGGTAGATATTTACGCCTTGCCTGGCTGAACAAGTTTTATTCATATGTTTTGTTGTTGCTGTTTTAAGGAGTAAAGTATCAACAGACAAGCGGGTTTTTTTTTTAATTCGGATCAGAATTATCCACAAAATCTCTATGTCTGCTTTTAAGTAATATCGCCTAAGTTTGCAATTTTTACAACATGAAATCGGCAGCATTTCTAAATGTTTTGACAAGCGGTGCATGTAAATATTCCATATACTGTTTTTCATAGTGGTGGAATATTTTTTCTTAACAAATTCTTAATCGAATACGTTTATGGTCCATGTGCATGTAACCACTTTGTCATTTTGTTCCTTAACACATTTAAACAGTGATTTTTATCAGTAATTATGTGTTGATCATAAAACGACAAAGACAACTATACATTACACATTTCTTTTTAATCTTTATCAATTTTTCAGATAACATCTTTTTTTGGTGATTTCAGCGACCGGTTTCCAATAAACTAGAGTCATTCTTGCTATTAATCCACTATATAATATTAACAATAATAATAATAATAATAATAATAATAATAATAATAATAATAAGGTCTTATTTACCCAGGGTAGCCTCTTCAGTGTTGCCACTGCTCTACCAGAGGGCCCTGCTAGAGGGCCCTGCTATTATTATTACCCTAGCGTTGCCAGGTACCCATTTATTAACCTGGGTCGAGACGGACACAGTGGGTAAAAACATCTTGTCCAAGGACGCAAGCACTGGGCGGGATTCGAACTCGGGTCCTCCGATCAAGAGTCGGGATTCTTATCTACTACATGCCACAGCGTCCCCATATATACAATTGTATGTTCACCCCTTGCATTTACCAGGGGCTGCCGACTTCGTGGCATGTTGTCAACTAGCGTGTCGACGCACTGCATCCCATTCTTACATCTGTAAAAGCGTCGACCATTTCCTGCAACTTTCAATAATAGCATCTCTGTTGTCCAATGGCCGGCTTATGGATTGCCATGTAAGCTCGGTTGGGTGCATATCCGGCGAGCAAGATGGACACAGCATCTGCACACCTCCTTTTCCACAAGAAATTCCCTTCTGTGGCCTTGTATTGACCAGTGATGAGGTCGAGCAGAAAGAAATTCTGTCTTTACCTTTCATGTGGAAGGCAGTGGTACTCCAAGATATCTAGGTACACGACAGTGTTAACGTTTCCTTCCTAAACCACCAGTGGCATTATGCCACCGTGATGGATGCCGTCCATGTCATTGTATACTGAGCTGCCACCCCCTTGAGTCGTCTCGTTGCTGCAGTCCTCATGACGTTTCTCTCCGAGTAATTCTGATGAACTCGTTGTCTCCCATTCGTTCATTTGAGGATGTAAAGACTCTAGTCCATGAAGACGTCATGGCGACAGCGTCCATGATGAAGCATTCTGTGTTCCCCTGCCTATCGAAGATGACCAACTCTTTACACAAACAGTTATTCGTAGACATTTAGTCAACCGATGAACTCTGTAACCATGTCGTAGCAATCTCCAATTACCGGGTGATTAAACAAAAAATGATGTCATGTCTCCTCCACAAGCGACGAAGGTGATTCGGCACTTTGTTGTTGTTGTTGTTGTTGTTGTTGTTATTGTTATTGCTGTTTCTTCTTCTGAGATTTGATAATTGGGGTTATCTCGTCAGAATATATATCTTTAAGGTTTTCGTGGCCACACTTTCCATGCCTCACATTGGAGTTTCAGGATCTTAATGATTGTATTCTGTGTATCCCGATTGTGTCATGATATAATTTTGCTCGCAGCAGTCCTGTCTCAGTGCTACCACTCTCTCGCCTATTGCGTATTACGTTGGACAAGGTAGTTATTGCAAATGATCTCAAACAAAGGGAACCATTACATAACGCACAATTTCACAATGTTATGATATTTCCTGTTAATGCAACTATCATTTTTTTGCAGTTGTAGACTGTCAAATACCCACAATAACATTCGAATAAAGTTTAAAATATCTTGATCAGTCTCTATGACCAACAGTAAAATCATCAAGATAGTACGTCCTGAGGTCACAAGGACGTAGACTCTAATCAGCAGTGACATACCTAGCTTTCTCCCTTTGATAATTATTGTCATATGACAGACGCCCCCGCGGATAATATCATCCTGATCCAGATCAACCCCATCCAAGACGAACAGGAAACTAATGGCCTTAAGATCACGTGTCGCGTCAACCCATGTGACCAACCATTTCCACCCATCGAGACATTCGAGATTACAATCGATGACGTCATTCAGTCATCTTCAAGCTCCCCTTCAGTGACCTTTGACCCTCCCTCTAGTGGATGCGTGGAAATCTCCTGCAGCGGTATCAACGAGCTTGGTAGGACAACCACTACACAGACTTACTGTACAAAGAGCTGCGGTAAGAGAACATTATCAATTTTGAGTCTTGCTATGATGTACAACAAGTTTCTATCAGACTCCAAATACATCAGGGATTTTGTAATATTTGATAGAGTCACCACATGCACATGCTTTGCCTTGAGAACACTTCTATTTTGATGACGGTTATCCTCATTATAGGGAGTTTGCAGCTTTAATCTGTGGCACTGTTATACTGTTATTGCGAATATCAACACTTTTACAAGCATTTCTATATATATATATATATATATATATATATATATATTTATATATATATATATATATATATATATATATATATATATAAGAAGGGTTTGTTTGCAAAAACCGATAAATCCATTTTTGAAGATTTGGAAGTACGGTCTGTGTCATAAAGTACAAAATGATACCTTTTAAATGATATATTGGTCACTACATATAAAGGCATATTTTTGAAGTTATGGTCAAAAGAAGCAAAAAAATTCTCATCATTATCTTTACTTTTCTTGACCTTTATTCGCAAATATCTCCATTTGGCAAATATGGACTTATCGGTTTGTGCAAACAAACTCTTCATATATTATATATATATATATATATATATATATATATATATATAATCATAGTGACAGCAATGGACTTAACCAGAACATGGCGGGGCGGTGCAGAGACAGTTAATATATATCAATATATATCTATATATATCTATATAATAAAATAAACAAAATACCAGCATAGTATTTTGCTCTTATTTCTAACAGGAGTTTCATTACTTCAACAATCAACGAAACAATATTCGTTCTATCATTGTAACTTCATTACTTTGACTTCCACTAGAAACCAGTGGCGAGCCTCCAGCAGCTGACATCTTGTCGATCAAGACTTCGGAGTTCCTAGACAAAGACCATCAGATAAATCTGCTAATCCTGTGCAGAGCGAACCTGACCGATCAGCCGTACCCGTACCTCCATTCGTATTTAATTGGAGTTCATGGGACCATCCTGTCCAACGGAAGCTGGACCTCGGCCGTCTTGAGACCACGCCCAAATAGGTGTATTAATATCACGTGTTCCGCAACTAATGGCGTCGGAATAACATCCGTGTTGGCGAGGCACTGTCCGAGGGGTGAGCAATAGCAAATTAAAAAATGTATCTCTTTCTCTCCCATCGTCTTCGTGACATAAAGTGATAGAGTGATTTCTTGTGTCAAAATCCTTTGAGGGACATTTTCTAGAAAATTTGGAGATTCATTTGCAATGGTCTGAACTAATTTGGGACTTTATGGATTGGCGGCAAAAGCTTGGAATATATTCTGTGATTTACCGAATTCGATCTCTGCCCAGTAATATGGACTTTCCCCTTTTATCACCGTTAATGTAACAAACAACCAAACCATGTTTGTTACTGAAGAAGGTTTCCTCTACAAAAAAAAAAATAATATGTTACAGAATTTCATTATCTTGCTTTAGCGCTTTTCCCTAAGTTAGAATCGCTTGACGTATACTAAACCATGAAACCAACTCTAGATAAACTTTACATGGTCATTATTACTTAATTGAGGAAACACTACATATCTCCTTGATTAAGTAAGTATGTCGTTTTTAACTTTATTAAGTCCTTTCCATTTGCCTGCTTTAGCACTGGCATTGTTTAATACACATTTCCAACACATGGTGTCCATAAAGCCAGATACATATAATATAATATAATATAATACAATATAATATAATATAATATAATATGATATGGTTAAAACAATAAATTATGTTTCTCCTTGACAATTTTGGTGAAGTTTTTTTTTTTTTTGGAACCCCCTCCCAAGTATATCTCTTTCCATTTCTCAGACCCACCTGCGCCCAACATCATTTCTATCAAGGTAGAAGAAAACGAGGATTACTCGGGAACGAATCTCAATATCTCGTGTCACGTGGATCCGATCGATCAACCGTTTCCCCCGATTGGTGTGTTCGAAATCACCGCTGATGGAGACATTTTGTCAAGAACAATCGCATCTGCAACGATCATGGAAGGTCAGCCCAACCGGTGTATCGATATATCGTGTACCGGTATCAATCAATTCGGAGAGACGGTTTCTACGTGGAACTACTGCCCACTGACAACAGATAGATTTCTTATAGCATCTGATAATAATAGAAAGGATAATAGAGAACATTTCTTATTTGACTGAGAGTTCATGTTTAAATGTGTTGAATTGCTTTTAAATATTTCGGCGTTTTGGTTTCTTTATTATGCTTTACTTAGGCAAGTTGTATAGGTTTTAATGGGTGGACATAAGCAAACTAAAAAGAAAACAAATGACTTGTTTGATTTCATATATTCTTTTAAGTGAGAATATTTTATGGTTGAATATTATCTACTTTTTCTTCTGACTGAACTTGTGGAGAATAGGTTTGTTCTGCTTTTGGATGAAGACAAATACATTTGTATCTTCTCCCATAGGACAAGCGCCCCAAGCGAGTAACATCCTCTCCATCGAAACCCAGGAGATCAATGGAGAAGGAAGCCAGGTCATTCTGGTCATCACGTGTCACATCAGACTTCAAGACCAGCCGTTCCCACACCTCCACACTTACACCATCGGAGTCGACAACACCACGCTCTCCTCGTCCAGCTGCGCCTCGGCTCTCTTCAGACCACGCCCAGGCAACAGGTGCATCAATGTCACGTGCCTTGGGACTAACGGGATTGGTTGGACCTACACAAGTGCTGAACACTGTCCAACTTTGGGCTCAGATAAAGGTACTCCGATGATGATTCAAAGTTCAAGTTCCAAGTTTGAAATTATTTTCATTACCATCAAATAAACAGATAAAACTATCTACAAAGATTTAAGCAGAACACATTTGTAATAATTGCAAAATACGTAAAGAAGTCATGGAGTGATTTCGTAAACTCTAAATCTATTAAACCAATTTGACTCGATTTTTTTAAAGACATGTTCTAATAGGAAAATTCACTCGAAAGCAGGAATCAGTGTGTGTGCGTGTGTTTGTGTGTGTGTGTGTGTGTGTGTGTGTGTGTGTGTGTGTTTGTCTGTTGTAGTTAAACTCATAAGAAACACTCAAAGACGGTGTTAAACTCATAGGCTACATTATTGCATCCTGTAGGTGATACGACCATTTGTATGTAAGTGGACGAGAAATCTGGGGTCTTACAGTCTGGACGCAGAGTGAAATTTCCTCATAACATCTTTGTAGTTCTTTTTCCGTTCTGTCGAAGTAATATTCACTCACTTAATATCTGGTCCTGCATTACTACAGGTCCAATTGCTGGTCTTCGTCGAGGATTTCTTCAGCAGTCCTCGACCACGTATGCCCTGCTCGTCGCCGTGTTCTTCCTGTCGTTGTTGACCTGTGCGACACTAATAGTCAAGAGGAGAGAGGTCACTGTCTTTTGAAAATTAAAAGTCTTGTAATACATTCCAACCTTTTTTTTTTTCCTGATTTTATTGCTTCTGCTGAATAAAGCTGAACTTTGGTCTTCAATCTGGCCTTCTTAATCATGGCAGGGATAACCATGTTTGTTTGTTTGGCTTTCTTTTTTTTTTGGTATATGTTAGGATACTTTTTTAGCTTTGCTTCATGTTCTTTCTTAAACACTACATGTTCGTCTTGTTTTAATCCTGCTTATCATAAACGACTGATATTCATTTCAATGAAGGTAGGACGTATCGATTTCTGTATTGCAAATGTATAGATTTCATGCGATTTGATTGTTTTCATAAACATGTCACATTGTGACTTGCTTTGACAGTTTCAGGTTGAACTCTTTACATTTTATACAATGATAATAATAAACTCTTATAAAGCGCTCATTCTACTTAAAAAGATACTCATAAAGTTGTGAAAAATGCTTCTATATTTTTTTTTCTTCGCATATTTAGGCCTATCTGTTCATTACTCGTGCCAAGTGCTGTTCTTAAACTATCATGATATTCATCTTTTCGTATCATTTTTAATATGGCTAGAGTAAGAAGAGGATCTTTGTATTTTTTCTGACTCGTTTTGTTATTTGGGTTTTTTCAATGCTTCTGAATAAAAAACATGTAACTATATGATGAAAAAAGAATATAAAAAACTATTTCCAAATTTCTCTATCAATATTGCTTAAACCGCTATCTATTTCAGTTTCGGACCTCTCTAAATAGTAACATTTCATAACACTAATGTTTTAAAGCCATGTCATATACTAATACCTATTGGTAATAGCAATTTCACTGCATTGTTGTTGAGTAAACAAGCTACATTTAAATTAATACTGATATGTTATTCTGCTCAATTACTGCATGACTCCAGTCTTGTTTAGTAACTGATAAACATGTAAAACCGAATCTTATAACGTGGATCTATTTTATTTGACTGTGCAGAGCATATTACCCAGTAAAGATTGAAAATGATGCCATTTTATCTGTCATCTTATTTCATTAACGTGTCTTTATATTGCCTGGAATTTCTCGTATTGATTCGTTTGTGTGTGTGTGTGTGTGTGTGTGTGTGTGTGTGTTTACAATATCATGACAAACTGATGGCATATTATCGACTCATGGGGGGAAAGAGAGAGAGGTTATAATGATAAGTACAATTCTGTATTTTTATTACCTTTGCCACAATTACAATTTTACTTTTTGCAAGTTTCAATGAAATGTCATAGTTGAGTCCGAAAATTTTGTCCACAATTAGTTTTAGAGGCTGCAAAGTATGGTTTTACATGATTATAGTCCTATTATTATTATCATATATATATATATATATATATATATATATACATTGTATATATATATATATATATATATATATATATATATATACATTGTATATATATATGGAATACGTATCTGCAGTCTCATTATATAACACTCTACCGTAAATTCTGATATGATATTGTAATACACAAGTGTTAGTTTGGTTTGTATGAAGTAATTTTCCTTAATTTCTCGGCAGCTGTGTTGTATATATTCAAGGTCATTCCTGCCTTGGTCTAGACCGAATGTGATTCCTGTATGATGTCTCTTTTTCTTGTATATGTGTTAGATGTGGTGATTTGATGATCATGTGTGTGTGTGTATTAAAAGGGAAAGCTCTCTTCAGCGATAATGGTAAAACCCGCCCTGCGTATGAAAGAAAAGTTGGATAAGTTTCCGAATCTTGTTCACTCATTCATCTATACATGATACAAGACGTGTGTGTGTTTGGATTTTTTTAAAAACATTTTCACTTTTGCACTCAATTAATTTCAGTCAAAACGTAAGAAAGTATTAAGAACATATTAAAGTTATGCAGATAATGTATCTTATGTGTTTATACGTGTATATATAATATATATTTATATATATATATATATATATATATATATATATTAATTTACACAGACAATAGGTATAACTTAATTGTTGAGAAAAACTATAAAAAAAACAATTACACTAATAATCATATCTAATTTTTCTCAGGCATATGTCTATATTGCGAATATGGCGTGAGATTTATGAAAGTCTTCTATCCCTCAACTTCTTCTGAGCTGCAGTGATTGCTGATGTTACCAAAGCTGGCCGAGCCAATCAGAATAGAACAATGACCATGCAACATTCCTCTTGTAGAACTACTCCACTGTTATAAATTCAAATGTAACACACGTCAGCTTGGTCGAAGCTTTATGACACAGAATTAAAGCATTATTTTATTGTTATTTCCTTGTCTTTAACGTTAACCTTATAGCTATATTGCAATCTTTCTAATGAAAATGTGATGTGTCCATGCTCTTTTATTTCTAATCAAAGTGAAAGAATTTCTCGATTTTTTTTTCGAAAATTATATTTTGGCAAATACTGTTATGCAAAATATACCCAATCTGTAATTTAGAGTAAATCGCGATTAAAAGAACTACATAAGATTCACGTGGCGGTAATCTTTACACATAGACCGGAGAAGACAGGGAATTCCTCAGTAAGACAAATTTTCCTTGTTTACTGCTGATATCCTTAGATTAGCAAAATATTCCTTCTAATAGTAATGGTTGTCATTATTTAAGAAGAATCTTCTTTCTTTTTCTTTTTTTTTTGTCTATCTAAGTGAAATTACACTTAGGACATGTTTATGACATGTCTTAAAACTATTATCTTGTTTTTTTATGCAAATATCAAGTCATTTAAATATCCCTAGCTGGCTCTTTTTGACGTATTTACCTACTTCTTCTCCATTCTCCACTACTCACAAACCTCTGTCATGACTCCCCTTTCGTATGTTGCCTACAGTTTCCATTCTCATCCAATGCCAAAGACCAGTTTGGACGTTTGCTTACATTACTTAGCATAATTTACTTACATTTTGTTTTTGTTATTTGATAAAATGTCACATGAAAATAGAGTCAACAAGGAAACAAAGGAAAGTTACTTGAATTGATACGAATGATGGTGCTCCCCAATTAAAGAGGATGACCAAACGATGAGCAATGAAATTATCTTCAAGCTTATATCAGAATAATTGAAGTGGATAAAGAACCATGAAGAATATCTTAATAACGCAAAACCTCTTGAAAGCTTGATTGCAAGGCAGGCAAACTTCTAGGCATCCGTAATTCATTTTCTGAATTTACACTCCTCCTGATCATATTGTAGTTGACATAGATAATCGGTTCCTTTGTTTTCTATGTGACATGCATTACACGACATTACCTTATTGAATAGTTTATTCACAGGAACTCTTCACAAGATTGCACGCAAGTTGTTGCCGTGGAAAGCACTTACTGCATGAAGACTGGACTCCACATTCGAAATGTAAATATTAGGCAAATTGTTAGGTGAAAGCAACTTCTCAGTACGAAAGAAACTATGTATGCATTGCTCCGCAGGAGGACGGGTGGTATGCGAGAGATTCACCAGACAGGAGGTCAAGCAATATATCAACCATCAGTATTTCCTGTAATAATAATTCTGTCCTGTTTCATAGACATTCAATGTGAACAAAACAGCTTTCCTTCGGTTGATCGTAACCACGAAGGAATGTGCAGACATGCAGTCCGTCTTTTTTTATGCATACTCTGTTATGATTAATCTTAAAAGTATTTGAACATGCATGCATCTCATGCTTCATGTTGAAATTTAAACTACCGTCATAAGAGGAGTATTGATGTTGTTTGAATACACGTTAATCGATTATCATTAGAGTGTTAGTAGTATATACATGTACCCGTTCGCACCCCGTGGAGCAGTGGAGCTGTGGAGCGGTGGAGCTCCACAGCTAATGAATATTAATGAGCTCATGAATAGTAATGATCATGAATATGTATGAATATGTATTTATGTAAATAGACATGCATTATGTATGAGTGCGATGACGAAATGACGAAATGACGAAATGACGAAATGACGAAATGACAAAATGACGAATATTGTACATATATCCACCACTTCGACGTTTCGTCGATTCGTCATTTTGTCATTTCGTCATTTCGTCATTTCGTCATTTCGTCATCGCACTCATACATAATGCATGTCTATTTACATAAATACATATTCATACATATTCATGATCATTACTATTCATGAGCTCATTAATATTCATTAGCTGTGGAGCTCCACCGCTCCACAGCTCCACTGCTCCACGGGGTGCGAACGGGTACATGTATATACTACTAGTGTTTTACCTGCTGCTTCAAATGCTTTTTCGTCACGTCTGTAAGAATAATTCGCCTGGTTGGACATGAGGAAACAAAAGAATGATAGACTTTGAAAAGACTTTGAAAAGACTGAAATGAGTTTATTCTTTTCACTCTTATTTACACCATCATAAGAATCAAGTCAGTACTTTATATTTCAAAATGTAGGCCTCCTAATATGCAAAGATGAATATAGACGCACACTTACGAACGCAATTATTAATGGTTGCATATTAGAGTGGCTGCATGTGAAAGCTGATTCATGTATGTGTGTACACATCTATCGTGCCTCCCTGTGTATCTGGCACCGTGTGCATGTAATGGAGGAAGTACAGTAAGATTATTCACACTGAGGAATCTGATGATGACAAACGTCAACAATAACCGGTAATATGACAAGCAGTGAAACACGATCAGTGAGGCATGAGATGTTATCGCGCTAAAACATTATGTCAATAGAGAGTGAGAGCTAGTGTAGGATGTTAGATGCTACATGATCTAGGTTTGACAGGCAATGTTTTGTTACCCAGCATGGGATATCTCGTCTTTTCAAAATCGAAGCATTAAAGCCCCTGAGATGTTACTTCTCACATTTTAAAATGTCTTCGTTTACGAATCTTTCTCTATACTCTTCTTTCATCTTTCATCTGTAAATGAATGAAACGGATGTTGTTAATGGATACTTTACAGGACGCCTTCTAAAAGTTGGGACACACTTGTCTGAGTACGTCTATAACTTGCGACATATACAATACAATTGGTTGTTATACACAGTTTCAAAATCTAGATACCATTAGTTTGCTAAGAAACATCCTGTAATTTAAATGCACGAGGTACTTTACTCGCTGATTACATCACTATTGCAAAATTGTTTGATTTCTCTTTCTGTCTCTCTAAACAGCAGAAGACAGGCTACATTTGTGACCCGCGACAACGGTTTCAGGCAAAAGTCGGGAATTTTGAAAACTCATTTTTTCATTGCATCACATTGCCCATTTCCTAAGCTTTCCATTGATGTAAAACACTTGTATTTTCCGGCTCCACATGTTTTCATATAAAGCAAAATATAACGCACTTTTTAACTTCTTAGGTTGACAAAGTTTCGAGAAAACGGGCTCTAAAGATTCGCTTCTCGCTCGAAGGCAATGTCCGAGCGACGGTGCGAAGAGAGAATCACTCGCCCGTGCGATGATGCCAATCACGAACACGCTCCGCCTCTAGCAACCAAAGCGCTTTCTGATTGGCTAACTGAGAGAGTCGCAATCCTGGGGCGTCCTTCTTAGGATCGAATGGATCTCGGCGTGCGGTGCCGAATATACAACACGTGTTTTACTCGGGTTTGTTTACCAAAGCGTTCACAATGGTGGTCCAGTACTTATAGTCGTCTGCTATGGAATACCGGTGGAGGTGCGTAATGCACGATACCGAACATCAGATAGCATGTGAATGCGCCACGCACGTAACAGAAGCGCATAAAAAACGCATTTATATCTGCCTGGTAGACCTCGTACAAATCACGTTTTCTCGACCCTAAGTAATTCCCCTGGCCTTTGGTTTATCATGTGCTTTTAGTGTACAGTAGGCTCCCGTTGCTGTTTTTGTTGTTGGTTTTTTTCACTTAAGACCCAGGCCCCGTACATGACACGTACGTGCACGCGCAGTATGAATAGCCTAGCAGTTAGCATGCATCGCATGCACACAATCGAGTCTGATCAAACTGCCAGCTGTCGACGTCCCTTGCCTTGTTATCTAACATGTACTAATACTTTTCGTATTTTAATCTATTTTTAATGCGTTCACTCCTTTCCTTCTCTCTGCCTTGTTGTCATTTTCCTCGTGTTGACTTTCAATCCTACGAAAATACTTGCGAGAGGATTGAGGATTGTATTTGTTGTACGTGATTATGTTATTTTTGCGCTGCAATCGATGGGTGAGTACGATACGATGGTCGTCAATACATGCGTTCAAACCATGTTTCCCATGCATACGTTTTCGTGTTAGCGCTAACGTTACTGCTACTACGACACCTCTTAAGTTGTTGTACGACTGCGAGTTACTAGATTAGTATACTACTAGTACTGGTAGTATTCCCTTACCATAATGCAGCATGCGGCACGGCATCGTATACATTTTCCCCGTTGCATTTCATTTCGTGTTTAGTTATTTTCATACTAGAATCTAGACCCTATTTCCGTTTTGCTGCAGTGTAGATAAGTTTACCAGGTACTGTAAATTTTAAACTTTTAATTACTTTTTGGGATGCGGCATGCAGGACCCGTTGAATTTGAAACGTAAGTTTAAAGGGACTGTACAGTTCTGGTTGTGGTGGGGATTCATGTTTTGAACATTCCTAGGTGAGATAATGAAAAGCCTCTTATGAAATATGAAAGAGCATGTAATTCTAAGAAGGATTCAATGTTTATTTGATGAAAATTGGTTTTCAAATGACTGAGATATCCAAAAAAGTGCTAATGATAAAAGGCGACATGCCCCAACTTTATTAGTATCTCTTTGTTTCACCTTGTTTTTGGATATCTCAGCCATTTCAAAACCAATTTTCATTGAATAAACTTTTGATACCCCTCAGAACTGCATGCTCCTTGACATCTCATAGAGTGGTTTCTGAATATCTCACAAAACGTTAAAAGCTAAATCTTCACCTCGACCAGAACTGTACACACCCTTTAAGGCCTGTAAGGGCTGCTAGGCCAGAGCCCAGGCCATTACTAATAGTACTTCCGAGATTCCGCATACTATTACATGCCTTCTTTTCACGTCACTACTAATGTGATGACTAATGAACGTTGGGGTTACGTAGAATTTACTCTATTTCTAGATCTAAATAGACACCTACCGGATGGTGCATTGGTGCATGTACATTGTACGTTAATCTCGAATGATGTTGACTGAGGTCAGTAGAATCCAGTTATGTTTCTGAGTGTTAAAAGAACCAATAATTTGATCAGCAACTTTGATAATTCATTAATTGCAATTGCCACCTGATCTGATCTAGCAGTACATGTACTCGATGTAGCACATCGATTGTACAATCATCTCTTCAGTGAGATCAACTCTTTATGTGCCATGGTGGAAACCCCCTGTGTGCCACGTTATTCTGAGACACGAAGGTAGACATGCTTTGAGAAAGAATTCTGCTTTTCCAATTTGTATAATTTCTACAGATGTCTGTTAAGATGGACATAATAGTGAGCAAAGTTTAGAGGAATGTCAAACTTTTGCTTCAATATAAATTGTATAACAAATCTATTTTCAATGTTTCTTTTGAATGACCCGTTTGCTACATGACTGTGAAGGCATGACTTTTGCACATAAAACCGTGACAGAAACTTAGAATGTACACGCAAATCTAGTTGGGACTACCGCTTGATAGTCAATCACCACATAGAATGCAAGCCGTATGTGAGAGGAACAAAAGAGCGAGAAACTCTTTGATTGTACCACAGGATTAGCGATTTATCGATCGGTTTTGGCGGCTTTGTTTGTTGAGCAGAATATGCGAAGTTGGCACGCCGTCGACTGAGCTGGACGTGCGAACGTGGCACATAAAGAGTTAATGCTATGTTGTCACATGGAAGTTGTTGCTAAGACTAACTGCAAGTGCTCAGCTATATTTATTACGATCAAGAGGTAAAATCTACTGATTATGATGACGACACGTATGTGTAATGACTAGTAATGTAAAGTGTCTCCACCTGGCAAACTGCTGATAGAATTCAAAGTTGTATGTCTCCAAATCAGAACTATGAAATTCCTTGATTGATTGTCAGCTATAACGGCCAAAACCACATTCCAGTCAA
The DNA here is from genome assembly GCF_040938485.1 of Diadema antillarum. Lineage (NCBI taxonomy): Eukaryota > Metazoa > Echinodermata > Echinoidea > Diadematoida > Diadematidae > Diadema > Diadema antillarum. The sequence continues at coordinate 328,804 of NW_027271442.1, forward strand.
ATCGCGATATCATCCATAGACATTTCATTCATCATCAACATCACATACAAAACTGCACAACAAAGAATGTAACATTGTGTTACAGGAAAAAGACTTTAGAATTTGAGTAAGACATTTATTAAAAACATACAATGTAGTAGACTTTAATTTAAATTAATGACTTGCTAGTTGCACTTGTGCTTAAAAATGAAATACATGTAATAGCACGGACTACATACCATTGCATAACTGGATACTGCAATAAAAATTACTGGCAAGAGAAAATTTAACAGCACTGACTACCAAGTATTGCATTACTGGGTACCAAGGTACTAAGCGATCAAAATTACTGGCAAGAAGAAATAGTAACACTGACTACCTACATGCAGTACTGCATTACTTGGTTCCAAACAATCAAAATTACTAACACGACAGCAAAAGGTTCAATACAATGTGTGTAGACGAATTTGAAAAAAAAAAAAATAATAAATTTATTGCACCTACTAAAAGTAACTGAGTTGAAACATAACTATGGGGGGAAAAAACGAAATCTTTCAGCATAACAATTACGGTAACATGTTCATCTGAAATCATACAACTGTACCAGTCTATTGCCAAAACTGTAGTTATGTATGCAAACAACTTCTTATGCACACAGTGATCTCTACTTCTGATATCTTGCTGACCAGTACATCAAATATTCTGATAAATTGCATGACTACATCTTGACAGTCTAAATATTCATCTTAAATCTTACCAAAGCCAAAACTGCGGCAAGGCAAATGACTACTCGTGCAGGCAGTGATTTCTAGTTGTAATGTCGAGGGTGACCTGTACATCATGTGAAAAATCGTATGAATACACACTAGTCTTGACATTCATCCTAAATCTAACAACCACCCAAACTGCAGCATGACAAACAACTGCCCATGCATGCAATGATTTCTATTTCAGATATTTTGTGACCAGTAGCAGGTGCACAAATCACATGGATACATTTACAATGATAACCTACATGCAAAATGTTTCTGGACTCATTAAAAACTTGAGTGGCTTGCCTTTGTGTTTTTGAGGACTACCTGGTACCAAATATTACATATTACTAAAGAATCAAAATTGATGGCAAGACAGCTGAAGGTTCAATATTTACACTTGGAAGAGTAACACCTATTGCACAATTGAAAGTACCCAAGTTAAACATACATGTACATTGAATCTGAAATTGTACTGTAGCCAAAACTGTAGCACGGCAAACAACTTCTCATACACGCAGTGATTTCTGTTTGTAATATCATGCAGGCCAGTACATCAATAATTTTTTTTTTTTTAAATCAAAAATCTCATGGCTACATCTGGATAGTCTTGACATTCATCTCAAATCACAATATAGCCCGAACTGTACATGTAGCAAGGCAAACAACTTCTTATGCTCATGGCGACTTCTGTTTGCAATGTTGTGTAGATCGGTACATCAATTATACTGTAAGAAATGACATGGTTACATCTAGACAGTCTTGATGTTCATCTCAAATCACAGCATAGGCTAAACTGTACAAAGCAAACAACTTATCACATAAGCCACACGGATACATAGGCAGTCTTTACATTCATCTCAAATTGTACCAGAGCAAACAACTTCTCAAGCATGTAGTCACTTCTGTTTGCAATATTTTGTAGATTGGTACATCAATAAATACTATAAGAAATCACATGCTACATCTAGACAGTTAACGTTAATCTCAAATCGTAGCAAAGCCTGAACTGTAGCAAGGGAAACTACTTCTTATGTACAGGTACCCGGTACACGAAAGCCACATGGATGCATAGGTAGTCTTGATGTTCATCTCAAATCATAGCATAGCCTGAATTGAAGCAAGGCAAACAACTTCTCATGCATGTAGTGACGTCTGTTTGCAATATTTTGCAGATTGGTACATCAATAAGAAATCACATGGCTACATCTACCTTGTAGACAGTTGACGTTCATCTCAAATCAGAGCATAGCATGAACTGTAGCAAGGCAAACAACTTCTTATGCTCATGGTGACTTCTGTTTACAATATTGTTCGAATCGGTACATCAATAAATACTGTAAGAAATAACATGGCTACATCTAGACAGTTGACATTCATCTCAAACCATAGCATAGCTTGAACTGCAGCAAGGCAAACAACTTCTTATGCTCATGGTGACTTCTGTTTACAATATTGTTCAAATCGGTACATCAATAATACTGTAAGAAATCACATGGTTACAAGTGTACATGCAGACAGTCTTGATGTTCATCTCAAATCACAGCATAGGCTAAACTGTACAAGGCAAACAACTTGTCACATAAGCCACACGGATACATAGGCAGTCTTTACATTCATCTCAAATTGTACCAGAGCAAACAACTTCTCAAGCATGTAGTCACTTCTGTTTGCAATATTTTGTAGATTGGTACATCAATAAATACTATAAGAAATCACATGCTGCATCTAGACAGTTGACGTTAATCTCAAATCATAGCATAGCCTGAACTGTAGCAAGGGAAACTACTCAGCCAGCCGGCAGCGTCGCGAAAATGTGTCTAAATCATTCTACAGCGCAGCGGTGTGACCTTGAAATGGTCTCTCGTGCCGTGTTCGAGGACTGGTTTTCAATCTGCGATATTTCACTTCATGTGCATGATATCAAACCAGGTTTTTTTGCAGATGATCAGCGAAATTCTGAATTTTTCAGAAATCATGATATCAAGTAGAAAAGACTGCGATAACATTTTATAATTTCACATCAAAAATCGTGTTGAAAAAAAAATAATTCAATTCAAAATCATCCGGTAAATTTCACTTTTCTAGACAATGAGCCAATAAAAAAACATCACGAAATGGGGGGAAATGTATCAATCAATCGAAAAATGTAACTCTTTATTGGTCATTTTGTGTAGATGGGTCAGGATCCAGCAAAATCTAGAGCAACTACACTGTCAACTAGCCCTAATGAAGACAATCCGATTTCCTTGTGCTGTGATTGGTCGATTACCGTCTGCAGAGGCTGCCATGAATGACGTCATAGTGAATCTCCACTTACGGCTTCTGCTTTTGCCGGGCCCGACGTAAAACTAACTGTTTATAGACTAACATCAAACCATTTTGAAGTTGATTTGAACACTTATTATCACATTTCAGTATGTATCTCGTCTTTTGATGAGTCCAATCGATCAAAATAAATGAAGGAATCGACAGAAGAATGTGAATATATACAGAGTGCAAACACGAACCCGTCAGTGTAGTCCCAAGTATTCGTTTTGCAGTGTTGCGATTGCAGCAAAAACGGTAACTGCACCGAACACTCGCTGCGGTGAACCACAGAAGCAGGTATTTCCGTAAGAAGTATCACGTGTATATCTATACGTGCCTATGATTGTTATGAACTAGTAGTAGTACACTGTAGTAGCTATAGTAGTAGTAGTAGCACTAATAGTAGTACTAGTACACTGTAGTAGCTATAGTAGTAGTAGTAGCACTAATAGTAGTACTAGTACACTGTAGTAGCTATAGTAGTAGTGGACTACTAGTACATTAGTAGTACTAGTACACTTGTAATACCATACCAGTAGTGCCAGCAGCAGCAGCAGCCAGTGGTAGTGGTCCAGCATAGGTGCACTTGTATTTCTCTGGACACTTGTGTGAATGGGTGCACTGGTCATTGTAGTGTCCAGATGACAAGACGGTACATAGGCTGTGGTAACTAATCACTGATGGGACTCAGAGAATGACGATTGTCAAAGCAAGCTGGCTTCCTTGCGGATCTGTTATGTTCTTAGATATTTAAATACAATGTATATATCTTTCATATTTTATTATTATTATTATTATTATTATTTTTTTTTTTTACATTTCATCTTTTGTCTCTGGTGGATGGAAGCAAGCTGCTAGCAAGACAAGAGAACAAAAGCTGAAAATCTACTATGGATTGTACAGATTGATGTACTGTATGTGTACTTGAGCCTTTTTATCAAAACAGAAAAAAGTAATCATCAGTGTAGCATTCATTAATTTACACTGATTTGAAATCCACATTCAAATTCCACAAGACACGACTTTCACACTCTTGCTTGTTTTCCCCTCCTTAAACTGGACATCTCTCTCTTTCTTTCTCTCTCCTCTACCCAGTTTCCACAACGCTCTTCAGTTATTCTGCATTATCTTTTCAACTACTTGGCAGTATAGGATGACAGAAAAAAACTTTTCATTATCATACGGATTACCCTAAAGTTCATAACAAACTAACAAAATATTGTAAACATTATTGCTCTTTGTTAAACAAGATGTGATGCAAAAAACAAAACAAAAACATTTCTGTTGGCAAGGTTGGTTGTTTACATCTTTTAAGGCACATGTACCACTAGTACTACATGTATTTGGCAAGAACAGCATATATATATGCTATATATATATATACATATATATATATTATATATATATTGTCGCCGGGGCGACAAGACCACGTATCTACAAAATGTCAAAGGTTCAGGAGAGCCAAAAAACATGGCGGCCAAAGCACTGTAGCGAATGGGATAGCCTTTCCTTTGACATGCCGTGGTGGCTTCATTTTTGGAGTAAGACAGTTGGGATTTGGACAGGACATCACTTAACCCATTATTTGACCATTAATCCAAAAAAGTCATTTTCACCAAAATTGCAGATACAAGGTCTTGTCACCCCAGCGACGGACTATTATACAGTATATGAAAGATGGCGAAGTAGAGTAGTAATGCATTTCAGTCCAACAGCGCTATTTATTCAGGCTGAATTTTCGAAGAATACATGAATGTCTTCCTCAGGGTTCACAATAACAATTATGAAAATAAACAAAATGAATATTTCCTTTAAAGTGGTAGTCATGGGGAATGCCCGAGTGTGGTATCTGAGTAGAGGCATTGTGCGTTTCTTATGAGCATGCTGACTTGCAGTCAAGATCAATTTGTATTATTATGATGTAATAATGATAGCAACCACATGAATTTGTACATGCTTAACCAAGCAGATCATCAACGCATGTAAGTGTATCATACATTAGTGGTAGTCATAGGAATGATTGTGACAACACGCGTATTTCTCAGTGTAATAACTCAGCTGTATATAACTCACATTTTCATAGACTGAGGTATCTGATGTCCAACATTTCGTTATTCCAGTTCTCTCCCAATCTTATACGTGTCTTTAAAAATGTTGGCTGCATGCCTGGTATCTATTATACATACAATATAATACCATACTAAGGAGGCTTAGTACCTCCTTTGTCATACACAGCTACTTTCAGTGATACAGCTGTATTTGTACTTTCCTTTTCACATACACGTACATAAAAGCTTTGTAAGAGTATGATTACTGTAAAAGTGGAAATTTTTGTGCATATCGCGCAACCAAAAAACTAGCGCGAAAATAAAAGTATGTGGATATTTTTGCTTGCCATATATTCCTGTGTGGGATGTCTTGATTCCGTGGAATTAAAATCACGCGAAACTCTTCTTACCCGGCCAAGCGCGAAAATATCCACTTTTACAGTATGTGGAACTTCAAATTTGATGAGGGTAGGTATTTGGTCACATTCTGCCCATCAAAACTTTAGTTTGCCACACAAACCTAGGGCAAATAACATAATTCATAAATGTATAAACTACAATACAGGCTTTAAACGGGAAAGCTACATGTAAAACAAAGAATCAGTATACTAGTAGTATGCAGAGGTAGGATTGCTCTTAGATGAATACATGTTCATTATTCACACACATTCTTCACACACTGCATTAGACAAAATAACTTATCAAAACCGACTGACACATCTTCACAGTGGCGGATCCAGGGAGGACCGCAACCGGCGCACACCTCCCCCCCCCCCCCCCTTAATTTTTTTGTTGAAACAAAAGAAATAAAAAGAAGTTTCTGTAAACAAGTATAAATGCACATATGCTTGGTTTGTGCAACTTTGATCACAATGCAAGCAAGGCTATACCATTTTCAGACAAATCTGCAGTGTCTAGATTTTACATTGTCACTATCACTACCTTCACTTTCCATAATTACATGGTTATCTAAATTTGTAAAATTCCTGCATGTACAACCAGGACCACAATTTTGCCCCTGTTTTTTACATTTGCACTGCTTATTCACACACTTATTTTTCTTACATCAACATTGTCTTGTTAAATATGCAACACTATTTCTTCTTTGTTCAATGTCTCTTGTAAATCCCAAAAAAGTCAGCAAAAGTAGAATCTTTTTCCTGAATAACTGAAAAGCAGCCATATTGAGTGATGTCTGGATACATGAATAGTGGGACATGTCTGGGGCATTTGCCCAGACAGTTCTCACCCAGCATGATTACAACCTGTGAAACCTAAGAGCAGAATGAGGGGGCAGCAGTTGATCTTCATGAGCATTCTACTGACTTGGGGATACACCTTGAGTGTTATACTGACCAAACAAAATGGGTTTAACTAGAATAATAATTTACAGATGCAATCCTGTACAGCATTCAATTTACCAGTTCCTGCGGGGAGGTCATACAAACAAGCTGTAATGGAGCATTTCCGGCATGTTCCATCTCTTGAGCACTCTTGGCGTTGAGCAAGAGCTGACTGGGTTGGTATCCCTGCAGTGGCTGGCTTGGTGGGGCATTGTTGGCTTGGGGCAGGGGAGATGGTGTTTGGTTGGTGACTTCATACACCTTTGGCAAGAAGCTGCTTTTGTGGCACATATCTGGTAAGGGGTTGGTGCTGAAAGGCAAATCAGAGTTTAAAAAATATTCTTCAAGAAGAACTACAATTACATGACAGCCAGAGAAGGATTACAGTCATTCAAGCTACTGCCCATAATTCATTTGACTACTCTTAAAATGTGTACAATTAAATTTCATGACTTAACGTTCAGTGGCATCTTAAATAAGAACATTACACTTTTTCTATTGCTCAATAATCATTAACAAAAATTTACAATACAACTGTACCAACTAAAATTTCAATTTATTAATCCCTGTTTGAGGAACTTGAGTGCAAGTTGAAAAGAGCAAGAATTATTACAGATGCAATCCTGTATCCAATTTACCAGTTCCTGCAGGAGGGTCACACGCTTGGATGTTCTGTCTCTTGAGCACTCTTGGCGTAGAGCAGGAGCTGACTGGGCTGGTGTCCCCGCAGTGGCTGGCTTGGTGGGGCATTGTTGGCTTGGGGCAGGAGATGGTGTTTGGTTGGTGTCTTCATACACCTTTGGCAAGAAGCTGCTTTTGTGGCACACATCTCGCAAGGGGTTGGTGCTGAAAGGTTAATTCAGAGTTCAAAAAATATATATACTTTGAGAAGGACTACAGTACAATTCAATTACACAACAATTATAATTATTCTAAATATTTGTCAGGAATGAAACTAATTGCAAAAATGTATACAACTGGAATTTATACAGTTCAATTCCAATGGCATTTATAAAGGATAGCATTGTCTTTCTATTGTTCAAAGATCATTATAGAAATTTTACAAAGAGGCATGAGAAAAAAGTGAAATAGCAACAATTGAGATGAAAATAAAATGACATTTGGCATGAACGTAATCTATACGAAACATGCATTTGTCAAGTCTATTAAAACACAGTGGAACCAGAAGTAAATAATATTTCATTTGTCACAAAAACATTGGTACATCACCCCATTGTATTCAAATTGTCAAATGCTAATGCTACGACTGTGATAGTATGACTAGTATGAGGTGGTACATTATATGATTGTACATATTATAGAACCCTATTCCCATACCATCATAATGTATTTTGAATTCATCAAACTATAGAATGTAGAACTTAACTGTTGGTTCTATTACAAATAATGATAATAATGATAATAAAATAGTGCAGGGTCTATGCCAAATACAACAAGGGAAATTGACTGATGTCATGTACATTTTACTAGTAGATCGTACTCTGTCATGATCTATATCGATCTCTGTACTTTTAGTTCTAACCAGTAGTAGCGCTAGCTGTGATACGATACCGTGGACGCCTATTTTACAGAACAGGACATCTAATTGTACCTACGGGACTACGGCCAGTGCGTGCGCGATCAAAACTTGCCACTGCAGAGACAAAATCGAGTCCGGAATTCTCGTTAACGTGAAGGTCACGTGACCCTACATGCATACAGATGGCATCGCAAAACCAATATTTTCGGAAATTTGCTTCGACTTTGGGTGCAATTTTGATCACTTCGTTTATTTTTGAGCCAAAATGAGGCTGGTATCAAAATTTCCGCTAGAATCTCATCTATTCAAATAACTGATTAAAATAACCATAGGAGTTGTAGATGGGTCAGGATCCAGCAATGTATCAGTGCATGTCAAAATCAGATTCTATCCCAAGCAGCTTCTTATATCCATTGTATCTCCCTCAAAAAGTGTCAAATTCGGCTAAAAAAAGTATGGAATTAATCGTCTTTTATTGGACTGCAAGACTTACCCGGTCGCGGCTCCGGAAACAGGTTCATGGCAACGTAACAACGAGCGATGTTGGGGATATACATTTTGCGTCGACGAAAAGCCTCGTCGCCAGACACATGCGCAGAATTCTGCGCGTGGAATGAATTCGGTGGATTTGCTCATTAGCATACGACGCTGCGGACTGACTGTACTTCTTATGTACAGGTACCCGGTACACGAAAGCCACATGGATGCATAGGTAGTCTTGATGTTCATCTCAAATCATAGCATAGCCTGAATTGTAGCAAGGCAAACAACTTCTCATGCATGTAGTGACGTCTGTTTGCAATATTTTGCAGATTGGTACATCAATAAGAAATCACATGGCTACATCTAGACAGTTGACGTTCATCTCAAATCAGAGCATAGCCTGAATTGTAGCAAGGCAAACTACTTTTTACATTGTATGTTCATGAAAGCCACATGGATGCATAGGCAGGCTTTACTGAAAGAAATAACATGGCTACACATCTACATGTAGACAGTCTTGACGTTCATCTCAAATCATAGCATACAATGTAGGCTAAACTGTAAAAGGCAAACAACTTCTCATGTATGCCACATGGATGCATAGGCAGTCTTGATGTTCATCTCAAATCATACATTGTAGCATAGCCTCAATTGTAGCAAGGCAAACAACTTCTCATGCATTTAGTGACTTCTGTTTGCAATATTTTGCAGATTGGTACATCAATGAATACTAGCTGTATAAGAAATCACATGGCTACGGTGTACATCTAGACAGTCTTGACGTTCATCTCAAATCATAGCATAGCCTAAACTGTAGCAAGAAGAACTGACATCCATGTCAAACGCCACTGAAGCCTAAACTGGAGCAGGGCACACAACGTCTCGTGCGTCTGGACGGCAGAACTCTCGAATGTTGGTGTACAGGTACTCCTTCCGTTGTCGGGGAAGTCCAGGCATTGGTTCACTGGGTGGCAGCATGCGAGGAGGGAGATTAGCTGGGTTCTTCAAGAGCTGCATCTTCTCTTCAGGCGAGTGGGCAAACTGCTTGGCAAACACGACTCCTGGCTCATCTGCACTGAACCTGCATTTTTTTAAAGGGAGACACAAAAACATGGAATGTAATGTGATTAATCATAAATCATAAACAAACATGCATGTATTATGGCTAGAAGGAAAAAAATATTTAAACTGAATCAAAATTTTGATAATAAAATGAATGGGCATTTTCCTTGTTAAGAAAGCTAGTTGAGTGTAAATTTGAGAAAACATTACAACTAATGTGGTTGAATAATGAATTTGTAGCAACTGCCAAAATAGTACATTTTATGTATTTGCTTTTATACAGGATACACTGTAACTTCGATAAGTCAAATACTGTATGTTTTGGAACAGTTATAAAATGAGATTAGTCAATAACAAATTCTATTTTTGGATAAAACGTATCATACCTGAAGTGATGGTAGCTCTTGATGCCGGGAAATGTCCGAAAGTACGGTGCTAAGAAGTCCTGCCACTGGTAGACTGGAACCGTCTGCTTTCCAGCTTCGTCGCCAACAAGTTGGGGTACATTGTGCTTGGTGACGCTAGAGCTGCGGTGGACACAGTCGGCGATGTCGTCAAGAGTTGAGACAGCTGTCCTACTGTATTTCTTCTTGAAAAGGCCGAAGCCAAGGTCAGGTGAAAACTTGGTATGGCCCGCCAAGAGAAAGTTCAGGGTGATCGTGTGATGAAGCCCTTTTAAGGTGCGCCAACACAGGTACCACAACAGGAACTTGTTCTTGTTCTGACCTGCACAATTATCACAGTGCAGGTCAAGGTGACGCTCTCCGAGGCCGTACTTCCGGAAGAAGAAATGCAGGTACGAAATGACCGAGATAGATCCCTTGGAAAGACACATGCCTTCGTCAATCAGGAAGTTTACCTAAGAACAAAAAATACAACAAAACAACAAAGATAGCAAAAACATTAGTACTGTATTACAAGTTGTACTTGCACAAAGAGGTTATTGCGGAGATTATGAGCTACATTGTATCATAATCTTTGCTGAACTTTTGTGTGTAAATTAAAACTTGCTAGAATATGGAAACTATTCAAAGCTGTATTGTTACTGCTAGGGCAGATTATTTTCAACAAAAAACAATAAAGTGTTCCTTTTATTTAGCTCACAACATAATTTTTTTTTTCCTGAAAAAAAAAGACCATTCAATACTGTACATGAACAATCATTCTCATGCCTTTCCCACATGCACAAAGATTGACAGAAAGTATGGAATTCTAGATATTGAAATATTGTACATGTACAATGTATCTCACCTGCTGGCCAACACCTTCGCAGCTTACTCCAAACACACCACACTTCCGGGGGGTCAAAAAGTACATCGGGCCAGGCTGCAGAGGGTTGGATGGAAAGTGAACCTGCTGTGCATAATCGAATGAATAATGCACAGCAAGGTCCACAGAGCAGGGGGGATTCGGGCCAAGCTTCCTCGATGCCACATCGTCGTTGCTGCGGTTCGCCTCTACCATCTGTTGTAGCACCTCTCGTTGCTGCTTCGCAGAGTTGAGGTGATTCAGATGCCCTCTGGTCCGGGCCTCTTTTTCCTCCTCTGTCAGGTTGGCACTCTGGTACACCGCCAGGTTGTTTTTCTGGCACTGCCAACATAGATCACTCATGGGGCGGCAGATGATGATGGAGGGAGTGAACTGCTTCCACATCTTCAGGAACGACGTCTGCAGCATGACTCTTTTCCCTGGAGAGAAAGTTGGAAATAAAAAAGAGACAAACACAAAGTTCAGACACATATTTTTAATAGTCTTATTCTGTACATGTAGTCTGAATTAATGGTTCCAACTAGCATCTTAATTTCATGAACACTCTTCCAGTAAACTTCACACTTTAATTTTACCCGATTTATTTAAAGAAACCAGTTTTTGTTCATATACAACCTAAAAAATTCAAATCGTAACAAAATATAAAATCTTAAAACAAAGGTGCATGGAGAATGTCCCCAGGTATTAAATCATTTTAATGCAGTCAACTTATTGTGCAGATTCAGCTTTGCAATATTCAAGTCTCGACAAATTAAAACTGAATAAAAATGGCACATGACTCAACATTACAAGCAGTAAAATTTTGTGATGATCATACAGTACCTTGTTTCTCCATGATGCCAGCATACACCCGCCACACCTCGGCCTTGGATAAGGATGAAGGCAGCAGTTTTACATCCAGACTTTTGTACCCTGGAATTCGTCCTGGCAGGAACACTGCATTCTCCTCTGCAAAGTTAATCAGGAACCTGACGACAGCCTGCACGTCCTCTGCTGTGTAGCTCCTTGTGTTGAAGCGCTTCCCTCCTGCCTTGTGGGTCACAGAGCATACTCCATGTTGGCGAAGCCACTTCTTCAGCCTCGTCAGCTTGTCCTTGGATATGCTAACAGTGAATAGAGACAGACATTCACACATAAATAAATATGATATTTACACTTCGGATATTTTTCACACTATTAATGTGCTGTGTTAAGTTGCATTCAAGCAACACTGCTAATGAATAATAATAATAAGAACAACAACAAATTTAGCACTCTCCAACCAATAATACAGGGATGATTTATTTGGGTGGCAGCTTGTGCTGAACACGTGTTTGATAATCAGCAACGTCGTCATCAAAGCTGATTCTGTCGACACTTCAGATGCATTATGGCCTAATTTCAGTTAAAACCAACATGTCAATGTGGACCATGAAATCTGATTGTAGTACAATTAGTACACATGTATGAATTCTGAACTGCTGTAGTGCTGAATTGTAGTGCTCTTACATTTGTAATTTTACTTTTAGTCTTACTAGTCTTTCACTAGTCTTAACCAGACAGAGAAAAAAAAAATAATAATAATGCCTCTCTAGAAAGACATCATGGCAAGGCCGTAAGTAAGAGTCCATACATTGTAATTTGTATGGTGTATTTTAAACGGTTAGACCTACAATGTACCATCAGGTTGTCATGTTAATTATTATTTACCAGGTAATTGTATATTTTTGCTCTAAGCTATTAACAGAAATTGAGACGGTCACTGTCAGTCAGAGAGTCTACTTACGAATTCAAAAATCTGAACATCTCGGTGCAAATCCTCTGCCCATTGTATGTGTATGATGACCGGTCACGCTGGCGATCCTTTTGCTCTTTACGCTTAGAACAGTTTGTTTTTTCCCCCGATGTCGTCACCAGCTTCAGCTGTCCCAGTATTACTATGTCCTTTTCTGTCCGAGAAAGTTCAAAGATGGAGTACCTATACTCGATAACGTCCTGCTCGTCCAGGTTGTCCATACTGTTAACAGTTGTGCTTACGGTCGCACCTAAACTCCCTCACTGTCCTCCGCTCCTTCTCTAGATCCTCACTAACAAACTCCTTATGAATGTCTTTCTCAACTCTTTCGCTCATGTCCTCCAGCTGCCTGAATTCGTCGTCCTCAACCTCGCCATCAACACTCTCCATATCCACGTCTTCATCCTCATCGTCGTCCAGATCTGTTTCCATTTCGTCAACCTCGTCCGTCCTCTCCCCGCTGCAAAAATAATCAGTCACTACACGTAGCAGTTCGGGGTCCGCAGACGCTGTCGCTCCGGCAGCCAGTCCCGCTGCAAGCTGGTTAGCTGCAGCGGCAACATCTCTCTCGCGCGTCCGGTTAATACACGTGCGAGAACTCGCCTCGACCGGCATGTTGTTTGTTTACACGCTGGTAACGGTCCACGGCCACGGTCGGTGATCGGTAGCAAAAAGACATACAACATTACTACAAGGACTGAAATCAATACAGTAGGACGGGACGGTAAAATATGGCGCGAAAAGAAGAATGAACAGAGTATGATTCCTTGAGGAGATGTTGAATCGTTACGAGTAGAAAAAGCTATCAAGATTTCCGTTGAAATTTGTTGCTGATTCACATTGTATTGTCGAGAAAGCCAAGGTAGAACGCCAAAAGCAAAACTCAAAACGCTCAAGACTATCGAGTCCGCGAGACGTAAACAAACGAGCGCGAGCCAGCACGCACGCGTGGGTGAACGAAGCATTCCCGAACTGCGTACCGAAAGCCGAATTATGTAAAACTATGTAAAACTATGTAAATGTGTGCGACGCACTAGCCAATCGCATGCGAGACCATGCGCCCTAGCAACAGCGGGCACATTGGCGCGGCGTTCGAAAAAAGATCGAAACTGGCGAGTGCGATCCAACATACGTCGTTTAAAACTCCATTTTCGATAGGAAAGGCTTAGAATTACGACATGAAATTTGGTGTACATGTAGAAAACATATCAAAGATTCCATTTCTGCAAAAAAACAAAATCGAGAAAAATAATGGTCAAAATGTTTGAACCCCGCCTGGGGCGGAATTTGCTGTTGCGACTTTTGCCTGAAACCGTTGTCGCGGGTCACATTTATTCTCTAAAATACAAGGGAATTTGTCGAAGTTGATATAATATTATTCCAACTACACGTTATAATATTCGAGAGTAAATTGTTCACATGTAACGTTAGAGACAAGAATGTGGAATCTAAATCTGATACCCTTCACTGAAGCTGTAAGATGAAGAGGTCATCATATGAAAATCAATCTGAAGTGAAATATAAGAACCAGATTCCATTACAAAAATCGTGTTCGCTTGTGAAGCAGGAAACTAAATGACTCGTCACGCTACGCGGAGGAATATTGTGGATTTCATCATGCGAGTAGGCTCTGACACGGACCTTCCCGTGACTTCATAAAAACAGGGCAGTCTGAATGCATGATACCGAACTAGATTTGATACGAGTTTCGTGGGAAAGGAGGTCGAGAAGTTTATGTCTGGAGATTTGCGAATATTACAAATTTTCACCGTTTCAACTTCTATCCATTTTTGCAGAGAAATACTCGAGAGTAGGTGTGAGGAAATCAATTAACCAATGTTTTGAATCAAACTTTCGTTTTTCATTGAATCAGTGATATCCATATTTTGTGTTTCAACTCCTGGTAAAACCACGAAAATCGAACATCAATTTTGCGTATGATATTAATATATTGCTTCACTTATTATATTTCGTGAGGTCACTTGCTGATTGATTAATTGAATGATTGATTTATTAATTAATTTAATTATCGTTTTATTGATTGATTGATTGATTGATTCCCTTTTTTTCCATCAGCATTATATCATACAGGTATCTCGCCACAATGATTGCCAGCCGAGTGTTGGGGCAGATTGGGCTTCTTTTCATAATTTTTTACCTCAGTGGTAAGCAGAATAATAGTTCCATATTTTTTTTTAATTATATACACATTTTGGGGAATTTTGATTTTTGTCTCTGTTGACAACAACAACAACAAAAAGGTTGAAGCTGGAAATCGATGAGTGGAAAATTGTGTTGCAAGTGGATAATCATGACGCTTATGATTATTTGAGTGTGCGGACACAGAGACGTATAATTTGAGGTGAATTTGACTGTTATAGCATCAAATATATTGCTAATTCCATCCCGACTTCCTTACCTTACCTTAATCCAATAGATACTGTTGTCTTTTATATATTTGCTTAGTCGTGGGCAATATCTCTCTGCTTATCAAAGATATGATTAGAAACCACAGATATATTAATAAAGAGCATAAAATTCCAAAAAGAAATTCAAAGTTTATCTGATAAAAACAAAATGATCCTAGTAAAAAGTAGATTGCACCTTTATCAGGACGTCTTTTTTTTTCATATCTCAGCCATTTCAAAAGCAATATTCGTCAAATGAACTTTGAATTCTTCTTAAAATTGTATGTTCTTTAATGTTTCATAAAAAGAAAGTTTCCAATAATCACACAAAATCATTGGAAACCTGAAGCCCCATTTCAACTACAACTATACCATCAGTTGAATAATTGATGTACACAACCAGGCAAAGAAGACATCTTTATTCATTTCGCCATGTTTGCTACCATGGACGTTTGATAATCACATCTTTTTGTGTTCTTTTTGCAGCTGGACTAACAATGAACCTCGAGGTACCGTCTCCTCTCCGGGCTGGCCGTGAAGTCACGGCAGTGTGTTCCGGAAATGACGTCCCAGGTTCGGCTGCACCGACCTGGTATTTGAATGGCGTCCAAATCACAAGCGGCTTCACCACCACCAGCGAAGTCATTGAGCAACAAATAGTACAACCAACCTGTTAATAGATAGGTTGGTGACTTAAGAGGGAATGATACTTTCACTAAAACACTTTAGGAATTTATAACCATTGATGGAAACGAACCTAGTGGTACAATTTTCTACCTGCAAGATTTTCGGAGAATGTTAAAAAACAACATTTTTATGCTGCAGTTTTGGTACCATTTTCTGCTCCCCGCTACATCGAGCGCAATTGTTGTCACTGTGCCAAAGCAAAACACATTTGAATTTTTTCGAGAGCTTAATTAGATTGTGTCATTTCAAATTCTGAAAACAGAATATACATTTACAACTATAACATAGATGAAGAAAGTGCCATTGTCAGCATCCACTAAAATTCTACGTGTATCAACTCATCTACAAGAACCACCACAAGAAATGATATTTCAAGTTAGAGCAATGGCTGTGCAGCACGATCGTCTTTATGGTATGGCAATGAGTTGCTTTTGAAATTATGGAAGTGTGTTTGTGTTATAGAAATTGACGGTAATGCGTGAGCATTCGTCGAAATACTGAGAAAATGACAAGGAACCGTTCATCTCCCACTTCCATCTAGTTATGACCTTGAAAAGAATCTTAAATTTTGAAAGGGAAGTGACAAATTATGCAAGACGGAGATAGAAATCGCTGTAGATCTTGAATCTCGTAAGCAAGACGGAAGTTACCTTTCACCTAGTGCGACACCCTCGATTGATATCCGTACATTTATTCCACAAACAATGTGTGTATTCCACGTAACATGATTTCTAGAAAAGGACAGATACCTCTCTTGCCCATACACACGAGCTGATGGAGAATATCTGACAAATTTTAGGAAAAAATGAGTGAAAGATTAGTCTCCTATGCATGAGAGCTGAGAAGAGCAAAAGGGAAGAAACTTTACACATTCTCAGCGGACACCCTAGAGTATATAGATGTAGGGAGGACATGAAAATGACAGAAAAATACTAAGAAACACCTTCTTTAAGGAAACGTATACTAGGAAGATGTATGAGATCAAACTGTACTTTAATGATAATGTTATTGCTTATAGATAATAAATTATTAATGAAAATACATTAGAAAAATGAATTGACATTTCGTCCTCTTTCGGATAAAGGATATCAAAAGAAATGTTGTCATATCGCAAGCCATGCAAGAAAAGTCAGCTGAAAGTATTGGGTGGGCGTGGTTTGGCAACCTAAGAAGTCTCCGATGTCACCATCTGGTTAAGAAAACACCCATCAGTTTTGGCAGTCGCTTAATTATTTTCCTTCATGTCAAAATCACTAATGTAGGCCTATTATACTCCTTCCCGGGCTAAAACTCAAATAAACCATATATCAAACCAAATCAGCGAATACACTTTAGTAGAATCTCCCTTTCTAGTGTAAAAAGATGAAATGAAATAAAACTTCATGATACCAGCCACAATCATCTACATTTTTTCTCTCTCCCTCTCTCTCTCTTTCTCCCTCTTCCTCCCTCACCCCCCTCTCTCTCTCTCTCTCTCTCTCTCTGTCTTTCTATATCATGAACATATCTTCAGCCACAAGACTACTTCGCTCATCTGCAACTGAAACTTGCAACTATCTCCCTATCCCAAATCATCAAAAATAAAATTGTGACAAGCCTTCCTTCCCCTTCAAACATACCGTACTGTTGTTCTTTTTTTTTTCTGTAGAAATCACACAGAATGATGATGATTTCATTATAAATGCTATCACTTCTCGTTAGCCATTGTGTCTGTAATTGTGTATATGAAACCAGGTTGGTATTTTCCCTTTCGCATAGAATATAGCTGAAGAAAATGTTGTACATATAAACAAAAGTAGGAATTCTAATAGAACATACTGCCTTGTAAACGATTACGGGAGCACATTGAATCAACAACATCTTTTAACCCACTATATGTAAGTTTAGACTTCAAGGTGGCAAAGCTTTATACGTTATAAGAATAGGACAATTGTGATATCGACAAACATGTATTGAATGAATAAAACAGCAAACAAGAACCATCGAGAAAGATAAAGAACAAAGTTGCTGATTAGTCGGCATGCATGGACCATTGCTCTTCTTCTCCAAGATACCGCGAGTACTTAGTGATTATCCTAACTGACACTGCCAATCAAATTTCCGTTCACGCCCACAATGGTAATGACTTTATCCATATTCTTTAAGGAACCCAATGCGGAGGTTGATCGGATGTGAACTTTGACCGACATTAAGAGCAAGAACCAAAACGGTCCAATTTTTCATGTTCCGGAACGCTATGTCCAATGTGCTTATAAGGCAACCCCGCTCTAAAGAATCAGTCTTCAGAACCATACAACATATTTTGTCATTCCATATTCATAATCATTAAAAAATCATCTTCTTTGAAGGCATGGTGGTAAATAATTCCAAGTGAGATATTTGACAGATTATGAGCCTTCAATAACGGACCCTCTACGGTGTGTTTAAACTGACCGCAAAAATATTAAAAGAAATAGATAGAAGCAAACAAGCCTATACTGAGACTGCCCTGAGTATATACCAGTCTACACGTAGAACCTTAACCTTTAAGACTGACCAAACGGGGAATAAAATGGCCGTCATTGGTATTTGCAGTCATTCTGTTTCTGCCCATTCCTTATAAAGATTACAATAAACATTTTTGTACCAGCCGAAAGTCGTGTTCTTGAGGTTGCAAAAAGTGATCACTGCAGAGTTTGGAGATATGGAAATAAAAAGACAAAAAAAGTAATCGATCGGATACTTCTTGTGCAACATAAGTAGTATAGGTGTACGTATAGCGTCATAAAAATATGATTCATATTTCTATTGTTCTAGAACAAAAGAAATATGAAAAGACAAAAGAATTATGAATTATGAAATATGGATTATGATATGATTTATGATAAAAAGATGGATTATGATATGATTTATGATAAAAATATGGATTATGATATGATTTATGATAAAAAGATGGATTACGATATGAATTATGATAAATCGATGAATTATGATAATAGATATGAATTATGGATATTTACATAACAATAGAAATTGGAAAGAACAAAAGAATGTATGAAATATGAAAAATGAAAGATGAATATTCATGAGATATGAATTATAGATATGAACGATGAATGATGATTATGAAATATGAATATTTATGGATCGATATGAAATATGAAGAATGAATTATGAAAAATATGCTATTGTTTTAAGAATCCGCGTCATTGTTTCATCATATTCTTTTGTTCTCACATCGAGAGATATTTTCGAAGGCAATGGTCGAAATGGTCATAATGACGATTGCAATCGTATTCATGACATTTGTTTGTTTGATGACGTCACTCCGACAAGTTCGGACCTGTCCTCTGACCGACGCTCGCCCGATCGAAAACAAAAGAACTTTAAAAAACAAAGAAATACATAAAAATGGGGGCGTGTCCTCTGACCGACGCTTGCGCAATGCTTGCGCAATCGAAGAGAAAAGTCAGGGCGTGTCCACTGACCAACGCTCGGGGACTTAAAGACAAAAGACTGGAAAAACAAAGAAATACATAAGACTGGACCTCAAGTTCACGATAAGTTCGGACTTGTCCTCAGACCGACGCTCGCACACTCAAAGACAAAAGACTAGAAAAACAAAGAAATACATAAGACTGGACCTCAAGTTCACGATAAGTTCGGACTTGTCCTCTGACCCACGCTTGTACGCGAGCGAAGACAAAAGAATTTTTAAATAAAGAAATACATAAACTGGACCTGGAGCCAGTGACGGGTTCGGACTCGTCCTGCATAAAACAATAAATGCCTCATACATATTCAAAGAGATGGTGGCGTCCTTTGGAAAGCAAAAGAATAAAAACTCGAAGAACATGCGAGAGGGACACATTTCAATTTGAAACCTTCCGAGAGCATCACATGTTACAGAATGTCTCAGCCGAACATCGCCAACACCTGGTGTCCCGAAATGCAGAGGACGGTGGAGAAGGTGGACTTGCTGATGTTGACGGAGTATCTAACTCTCATCGAAGTCTTGAAACGGGTGCAAAACGTGCCAGATTCTCCAATAGACGGTACTCCCGAAGATCCACAGCGCAAAGTGTTCCAGGCGGTTCATCATTTGGACCCAATGACTGTGGAGAGAGTGTACCCTTACGTTGGCAGGGTGCTCTGGATGAGACCAGATCTCGTCGAGTGCGGTTTTTTCCTGGAGTACATCAAATTTATTCTGAGGGGAGAGACTCAACAACAGCTGGAACAAAGAAGAGTCAACATAGGGAGACACGTGGAGGGGATAGAGGCCGCTGTGAGAGTGGTCTACAGGGCCTTGGGGCTCGAGACCGGCCTGCCCGACATCGTCTTGACGGACCCTCAGTGGAACGTGCTTTAGACGAACGACTGCTATTAACGGTGATAAAGGACACATTTCCTTCCGACTTTCACGCCGTAGACACCGAGACAATCTTACGCGCATGTCGGACAATTGCAAGCGAGGAACAATTTTCCCGTGTGCGACGAATCAAGCTTCGAGGCAATGAGAGGTTCGACGATTGTATAGAGGCCCTGCTCAAAAATTGTATAGAGAACCCCAATCATCCCAACAAGTACAAACGTTCGCTGATGGCTCTATGCTATTTTGTCAACGTCTACCAACATGCCTGCATACCGGACGAGCGGAAAGAGGAATTTCGCGCGCAATTCGTGGAAGGACTCAAACGCTACAAAGTGCGCTGGTCGGAACACGCTCCGAAAATGACTGTTGGACTAATGTCGCGATACGTTTTACATTTTTGTCTGTATATGTTGTATAATGTATGGAATGTAGATGTTAATAGAATGTGAATTGATTCAAGCAACGAAATTCGCTGCACTGTGTGTATGCGTGTACAATAAATGATGCGTTTCATTTTCAAATGATTTTTTTACTCGTTACCTTGTCTATCATTGATGCCTTTTATGTCATTGCAACGTGAAAGGAATGCCATTTCTGATGTTTGCTTCTGCAGTGTGTGGTTGCTGAGACGAATAATGTCTAATTCATTTGAGAGAGCGTTAGAGGAAATCTATTACGATCCTCAACATCCAGCTAGTTTCGGCGGTGTCAGTAAGTTGTGGAATGCGGTGAGAGAGGTGGAAACTGAAAAAGCGAGCTTGCAGGGTGTCAGAGACTGGTTAACGAAACAAGATGCGTATACAATGCACGCACCGGCGAGAAAGACATTTAAGAGAAATGTTGTGAAAGTGAGAGGAATCGACGAAATCTGGGAGGCTGATCTTGTAGATGTTCAAAATTTGAAAAGGTTTAATAATGGTTATCGCTACTTACTGACGTGTATAGATGTACTGTCGAAATATGCTTGGGTGGTTCCTTTAAAAAACAAAAAATCAAAAGACATTGTCGGGGCATTCGAAAGCATCTTGAAAGAGGGCCGAGTGCCTGTAATGCTACATACAGACAAAGGTTCGGAATTCACAAACAGACATTTTCAGAAATATCTCGAGAAAGAAGGCATTCACTTCTACACAACAGAAAATGAAACCAAAGCCAGCGTTGCTGAACGATTCAATAGAACGCTGCGAACAAAAATGTGGCGCTTCTTCACATTCAAAAACACTTACAGGTATCTCGGTGTAATAAAAGATTTTGTCAAAGGCTATAACAACACCATTCATTCTAGTATCGGCATGAAACCAAAAGACGTGAATATTGAGAATCAAAAGCGTGCCATAAAAAGTCTCTACGGTAGGGCAATGCGAGGGAAGAAGCGTAAAGCTCCACGATTCAAGTATGAAATCGGAGATCAAGTTCGTATTAGTAAAAGCAAACTAAAGTTCGAAAAGGGTTACGAAGCAAATTTTTCGAGGGAGGTCTTTACAATCAGCTCCCGCGTCAATAGGAGGGTACCTGTCTACAGAATAAAGGATTACAACGGGGAACGAGTGAAGGGTACGTTCTATGAAAGGGAATTGATAAGAGTTTCGAAAGACAAGGAGACTACTTACAACGTGGACAAGGTTTTACGCACGCGCATGCGCAATGGGCAGAAAGAATACCTAGTTCGTTGGTCAGGGTATGGCAAAGAATTTGATAGTTGGGTTCGACACTTAACTCCGCGTTAAAAACACGATTCACGTTACTCTCGTTATCATTCTTCGCTTTGAACAAAGGAGAAGAGGCTGATCGAACATGGCTTCTCAATTTTACGTGACGCTGCCCAGTAATAGTTCCATGTCGTACTATCCAAATAACAAAACGTGTCAGTTTACAACGCGGCTTCACGCACCTCTCTCACTCAACGAAGATTACGAGGTGGGGTTGGCAGAAGTTCAATTTCAGTGCACGTGGTATAATGTACGACATGATAACAACACCCTCACTATTTACGATAATGAAGTAGAGGACGACGCTGTTCCATTGATGAAAAAAATTGAGATTCCTGCGGGATATTATAATTCTGGAGAGGAACTCATTGACTCGATCAACGAACAGTTCCGGAGAAAATTACGTAAAAGCATCACATTTTATTACAAGAGGACCCAACGAAAATGTTTCATCCGATTAGAAGGAAATACGGCGCTCCTCATTCCCTGTGGTTTGGCTATGATGCTCGGGTTTGAAGGGGAATGCCATCTCACGGAATCAACACTGAGTCCCATGCCAATGGATGTACACATGAAATTTCATACATTTTATGTCTATTCTGATATCGTTCAGTTTCAACACGTAGGTGACGCTGCTGTACCTTTACTGAGGACGATAGCAGTCATTCCGGACAAGGATCGCGATAATATCGTCAATACCTATATCACTCCGCATTACGTCCCTCTTAAGCTTTACAATTTTGAAACGATAGAGATTATATTAACAACCGAATCGGGTGAAGTGGTACCATTTGAACGCGGGAAAGTGATCGTGAAGTTACACTTTAGAGAACGCTCTACGAACTAGCTGGACGCTAAATTTACACAGCGATACGTCCAACTATGGTGGTATTTCGCGCACCGGCAAGGATTTTTCACGACCAATATGGCTCGGGATTACCCGTCTTCCGCGGGGCATCCATGCAGAGAGGACACGGGCTGGGTAGTCTGGTGAAGGGGCTCTTCAAAGTCGCAACTCCTCTCTTAAAAAGAGGGGCTGTTGCTTTGGGAAAAGAAGCTATGCATACAGGCATGAACATTGTTCAGGACACCATCAACGGACAATCTTTTAAAAGCGCAACTAGAAAAAATGTGGCTCGGGCGGGAAAACACCTGGCCTCAAAGACTGTTCGAGCAGTAAAGAAAAAAATTGGGAATCAGACTGGAGGAGCGCGATTAGTAGTTGTAGGAAGAGTTAAAAGAAGGAGGCGAGGAAGGAAGCGTATCATTCGGTCTCGAAATTCTCCAGCGAAAAGAGCTCGCTTGCGCGACATCTTCGATTAATTCGGACTATTCGTTTACCAGTCTCATACACTCCTTGCTGTCTTTGCTGAACATGGCGCTTCTACACGACAAGAGCGATGTCTGCTGCAAGTCCGAATTGGATTTGTTCACGGTACCACACACTCAAATGAGCATCGTCAAAGGACCATGGGTAGAATATCACCCCGTTAGCAGCATCACCGATGAAGGGCCCATTGAATTCAACGTGTTCGGCACGTCGGAAGAATACTTGGACCTCTCTCAGACCATGCTTCAAGTGACAGTCAAAGTTACGAACAATGATAACACGGCTTTACCAGCTGATGCCCCAGTTGGTCCCGTAAACCTGTTTCTCCCATCTCTCTTTGCACAAGTTGATATCATGCTCAATGAAAAACTAGTGTCTCAGCCGTCGAATACATACCCTTACAGAGCGTACATCGAATCTCTGCTGCACTATGGAGGAGAGACCAAAGAGTCTCAACTCACTCAACAACTATATTACAAGGACAAAGCGGGGAAAATGGATGCCGTTAACCCGCTGGCAAGCTCTGCAGAAGCTAATCCCGGTCTGGCGAAAAGACATGGATTCATCGTCGAGAGTAAATTACTTTCTCTACTTGGTCCGATTTACGCCGACATTTTTTTTCAAGAAAGACTGTTACTCCCGGGGGTTGATTTGAAAATCAAGTTAAATCGTAGCAAAGACGCATTTTGTCTTCTGTCTTCGACGGAGAATGCCCGATATAAAATTAAAATAGAATCTGCTGCCCTCTACGTTCGCAGAGTAAAGACCAGTCCTACCATCATGTTAAACCACGCCAAGGCCTTGGAGAAGACAACCGCGAAATACCCCGTCAACAAAGTAGACGTGAAGTCCTTTTCCATTCCTGCAGGAAGCATGTCGATTAATAAAGACAATCTATTTCACGGACAGTTACCAAATCGGGTGGTCGTAGGATTCGTTGACACAGACGCCTTTAACGGTACTTTTGGCAAGAACCCCTTCAACTTTAAACATTTACGCCTCAACTTCATCTCCCTCACTATTGACGGAGAAACGGTGCCGATGAGACCATTACGTCCTAGCTTTGCAGCGGGAGCTGGACAAAGTTACATTCACGCTTACAATTCACTATTCATGGGAACCAACCGACTGTTTGTAGACAAGGGAATTAACATCAATCGAGAAGAATACTGCGAAGGTTATACCCTTTTTGCATTCGACCTTACGCCCGACCTATCTGACGGATGTCACTTGAATCTCATCAAGCAAGGAAATCTGCGCTTAGAGCTACAATTCGACGTGGCCATTCCAAACACCGTCAACTGTATCGTCTACTCGGAAGGACAAGGACTGATTCAGATTGATAAAAGCAGAAACATCATCTACGATTACCAATAAAACCTCTTCCGGACAACCGACTGCCGAAATATTCTAATCGACTATGGATACATCGCAGATTCAACGTTTCTTAGAGAACGATCCTATTGTCAAGCCCTATTTCAAAGGAGTATATGCGTCAAATTGTCTACCGCGATCAATTAGTGGGGCGAAGCAATGCTTCATCGCGAATACCGATCCTAGCGATAAACCAGGAACACACTGGGTGGCTTTCTACTTTTGCAACGGAAAAGGCGAATTCTTTGACTCTTACGGATATGAACCCTTAACTTACAGTCTTGACTTTGTAAAGTTTTTGGACAATAATGCCTCGGCATGGTCCTCTAATTCCAAACGGCTACAAGGAACTGTATCCACAGTTTGCGGACAATATTGTATCTATTACGTGACGAAACGAGTAGGGGGTCAAACAACTCGAAGTGTATTAAATGTGTTTGGCAAGGATTATACGAGAAATGATAAGAGAGTGAATGATTGGTTTAATCGACGTTCTGATGTTTCCCATCGTGTTCATGATACATCTTTTACTCTATTACAAATCGCACGTAGCTTCGATAGTTTGTAAGAAGATATTGTAATAGCGTGTATAACGTAGTGTAAACTTCTCTCTTGATGTGGATTGCTAGATATCTAACAGTATTTAACTTAGTAGTAATTTGTATATATCGTATGTGCAAGCCTGTACTATTACCTTTTTTCTCTCACTCACTCTCTCTCTCTCTCTCACTCCCTCACTCTCTCTCTCTCTTTTATTATATATATATATATATATATATATATATATATATATATCATATAACTCCAAATCATGACTATATGTTCTTTCATGTCTGGGAAAGCTAGTTTGAAAATAAGAGAATTAAGTTTGTACCTTTATGTTGAAACGTTGAGTGATTGTGACAGTTTGTTACCAATGGAATATATTATCATTTACAATTCATAGACCATAATTACTTAGGTTAGCGTACCTAGCGTAACAACCGCTTGAATACTTTGTAAAATTAGGTAACCTATATATATATATATATATATATATATATATATTAGATTAAACTTGGGCTGGGTTTCG
Organism: Diadema antillarum; assembly: GCF_040938485.1. Classification (NCBI taxonomy): domain Eukaryota; kingdom Metazoa; phylum Echinodermata; class Echinoidea; order Diadematoida; family Diadematidae; genus Diadema; species Diadema antillarum. The sequence continues at coordinate 354,298 of NW_027271442.1, forward strand.
TTCTTCATAGTAATACACACTTGGTTATTTTCGTTACGAGTATATGTCTCATTTTCTCTTTCGCTCTTCGTTTTCTTTCTCGCTTCTCTTTTCCTCAGTCACGCTGTATAACACATATCACACAGGACAAAACAAAAATAAGATGTAACGAGTGCGTTTTGTATCGTAAGAATATTGTACGTGGTACCCGTTTTATTTTCTCCAATAAAACAACAGACTATAAATATGTAAATAAATTTCTCCTTGTTGTACTTGTTTTTCTTTGCTTCCTTCTACATTTTGTGATTGTGAGAAAAAAAATCATTACACCGTGCAACGAACAAACTATATACATTTCCACTGGATACGTAAAGAACTATTCCTCATATAAAAAATACGATTACATTATTCAATTATGTTTCGATGTTCAAGCATGGCTTAAATCATACATGGTGATGAAAGAATAATTAACAACTTATAAACCATTGAGGTGATGTAGTCATCAATCTGCAGAATCTGCGTGAGACATTTTACAGTGTATTTCCGTTTCGTCAAAGTTATTAATTCTAGGTAAACAGATATTAAAAAAAAGAAATTTGCATGCGTTACATGCACAGATTTAAAACAGCGAAATGACGAAATGACGAAATGACGAAATGACGAAATGACGAAATGACAAAATGACGAATCGACGAAACGTCGAAGTGGTGGATATATGTACAATATGACGGTCTTTATGGAATTAACTACGAATAATAATAAAAACAACTACTTTCACCACTGAATGTAATAATGCATAAACCAGGCAGGATTTGACTATTTACATCGTTTCATGAAGTAAGACATATTATGTACAACTACGCCAGGAGATAAAATGTATGACACATTCGGTAAACACCACAGATAAAATCAAACGTCACGCGAACTTATATTTACAATATTTACATAGCAACTAGTCGAAATGTTCAGACGATGAAATGTTGAAGTGGAGAAACGTTAAGATAGTATAGTCAATCGCTATATCATGCGGACAAATTCAAAAGAACAGCTAGCATCAAAATTTCAAATACATTCAAACAGAATATTATGTATGTATACACTCCTTCACATCTGAACATAGACCGTACAATCTTATATACACATTGCGGGTCACCTGATGAAATAATTGGTTGGGGATATGTAACGATGTTAACGTTAATATAATCAAAAAATCATCATTCGTAAAATATAATGATACATATTAAGTATGTAAATGCTTGTGTACACACTTTCATATCACCCCATACGCAACATCGATGGTGTACTTCAACACCCACCTAGATCAACACGCAGATCATAATGGTAAGGGCTACTATTTAAAATTGTACATAACTGTTTGAAATAGAAGAGTAGTAAATTAACATACAATAAAATCATTACACGAATTAACGAGAACAGCTCGGGTTAACGAGGATTGTGGTCATACCGTTTAAGCCGTATTTTAAAAAGATTGCCACTTTGGGGTTTGAGAACCATTAGCATCACTAGCTCTTGTACGCCTTGTACGTGTATAACTTTTAGTTGTAGTAGGGGTTGTGTACATTTTGGGGTCTGGAGAATCTAAACGACGATGAATCGGGGTCTCCAAATCTTTCCCCCTCTTAACACGTTGAAGTTGGTCACGTCGGCTGAGATTGGTCAACGCAGTCTCTGGAATGTTCAAACGAGCCAGCGCACGAATAAAATGTTCACTACCAGTAGGAATATAACCACTTCGCTCTCTGAAAATGTCGTACATTAAGTCGCAAATGTTACTGCCAGGCACACTTTCCCCGCTCACAATCAGCTCCCCTTTGTCCGTCCATCCCACATCGTCGCACCTTTTCATCTTTTCCAGCAACTGCGAAGCTCTTTTCACAAAATTCTTAGGCACGTGCTGCAAGATGTCACGCTCCACTGCGTCCTCAGATTTTGGCGCGCCCCTCTGTCCATGAGTTACTAGATGCGTGCTGTCATTGTCTCTTGAGCTGTCGCTAACGACTTCAATAGACAATGGCTTCTTAACGCTGTCCGTCGCTTTCAAAAACCGCTGTAAGTATTGCGAATACAACAACGCCTTGTCATACTCTGGTAGATCGGGCCTGTCCAACACCGAACGAATCTGATCGTCCAATTCGTTGATTCGCTGCTCTGTAGGTGTTGAAGATTGACTTTTGAGAGAATGAAGCATAGTTTGTGGCACAAGCACCATCTTGCGCGCATTCTCCATTATCAACGCGGTACCTCTATACAGCGTCTACTTTGCCGATGCAAAGAGGTTAGAAGCGAGAGTTCCGAGTACAGGCGTGATCAACCTGGCAATGAGACCAATGAATCCTCCGCGTTGGTTTAAGATTCGTTTTCTCTCTGCCAGAGATGTACGACGATCCGCATTTTGATTCTCAATATTCACGTCTTTTGGTTTCATGCCAATACTAGAATGAATGGTGTTGTTATAGCCTTTGACCAAATCTTTTATTACACCGAGATACCTGTAAGTGTTTTTGAATGTGAAGAAGCGCCACATTTTTGTTCGCAGCGTTCTATTGAATCGTTCAGCAACGCTGGCTTTGGTTTCATTTTCTGTTGTGTAGAAGTGAATGCCTTCTTTCTCGAGATATTTCTGAAAATGTCTGTTTGTGAATTCCGAACCTTTGTCTGTATGTAGCATTACAGGCACTCGGCCCTCTTTCAAGATGCTTTCGAATGCCCCGACAATGTCTTTTGATTTTTTGTTTTTTAAAGGAACCACCCAAGCATATTTCGACAGTACATCTATACACGTCAGTAAGTAGCGATAACCATTATTAAACCTTTTCAAATTTTGAACATCTACAAGATCAGCCTCCCAGATTTCGTCGATTCCTCTCACTTTCACAACATTTCTCTTAAATGTCTTTCTCGCCGGTGCGTGCATTGTATACGCATCTTGTTTCGTTAACCAGTCTCTGACACCCTGCAAGCTCGCTTTTTCAGTTTCCACCTCTCTCACCGCATTCCACAACTTACTGACACCACCGAAACTAGCTGGATGTTGAGGATCGTAATAGATTTCCTCTAACGCTCTCTCAAATGAATTAGACATTATTCGTCTCAGCAACCACACACTGCAGAAGCAAACATCAGAAATGGCATTCCTTTCACGTTGCAATGACATAAAAGGCATCAATGATAGACAAGGTAACGAGTAAAAAAAATCATTTGAAAATGAAACGCATCATTTATTGTACACGCATACACACAGTGCAGCGAATTTCGTTGCTTGAATCAATTCACATTCTATTAACATCTACATTCCATACATTATACAACATATACAGACAAAAATGTAAAACGTATCGCGACATTAGTCCAACAGTCATTTTCGGAGCGTGTTCCGACCAGCGCACTTTGTAGCGTTTGAGTCCTTCCACGAATTGCGCGCGAAATTCCTCTTTCCGCTCGTCCGGTATGCAGGCATATTGGTAGATGTTGACAAAATAGCATAGAGCCATCAGCGAACGTTTGTACTTGTTGGGATGATTGGGGTTCTCTATACAATTTTTGAGCAGGGCCTCTATACAATCGTCGAACCTCTCATTGCCTCGAAGCTTGATTCGTCGCACACGGGAAAATTGTTCCTCGCTTGCAATTGTCCGACATGCGCGTAAGATTGTCTCGGTGTCTACGGCGTGAAAGTCGGAAGGAAATGTGTCCTTTATCACCGTTAATAGCAGTCGTTCGTCTAAAGCACGTTCCACTGAGGGTCCGTCAAGACAATGTCGGGCAGGCCGGTCTCGAGCCCCAAGGCCCTGTAGACCACTCTCACAGCGGCCTCTATCCCCTCCACGTGTCTCCCTATGTTGACTCTTCTTTGTTCCAGCTGCTGTTGAGTCTCTCCCCTCAGAATAAATTTGATGTACTCCAGGAAAAAACCGCACTCGACGAGATCTGGTCTCATCCAGAGCACCCTGCCAACGTAAGGGTACACTCTCTCCACAGTCATTGGGTCCAAATGATGAACCGCCTGGAACACTTTGCGCTGTGGATCTTCGGGAGTACCGTCTATTGGAGAATCTGGCACGTTTTGCACCCGTTTCAAGACTTCGATGAGAGTTAGATACTCCGTCAACATCAGCAAGTCCACCTTCTCCACCGTCCTCTGCATTTCGGGACACCAGGTGTTGGCGATATTCGGCTGAGACATTCTGTAACATGTGATGCTCTCGGAAGGTTTCAAATTGAAATGTGTCCCTCTCGCATGTTCTTCGAGTTTTTATTCTTTTGCTTTGCAAAGGACGCCACCATCTCTTTGAATATGTATGAGGCATCTATTGTTTTATGCAGGACGAGTCCGAACCCGTCACTGGCTCCAGGTCCAGTTTATGTATTTCTTTATTTAAAAATTCTTTTGTCTTCGCTCGCGTACAAGCGTGGGTCAGAGGACAAGTCCGAACTTATCGTGAACTTGAGGTCCAGTCTTATGTATTTCTTTGTTTTTCTAGTCTTTTGTCTTTGAGTGTGCGAGCGTCGGTCTGAGGACAAGTCCGAACTTATCGTGAACTTGAGGTCCAGTCTTATGTATTTCTTTGTTTTTCCAGTCTTTTGTCTTTAAGTCCCCGAGCGTTGGTCAGTGGACACGCCCTGACTTTTCTCTTCGATTGCGCAAGCATTGCGCAAGCGTCGGTCAGAGGACACGCCCCCATTTTTATGTATTTCTTCGTTTTTTAAAGTTCTTTTGTTTTCGATCGGGCGAGCGTCGGTCAGAGGACAGGTCCGAACTTGTCGGAGTGACGTCATCAAATCAAACAAATGTCATGCATACGATTGCAATCGTCATTATGACCATTTCGACCATTGCCTTCGAAAATATCTCTCGATGTGAGAACAAAAGAATATGATGAAACAATGACGCGGATTCTTAAAACAATAGCATATTTTTCATAATTCATTCTTCATATTTCATATCGATCCATAAATATTCATATTTCATAATCATCATTCATCGTTCATATCTATAATTCATATCTCATGAATATTCATCTTTCATTTTTCATATTTCATACATTCTTTTGTTCTTTCCTATTTCTATTGTTATGCAAATATCCATAATTCATATCTATTATCATAATTCATCGATTTATCATAATTCATATCGTAATCCATCTTTTTATCATAAATCATATCATAATCCATATTTTTATCATAAATCATATCATAATCCATCTTTTTATCATAAATCATATCATAAGCCATATTTCATAATTCATAATTCTTTTGTCTTTTCATATTTCTTTTGTTCTAGAACAATAGAAATATGAATCATATTTTTATGACGCTATACGTACACCTATACTACTAACATATAGGTAATCTATTGCAAGCTAAATGAATGTTTATGCCGTCGAAATGAGCACAATGAAAATGATATTTGTCACACTACGTCAAACTGGAAAAGCATTGGCGGCTGAAAACGGAAGTGAACTTTCACCTACAATTACGAGTAGTCACAGAAACAAGTTTTTTAACACCCTTAGAGGTAGAACTTTCTTCATCTATAGGAGGTGTTTGGTATCTGAATATTTGTTCATCTTACCTGAGGTGATATAAGTCCATCAGGTGTGAAGTTTTGTGTTTATGAGTATCTTTGTCATCCTCCAACATAGAACGTGCTAGGAGAGTGATGAGTGTCGTGGTATAACGTCCCCACTACGTTACAGTAGAAGGGTTGCATTATAATTACCTTTGCTCATTTATTCAATCTGATGTCTTCCTTGTGTAAAAATGACACTGGATATATAAATTAACTAATCTTGACGGTGGAAGCAATGAATGATCGTAAGACAACTGACATAATTAAATCGTCTTTTCAGGTTTATTTTCTTCCATATCAAGGCAGAGGAAGCATTTCAAGTTCGATTCCTTATAATACGTATGGTCGTATAAGCTTTGCAAAATGAAGAGAGTATCAGTAGTAAAGATGATAGTCTGTGTAGGAAAGGCATTTTGACTGGCTCGCTGACCATTTACTGATTTTCCCGGACATGTTCGATTTCCCGACCGACGGAAGTGACAGTCCATTTCTCCTTCGAATTCACGTTAATAATACGACGCTATTAACAATTTTTTGCAACTGTTTAAGAGAATCAGTGGTGAAGATACATTTCGAATTTTCCCTTCATCAACACTTTCAAAGAAATCGCCATTTAATCTTGATAAGAAGATGATGCCATAAGGAATAGATGAGCAGCAATATTAACTGACAAAGGCAGACAAAGTCCAAGAGTACACTGGCCATACTAAATTATTGCAGCTGTAGCACTGGCACAAGTACATGCCCCGGCTATGCGGGTGAGTACATGCGGTTTGATATCTTGAACACGTTCCAAAACACACACGCCATGTAACACGAAGGGCGAAATGGTACAGAAATTCTTCTTGCATCGGCGTCCACATTAGAAGATATTTATATTAAGCTTTGAGCAATATCAGGTGAATTGTTTCGTGAACTTTTTGTCGTCTTCCTTCATTGTAATGATGAATGATTAAAAAAAAGAAAACTCAGCCTCGCAATAATGTTTCGAAGAATTCACCGGTAATAATCATTCATCGAATGTTTATGATAATTCATACAAGCCCTACGATACACAAGTAGGCATACACAGATTATGCAATTGTTATTGTTGCGCATGTATTGACTGTTCTCTTGATTTTCCACTGCAGACTTTCTGTAAATGAATTTCAAACTGGGCGATACATTGCCACAATAATACATGACATTGAATTGCGTATGTCCTCGCTTTTCTTTTGGGTGTGTGCATATACGTCGTTGTATTACGTGATTGTAGCCCAGGCGCTAATTCCTGTAAGGGGCTTAATTAAGGAGTTCGTTCAACCCACCCCGCAGAAAAGATTTGACCACACAGGGTGGTAGATGGGACCTAAATGAATACCCCCAGGTAGTATGTGATTCAAAATTGTGGTATCAATAAAATTTTACAGGCCTTTTTTCATTGTTATTTGTTGGAGCAAACGTAAAACAGTCTGCGCAAACCAAGACTATTACACTCACCAATGGCACTTGCAGGAAGCTCTATGGGACGTATGCGTACAGTGCAAGTGGCGCATGTAGTAGTCTTGATGCAGACTTTTTTTCCGAATAAAAAAGGGTTTGTGCCTGCAAACTAACGGAGCTGTCATACCTATCCGGGCAGCTACGCCGGCTTGTAACGAGTAGGGATTTTCCAGCACGCAGGAGAATTTTTTTGCGGGTGGACAAGGATGTTGGCGAGTTCCGTACTTACGTCTTACCTGCTAGACGCGTGCTACTTTCCTGTTACTTGCGTGTATTTCATGTGACCTGCGTGAAAGCATCGAAACCGACCGGTTTTCAGTTACGAGCGACATAGTACGGGGACTGCAAAGTACCTGCGTTGGAGTTGCCTGCGAGGTATGCCACCATTTCAAGGGCCTCTTACTTGTGTTCTGCGTGTACCTCTGCGGGCAACCCCCCGCGACTCACCCGGAACAAGTTTTGAGCATGCTCAAGGCCTTATCAAACCGTGCCTGGGGAAGGCTTGCGGGTTGACTTGCGGGAGAAAAAAAATAGCTACCCGGAGCTCCCCGCAGTTGGACCGCACCTGGCAGTACCTGTCCGGTATCTCGCCCTTACGTGCCCGGAGGTGCGGACGCTAGTTCGATACATTTATCCGCAGCCAAGTTTTGAGCATGACCAAAACATTTTCCGAGTGAGTCGCGGAGATTGCCTGCAGAGGTCCACGCAGAACACCAGCACTCTGGGGCCCGTAGCTGCCGCAAGTCGCAAGCAGTTTACCCACTTGAAGTACCTAAGTTGCCCGTGGATCTATCAAAAATCAATTTCCTTTAAAAGGATTCCTTCACCAAATTGTCAGCCCTTATTCGCTACCCATGCGCCTGACACGCAGGTCACACGGAATGCACTTAAGACGAACGTATAAGTAGCACGGGTCCACCATGTACAGGATGCACGTGAAACTCGCCCAAAGCCTTGTCCGCCCGCAAAATATTGTCCTGTGTGCAGGAAAACCCCCACATGTAACAAGCCCGCGTACCTTCACGGAAAGGTGTATCAGGGCCTAAACTTGACTGCGGGTAAATAGGACTTGCGTGCGCAACTCCGGCTACCTACGGGCGAGATTCATACTAGGTAGTGTCATGTGCGGGTTATCTGCGGGGAATTCCGTGTAGCAAAAATAAAACCTCATCATTCTTCGCAAGTCGCACGCAATGCTTGCCCGGAAATGTGTAATAGTACGGTCTTTTCTTTTCATGCCAAATGGTAGGTGACGCTGGTCGCTATCATTTTAAGTAGATTGTTGAGAAGCAAATGTGGGAAGACTGAACAGAAAGTATCTTTTAAAAAGAGATGAAAGCTTGAAATTTGGCATCAATTTTCCAATGTGTCATAATATCTTAAGACAAAAATAACATCCTCACAAAAATTCAAGATAGTAACCATCAAAACATCAAAGTTGCCATTAATGTGTTACGTTAAAGTTAATTCTCAACCTAAGATTTGATAAAATTGCCATTTAAATAAATAGTTTTGCTGTCTATTCGTGTTCATACGCATTCGAACAATATTATACTAATGAAAATCATATTGAGGCCCCCTTCAATTTTTTTTTCTTGAATGTTACTCTATTGGTGTACAAGCATAATAATGATGATGTTACTTTTACAATAATTTCGGGGTCAGACAAATTTCTACTTTACTATAGTCGATTATAATTTTGCCACAGCAAAGTAGGATAAAGTGAAAAAAAAAAGATATCTGGAACCCAGACAGATTTGTTTCCTTTGCCTTTCGTGCACATCACCCATTGTAGATCGGATCTTTAACTACCTACCTCAAGACTAGAAGATTAGCCTGGATAAAAGGGAAAGGACGCTCAAGATTTTTCCCTCATTCTCTCCTTAGCATTAATTCATTACTGCACATTTTGATACAAATTTACATATTCATCATGATTTTTCATTTTATTCCATTACTTCTTTTACAATAGCTTACGAACACAAAAGTATGACTTAAATACAGCGTATGTGTATATTCCTTCTTTAGAAAGGAATTTATCTGCATTCTTGAATAAACTTCCTTTAAGAACATGAACAATCAATTGCTTTCCTCTGCTCTTTTCCAAGGTTGTTTCGAATTACCATCGCTCTGTAAACACTCAAAAAGCTAACAGTAGAATATCATTGGCTTTGCTCTCTGTATTCACATACATTTTTAAAGGGAAATTTGTGTCCATACATTGCTAAAAACTACATTTGCCTGTACTTTGAAGTCAAATTTGTGTTGGAGTACGACGGATGCAACTTTTTCATGCATTTTACTATTTGAAAATGATGGCTTCCTTTCAATGGCCGTTTTCTCAAAATGTGTTTTATGTGCCTCTGTTTACAAATTTTGCTGTATAACTTGAGAATGCTGCAATATTTTCTTCCCGTATGTGGTACACTTATGCAGAAGGACGTGCTTATTGAGCTTTTTGAAAATATGGGCTTTAGTTTTTAAGTTATTGACAGCTGAATCCTGACTGGATAATACTGGGTGTCATGGCAACAGGAGAAAACTTTTTTACAATAATCAATAAAAATGTGGGTTTTTTTTAATTCCATCTGTCTACAAAAAAAGAATGAACAAAAAATACCAAAGTTTGCAGCAGTAGGAGGCATTTTTGGGGTTACCAATCACCTGTAGGCATCCGGTTACCATGGTTACCATGCACAATATTATACCTTACAATGTATCCCATTGTTTTGCTGACATCTCTAGCAACATGGACATATATGGTTTTATGAAGTTTTGATGAATTATTCATGAAATAAGTGCAAAAAACTGTGATTATTTTGTCATTTTCAGTGCCAAGCGTCACCAACCCTAGTCTAGTTTCTAGCCGTTTTTATTTCGTCTTTATTTTTCCGAGTTGTAGCTGGTGTATGTGTAGAAGCCCGCTGTATTGTGCTAAGCCGAGTGAGGGTGCATACCCAGTGATTGCAACGCCCGAACGGTTCGGGCCTCGCAATCACTGGGTATGCACCCTCACTCGGCTTGCTTCAACTCGGAGGAAATAAAGACGAAATAAGAACGGCTAGAAACTAAACTACACTGACCCCCAGCTTGGCATGAAAAGTTAGTTTGCAGGCAAAAACCCTTGTTTGTCGAAGAAAAAGTCTGCGTGCGCTAAGACTACTACACGCACCACTGGCTCTGGCGCCTGTAGCGAGTGCTAGTGGTGCGTAGTAGTCTTGGCGTGCGCAGACTCTTTTTTGAACAATACGGTCTTCTCGCAACTAAAGTGGCCTGTAAAATCTTATTGATACCGCAATTTGGAATCACATACTACCTAGGGGTGTTCCACAGGGTCCAACCAACCACCTCATGCAGTCAAACCTTTTCTGCGGGATGGGTTGAACGAAGTCATTTTTTTCTGGATCCCTGCGCCTTGACTATTATGAGTGTTTTTATTTTTTGGTCACTTTACAGTGAGGCTGGTTGGTGGATCAAGCGAAAGGGAAGGCCGAGTTGAGATATCGTGTAACGGGCAGTGGGGCACGGTGTGTGACGATTATTGGGATATCAACGACGCGCACGTTGTCTGCAGAGATCTCGGCTACTCATCGGCCTCAGCTTATTATGGGTCAGCGCACTTTGGACAGGGATCTGGACCAATCTGGTTTTCACCTATTGACTGTGCTGGAACTGAGAACTCTCTTCTGCAATGTCCACGTGCTTACTGGGGATGTCATGGTTGTAACCATGGTGAAGACGCTGGTGTGAGATGTGAGGGAGACAGTAAGTTCACTCAAGGAATTCAAGACAGTTTTACCTGATGCCAGTCAAAATGACGCTAATTTCTACGCTTATATTCAGGCACTTTATCATATCGGTTTTATGGGTAGTAATAATGCCATCTACCCTCTTCAATTGTGATTTGTTTTCGATTTTCTTCCCACAATATTGACTGTTTTGCTGCAACAAGTTCTTTGCCTTTAAAATCATTATTGCAATAACAGTTATAGCAAAATAAACATTCAGGCAAATTTAACCAAGGTGTTATTGTTGTTACACGTTGTCATTGTAGATTCTGAAGAAGGGTAATTAGCCCGAAAGTTCATTTGTGACCCTGCACCTCAAAACAACCAAAAACGTCGCCATATATGGATTTTTAGTTAAGGGCAGATTCTGAAAGAGCAGACTCTAAGCTTTACAATGATGTACAACTAAATTCAAATTGATTCTCCTAACCTGTATAAATACTGGAAAGAAAGCACACACTCTGAAAAGTGTGAACTGAGAAAAGAGGCTCTGAAGTACAGGGTCTATTCAAGTGCTTAATCTTTACTAAGCCGTGCTACCTGTGCCATGAAAGGGACAAAAACATGATGTTTACCACTGTAGCACCAACAACTAAGGGATATTCAGATTAAGCTGCAATTGAGCATGGTCTATTATGACATTCTGACAATGATCAATTTCAACTTTCAGAGCAGTAGCATCATTCTTTCAAAAGCTATTAGAGTTGAAAGTGAAGAGGGTGCAAAGGATTTTCAAGAAATGAAAGGGGCCTCTTAGAAAAATCTGATTACAATAATAGCAAAAAAGGGGTTGTAGGAAAACTGCAGAAAACCCACTTTCTCATTCAATCTATGATCCCAAACTCAAGAATAATGTAGAAGAAGAATAGCTCTTTCAGAAAATATGGAAAACTCAAAATTGACTTGGTTCACCCATTTCACCTTTCTTGAGTCCTCACGTAAAATCAAGGGGTGCGACTTTTTGTTTGTTTTGTGGTGCACGGTCACAATTAAAGGAGTTGCAACTCAACATTGCAGCCACGTCTCTCGTCCAAGTTTGTTGGCAATATATTTAACTGTCCTTACGACGCCAAGCCATGTTCTGGTTTAGTCCATTGCTATTATTCATGATACATTTGAAAGGTATATCACTTGGTATATGAGACAGTCTTCAGTATAGATTTTTTTTTCTCAAAGTCAGTTTCTGTTCCTCGAGTGGCTTTGTATTAATGTGTAAAGGACAGCTGATTTTGCGACAACACCTATATTTCCAACAACAATATTGTCCGAGTACACTCAGACTTGTCCTCAGCGGGGGTGGGGTGGGGGTGATTACATGCAATGCAATGATTCCAAGTACCATATTCAATCATCCCGTACCATATCTAATAATAGCTGCACCTGTGACACATTCAGAAATAAATAACAATAATTCATATCTTCACTCCATTATTCACATCCTTCAGTTATCTAAAACAATGCAAAACACTCAGCAAAGAGTGATTAAAATAACATACAACAAAAGTAAATTTCAGGTCTATGGATGAACGAAAAAGAAGTGATAAAAAAATTTGCCTCGATATTTGGACTTTTAGAAGGCATCAACAAAGTACTGCGTTTATACAACGAGACGTATAGCGCCACGAGGCGACGGTATGCCGAATATTTGTCTCTGCTTTTCGTATCGCACACAATCAGGGCTAGTATACATGAACATAATGGACCCGGCATTGGACGCGATCTTGAACTTTAGTGTCGTGACTCAGACTCTGCCTTGGACAAGGCTACATTAGATTAACTTCATTTTATATTTTTCCATTTGTGACCGTGCACCTCAAAACGAACATAAAGTCGCATACACTGATTTTGCGTGAGGACTGAAAATAAGTGAAATGGGTCAACCAAGCCGAACTTGACTTTTTCATATTTTCTGAAAGAGCGGGTCTTCTTTTACATTATGCTAAAATTTGATATCATAAAACGGGCAGGAAAGTGTTTTTTTTTAGCAGTTTATCTCGAACATTTTTGGTAAAATAGTGTGATTAGGTGTGTCTTTAGAATCCCTTTTTCATTTCTGAAAAACCTTGTCCACACACTTCACTTTCAACTCTAATAACTTTTACAGGGATAGGGCTACTGCTTTGAAAGTTGGCATTAATTATGGACAGAATGGGTTAATGAGGCATGCTTAATTTCAGTTTAATCTGATAATCCTTTCATTGTTGTTACTCTGGTAGTTTACTTCCTGTTTTTTTGTCCCATTCATCACACAGCCAGCACGGTTTGGTAAAGATTAAGCGCTTGAATAGACACTGTAGTTCAGAGCCTCTTTTCTCAGTTCACACTTTTCCAGAGTTTGTGCTTTCTTTCCAATATTTAGATAGGTTAAAAGAGTCCATTTGGTTTGAGTTATACATCATTTTAAAGCTTAAAGTCTGTTCTTTCAGAATATTATTATGGCCTTAACTAAAAATTCATGTCTGGTGACTTTTTGTTTGCTTTGAGGTGCAGGGTCACATTTTATCTCTTATCTATGCATGATCATGATTAGTTACAACCGAATTGAATTGCTGACACAACTAATAGTATAGAGGCTACTATGTAATCCCGTGAGATTTTTCTGCCAAAATTGATTTTTGGGGGGCTAACTTTGTCAATTTTGGGGTGCTAAATCCAAAAAACTTTAGTTCCATTTTTTCTGACCACGTCTTCAGCCGCCATTTTGAATTTCAAAATGGCCGCCATAGAAAACTGTAATTTTATCCATATCTCATTAGGTGAGCCTTGTAAAAGCTTCAAATTTGGTGCAAAATGCATGGTTGCGATGTCAGACACTCTGGTATATCTGTTTCTGATATTGTGGATTGTTTTCAAACAATTTGTAGGCTGCCATCTTGAATTTCAAAATGGCCGCCATAGAAAACAGTATTTTGAACCATATCTAATACAGTGAGCATTGTAGACGCTTTAAATTTGGTGCAAATGCATGGTTGTGATGTCAGACACTCTGATATATCGTTTTCCGATATTGTGGATTGTTTTAATACAATTTATAGGCTGCCATCTTGAAATTGAAAATGGCCGCCATAGCAACTTTACCCATATCTCAAGTTGAAATTACTGTAGGAGCATCAAATTTTCAGTAATGCACATGCTTGTGGTGTCCTTTCCAGCTTTCCAGTACAGCTGTTTCCTATTGTAGATCATTACATAGGCCACCATCTTGAAATTCAAGATAGTGGCCATAGAAAAGCATATAATAGGCCTACTGTGGTAAGCGCCTAAATGAATTTGCCAAAATTGTCCTAGTTTAACCGATTTTCAGGTCACGCAGAACGACAGCCATTTCTTAAGTCAAAATGGCCGCCATAAATTCAGACTGTAATGACGAGGTTCCAATGACGTCATCAAGCCATCTTGAGGGGCAAAAACTGCGTGAAGGGGGGGGGGGGGGGGGGGGTCCCATACCACCAGGTTCCCATAAGTGTGGACAAGCGTGTAAGCATTACATTTCACGTCCCATAATAGCCAATCGGGTATGTGGTTCGCGTATACGTAATATGTTTTTGCCTCTCAAGCAAACCATTATTTGGTGTCGTAGAACCTCGTTAATAGTTATATTTAATCCCAGTTATTAAACAGTTTGCATAAAAGCAAGCATTGATACGATTAAAGGTGATCTTCAAAAACTTGATGTTGCCTCGAGAGAATGAAGACAAACAAGGAAAAGTCTTGTACTGGCAAGAAATGCCATGGTCACCCTACCAGGTATCCCATTCACAAGCTTTATCTGTTGACCATAAAATGAAACAACTCATCAGGGAGCTCATTGATTATTGCTAGATGTATTTCCGTAATAACACAAAATGAATAAGGAATGCCAATGAGTAGGTTTTTTTTTTTCTGATTGCTCTTGTGTTAGTCATCCTAAATTATCACGACTTCCAAGTTGCTTGTAAACTGCTGTACTGCCAATGATTCTAAAACTACAAAGGAGCAATAATATCTCCGTTTTGTGGTACTTTGGATGCATCAGAATTCCTCAACAATTTCGAACACCACCACACGAGGGTATTCTCAAAAATGGTCACTGCACTGAAACTGCGGGGTGATGAAAGTGGTGTTTGGCAAGTATAGGTATCGGAAACATTCAAGGAGAATATTCTAGAAAGAAATGAAAAGGGAAGTTTTCATGTTCTGTACTAAGAATTTGTATCTGAAAGAATAAAAAAAAAATCTGTCTGGGATGATATGAGAGAAACCAGACATTCAGATCTTGCAATTTTTTAAGTACAACGTGTAAGATTGGATCTTATAACACTTCTACCAATACAACAATCTGATAGACCTGTCATTATCCAGTCATTACTGGACGATACAATTATCGGAAGTTATAAGTTCTACTGTTCTGTGGAATTCAATAATCATTCTTCATCTCACAATTTTATGGCTTTCTCCTCATTCTTACTAACAAAGTTTACTTTTTTTTATAATCATGCATTAGAAACCCACAAAACTGAGCCAAATAATCAGCCTGAAAGTTGAAATACTAATCAGTCAATTCCACCTGACACAGAACGTGGGAGAAAAAAAGAAACAAAGGGTTCATCAATGAAAGATGCCATGGGAGCTGTCACCCGTCACAACGAGGAAGCAGATAGACCTATCCATATTCCATTGCATGTATTAGATGCTACTTCAAGAGCAGCAGAGAATTTCAGAGATATTGATGATTAGTACGTATAGACACTAACATGTTCATTCTCCTAATGGATCTTTGCTTTCTGCTCCATCACTGGAAAAGAAGATGATAAAGTACAATATTGACATTGTTGAGAGATTATGTTCTGCGAAATTGTTGCGAAAAAAAAAAGGTCTGCTTGGTCATGCCTTTCATGGCGCAGGCTGGAGTTGAAAATTTGAGGATAAATCAAAAAGCAGATGGGTCAAGAATTCTCTAAGCCTAGAATCATGCAGAATTTCCAATAACACAGTCCATGCCTTACAGAAGTTGGGCGTGGATGACTTCAACCTGGACAATCTCCCGCTTTGCTCTCGTAGAGTCTTGATGCAACACATCCAGAGAATAAACCTCGTAAACTTTCACAACCTAATTTGTGCCTCTACTTACAGGGGAATATAATAAAGATATTAACTAAGTAAATTTCCGATAAATTTTCTTGTACACGGTTAATATTGTTTTATTTAAACTCTACAACCAAATCGTCTAAATGGGGGCATTTTGTCACTCATACTGTACACAGTTACTGAGGTACTTTTGAAAGTCATTTGCTTTGACACCAGAATCACATGATTTCCCATTCACAAGTTTTACCCAAATGCAATGGTCTTAAAGGAATGTTTCCCTTGGCAGCCATTTTGCATTTCAACATGGCAGTATACCTATACAGGAAGCAGTCCCGCCTATACAATAATATTATTATTTATTGAAGTGATTGACTTAAACATAGGTCCTACATGAAAGTGCTCCAGCATGCTTGAGTTTGCAGGGTAAAGATCTTACAGCACCAAATGGGTCGAGATCCGTTTTCAATTTCAATGCAAATAATTCATAATTACAGAATGTATATAGTTATGTGTGTCTGTGTCTGTGTAAAAGAATGTACAATGTACACCACCATAAACATTGATATGCCTGTAATTTGCTTGTAACCACAGATATTAGCTGAAAATCAGCCATTTTGAATGATAAAATGGAAGCCTTAAAAATTATCTGCAATTTTAGGGAGGGGATCAAAGTGCATCTGAATGTTCAACATCATGAGCCTGGTTTATGCCCGAAATGTGAACTTTCTGTATTGTTTACAACATGAAATATGGGTCAAAATATACATTCTAGTTAGAACCTTAAATACTACATACGACATGAGATATAGGCACAATTACATTTGCTATGGTGGCCATTTTGAATTTCAAGATGGCTGCCAACCAAAATTATCCATCATTTAAAACAAAAATGTATACATTAACATGTCTGACATCATAAGCATGTTTTTTGCCCCGCATTCATACTTTTCTTAATGCTTCAACCTGAGATACAGGTAAAAATACATTTAGCAATGGCGGCCATTTTGAATTTCAAGATGGCAGCCGTCAAATTGTATTAAAACAATCTACAATATCAGGAAATGGTGTATCAGAATGTCTGACATCATAAACATGCTTTTTGCATCAAATTTGAACCTTCTATGATGCTCACATTATGAGGACTGGGTCAAAATACAGTTTGCTATGGCGGCCATTTTGAAATTCAAAATGGCGGCTGAAGACGTGGTCGAAAAAAATGGAACCAAAGTTTTTTGGATTCAGCACCCCCAAATTGACCAAGTTAGCTAAAAATGTCAATTTTGACACGAAAATCTCACGGGATCCAATATTTCGACATAGCAGACTGTAATATAACCGCCAATGTCATATTGGTTACTTTCTCTGTTTAAAGGAACCGCCAACGTAGACACGTACGCCATTCGTAGCGAGCTGACATTAACTCCGACTGTAGCTGACCATGAGGGCGTCTTACAGTGCAACCTTCTCAGCAGTGAGCAGTCTAGGACATTGCAAGTCCAACGTAAGTAACAAAAATACTTTTAAGAACAGACTACGCCAATGATATCATGATTTAATGTTCCCAGTGCATGTATGCTTCCCTCATTTGCAGCTTGTCGTTTTTCAGCTTTGTGTGTGTGTGTGTATGTGATGGTTTTCTCAATCAAAATTGCGTGCTTGATTCCAGTTACAATATACGTTAATATACGTTAATAAATTAAGAACTCCAATTTCTTAGGTACAACTGTGAATATTTCTCCGATTGATATGCAAAAAGCGTGTGCGGGGGGGGGGGGGGGGGGGAGAACCGGCTGTGATAAACACACACTCAATGATACAATAAGCCATTTCGTAGCTCTTTTGCGCATTTTGGAAATGATTTTTTTTTTTCTCCTCATACTGCATACGCTTGCCCAATTTAACAAGCAATGAATTTCATTATGAAACGAAGAATTAACTTGCGTTTACCTGGTTACCGGAAAGGCCAATAAATCAATAAAGCATTCAGTCTGGATCGATAGTGTGATGTTTGTGATGCAATGTCACACAAATGCATGTTTTTGAAGGCAATATACCCTGAATTAGCCTTTAATCTAGGGTTACTTGAATATTAATCTGCTTAAACCTCCTGGTTGCATGACAGACGCTCCCGCAGACAATATCGTCTCGATCAAGATAGTTGACAACGAGGATGGACAAGAAACTAATGGTCTCCAGATCACATGTCACGTCGCCCCAAGTGACCAACCATTTCCACTCATCGGGACATACGAGATTGCAATCGATGACGTCATTCGGTCATCTTCAAGCTCCCCATCGGTGACCCTTGACCCTCCCCCTAGTGGATGCGTAGACATCTCCTGCACTGGAATCAACGAGATCGGGAGGACGACCACTACACGAACTCATTGTGTCAGAAGCTGTGGTAAGTGAATATGTACAATTATAGATCTTCGTGCGATATGCACTAATTCTTTTCACATCCAGAATGAAAGGATATCAAGAGATCAGAGAGAAAGGCCATATCTTAAAAAGAGAGAGAAAAAAATGTATAAAAACGATTTTGTGTTTAAACGTGTAATAGATAGATTTTTAAGTTTACCTTATAAACTTTCTCATCGCAAATTTCAATTTTTCCCAAAGTCTGTTTCAGTTTCGGTAAATCTGTATAAATGAATGAATGAATAAAAATGAATGAATGGTTTATTGATCATCAAACTTCGCAGCCGAATGACTTAACTGCGTCTGATTTACATCGATAAGAATAGATCACTTATACAAAACACGACCAAATACAATCATTACGACAACAACAACAACAAATCATCAGTACATCAATAATGGCAATACTAGATAGACTGAAGAGTATTAGACATACATTGCTTTATTGATATTGATAGTTCTTTGATGAAATATGGGTAATAAGTGACATACTTCTCTATGTATAGGCCTACATTAAAAATTTTGTTTTTAAATAACTTCATATCATCGGTGCGGTCGGTATCTTTAACGAGAGTATCAATATTGCAATCATCATATAGGGTGTCATGGTAAGATTTAGAGGAAATGGATGGAAAATGTCGTAAGGGCTTTTTACACTTGCAAATTTTTGCTTAGTCCAGTACCAACGGTGGGGCTTAGGGGAGGGGGGGGGGGGGGGGGGGGGGCTTAGCCCCACCGTTGGTACCGGACTTTCCTTGGCCCACTTTCTGTTTACACTTGTTTTTGCCAAAGTGGGCTAGCCCCACCGATTATCCCGTACTATCTGGCACTGCAAAATAGCAGAGTTAGCACCGCAATTGCGGTGCCAAGCAAGCGAGTGTAAACAGAACGAAAAAATAATCCGGGGCTAAGCGACAGAGACGAAGTACGACCCCCACTGACCAATCAGAAACGAGGTAATCAAGTGCTGCCGGTGCGTGCGTGTACTTCTACAGTGCACAGCGTAATCACGAACACGAATACTTATGTGGTATGGAAAGTACGGGACTAAGAAATACGAGTGTAAAAAGGTACATTTTCTCCTTAGCCCAGGACAAGAGCTTGGTACGGGATTTAGTGGGGAGTGTAAAAAGCTAAAAAAATTGGTACGGGACTATCGATAGTCCTGGGTCAGAGACAAGTGTGAAAAGGGCTGAAAAGTATAAGCGATAATATTCTCTCGGGGGGGGGGGGAGGATCAAAGACATACGCTTATTAAGAAAATTTACGATGGTGATGATACAATGATTTCGTCAATAGCAAGAGGTTATAAGTGTAATTACGTTTAAATATAATTTTAAACTAATAAACATTTCTTTTGAATCCAACAAGCAGAGTTTGACAATTTGGTACCAAATGATATTCAGGGTATTGTCTC
Source organism: Diadema antillarum (assembly GCF_040938485.1). Classification (NCBI taxonomy): domain Eukaryota; kingdom Metazoa; phylum Echinodermata; class Echinoidea; order Diadematoida; family Diadematidae; genus Diadema; species Diadema antillarum. Next base: position 374,042 of record NW_027271442.1, read on the forward strand.
AGAAGGCAAAGAAGTTTGGTGAAGGTTTGATCACACGCATTGAGTGTTAAAGGGGATGGCTAGTAACTGATCAGTGGGAATCAGTGGGAATGCTGGGGGATGATTGTTCCAATCCTTGTGGGATTCTTTTAAGAGCACATTATATATGAATATATATAATATATATATATCTATATATATATATATATATATATATACGAAGAGTTTGTTCGCAAAAACCGATAAGTCCATATTTGCCGAATGGAGATATTTGCGATTAAAGGTCAAGAAAAATAAAGAGAATAATAAGAAAATATTTGGGTTTTTTTTACCATAACTTCAAAAATGAACCTTTATATGTAGTGACCAATATATCATTTAAAAGGTATTATTTTGTACTTCATGACAGAGACCGTACTTCAAAATCTTCAAAAATGGACTTATCGGTTTTTGCGAAGAAACTCTTCATATATATATAAGGAGAAAGAGTCTCAAGTAGGCCTACGCCGTGGATCCAACGAGAAGTTTTTTATTACAAAATGTTCGGTCTGCCTCAGACCTTCGTCAGCGTAAAGACAATGATAGACAATGATAAACATGAATCACAACACCACAACATCATAACAATGCTATGCGAGTCATGCGCGTAGTGCGTTGCCCTGGAGATGCGTTGACAAGGAGAGCGCTGATACGTATGCAGCTTAAGCAACACTTGTGGAGAATAGGGGCATGGTAGAAAATGATGTACGATAATCAAAATCTCAATGAAGACTGAACTCAGACTCAACAAAAGTTCCAAGTGCATGTTCATATCATATATATGCTATATATACATTGCTATACATACGTCCATGTAATATTAGACTTTAGCGACTTCATTTTTTTTCGTAGATAAACATCGAAGAAAAGCATGTACTGACGAATATCGAGCATTGATTATAAGTGGAGAAGAGATTGAAAGAAATGAGCTAATAATAAAACCAGTTATCAGAACATCTATTTACTGTGATGATAAAGATTATGACAAATTTGCGGATAATCAAAACATAATATTTAGCATAAAAATTTAGTAGACAATATATATATATATATATATATATATATATATATATATATATATTGTTGTGTGACAATAATTTGCTTCAGAATGGTCTCATATTCAAGTAATGTGCAGTTTAATGTTTCCAGATAGGCATGCCTGTACAATGACAGGGCGATCGTTTACGGGCCGGTATCATTTCCATAATGAGTTTTACACTTTTTTTTTTTTATGAGTGTCATTGGGCCTACTAGTTCTATAGTATTGTTACTCCTTTACCTATCTCTAGAACACAATTCTACCAATTATTGTTACGGATGTATTTATCTACCCACAGAAACCAGTGGCGAGCCTCCAGCTGCTGATATCTTGTCGATCAAGACTTCGGAGTTCCTGGACAAAGACCGTCAGATGAATCTGCTAATCCTGTGCAGAGCGAACCTGAGTGACCAGCCGTACCCGTACCTCCATTCGTATTCAATTGGAGTCGATGGGACCATCCTGTCCAACGCGAGCTGGACCTCGGCCGTCCTCAGACCACGCCCAAACAGGTGTATTAATGTCACGTGTTCCGCAACTAATGGCGTCGGAATTACTTCCGCTTCGACGAGGCACTGTCCGAGGGGTGAGAAATTTATCTCTCTCCCTGCCCCCCCCCCCCCCATCAGATCGTCTGCTTGTCACACAATGATTATACAATAATGTGTAGTAATTCAGAACTCTGTGGTTCAGTCGGTGATTTACCGAATTCTATTCCTTTTCAGAAGAGTGATCGTTTCCCCATTTATCAAAACAAAGCGGGCAAAAAAAAAAGCAAACGATTGTGAATAAAACCGGGTGCCATTTACAATGAAATCCATGCAAAGAATCCATGCATACAATCGGGCAACCTAGATTCACATTACGTTTGCTTATATTGTGGACCGCGAAATATATTTCACGAGTCCCCAACTCTCATAGATTTAAGGATTATATTGGCCCAAACAGACCACCAGGGGCAAAAGGTTAGGGCTGAGCTTCGTAGAATTATACATACTAAAATATTGATTTTTAACAAACAAACTTTCGTGTACTTTTAAAACTTTTATTGTGAACATAAAAAAAAAATGATCTTCGACGACATCTTTCTCTATTCCTCAGACCCACCTGCACTTGATATCATCTCGATCAAGGTAGAAGAAGACGAGGATAACTGGGGACCGAGTCTCAATATCTCGTGTCACGTGGATCCGATCGATCAACCGTTTCCACCGATCGGTGTGTTCGAAATCACCGCTGATGGAGACATTTTGTCAAGATCCAACTCCTCTTCAACGATCATGGAAGATCAACCCAACCGGTGTATCGATATATCTTGCACCGGTATCAATCAATACGGGGAGACGGTTTCTATGCGGAATTATTGTCCACGGAGAACAGGTAGGTTTCTTATGGGTTCTGATTATAAAGAAGGTGACACTGCCACTGAGAACAGGTATAGGTTTGTTATGGGTGTTGGTTATATAGAAAATGGTAACAGCATATCTTGAATGTCTGAAAGTCTGTGTATTAATGTATGTATATGCTTTATATGTTTTGTGCTCTGTATAGTCCGTTTTTTGTGGAGATTATAGGAAAAGGAAAGAGCGAAAATTGAATGAAATGTTTGAATCGATATCTGCTTTAAAGTTAGATTCAAATTACATGATTGATGTTATGTTTTGACACAATTTGTCGAAGAGATGCTTGTTGTGATTAATGTTGCTTTGCTTTGGGATGAAGACAAATCAATTATGTTGTTCTTTGCTCTCATAGGTCACGCACCCCCCGCAAGTAACATCCTCTCCATCGAGACCCAGGAGATCGAAGGAAGCCAGGTCATTCTCGTTATCACGTGTCACGTCAGGCTTCAAGACCAGCCGTTCCCACACCTCCACACTTACACCATCGGAGTCGACAACACCACGCTTTCCTCGTCCAGCTGCGCCTCGGCTCTCTTCAGACCACGCCCTGGCAACAGGTGCATCAATGTCACGTGCTCTGGGACGAACGGGATTGGCTGGACCTTCACCAGTGTTGAACACTGTCCAACTTTTGACTTGGAGAAAGGTATTAAAGTCAGTGCGAGGTACTCTGATGATGACTCAATGTTCAAGTTGACGTTCAAAGATTAAATTTATTTTCGTTACCATCAAATAAACAAAGAAAACTATATACAATGCATAAGCAGAACGTATCTGTAATTATTGAAAAACTTAGATTACAAAATACTAGTAATAATGAGTAACAAAATTAAGAAAATTCAATTATTTTTTTAATTTACATAATATGATCAGCCATAAGCGAAGAGATAAATATATTTTTACATCGAACAAGGAGTCACCGTGTATTCATAACTCTAAATCTATTAAACCAATTTGCCTAGATTTTGTAAGACATGTTCTAATAGTAAAAGTCACTCGAAACCAGGAATCTCTGTGTTTGTTTATCAGTTAAAATTTTACTTCAAAGAAACACTCAAAGACGGTGTCAAACATTATTACATCCTGTAGATGATACGACCAGTTGTTGACGAGAAATCTGGGGTCTTACTGTCTGGACTCGGAGTGAAATTTCACCATAACATCTTTATGATTCTTTTTCTGTTATGTCGAAATAAGTTTTTACTCCCTTAATATCTGGTCATGTCTTACAGGTCCAATTGCTGGTCTTCGTCGAGGAGTTCTTCAGCAGCCGTCGACCACGTACGCCCTGCTTGTCGCCGTGTTCTTCCTGTCGTTGTTGACCTGTGCGACAGTGATCGTGAAGAGGAGAGAGATAAGTCTCTCTTGAAAATTAAACGCCTTGTAATACATTCCAGTCGTCTTTTATTGACTTGACTGAGTCCACTGAGAAAAGCTGAACTTTCATTTTCAATCTGCGTTTCTTATATTTAATCTATTTTCCTCTTTTTATAATGAGATACTTTTTAGGTTTCCTCATGTGTTTTTTTTTTTCATAAATTGAACACTACATTTGCCTGTTATTCTAATCCTGCTCTTTACAAAACCACGGATTTACATAACAATGTAAGACAGGAAGTTTCGATTACTGTATTGCCAATGTAGGTTTCGTGCGATTAGCTTGTTTTCCTAGATATATGCAATTGTGACTTACTGTGAAAGTTTTAGGTTTAAATCGATAAATTTTCTGTCATAGCTAGCATATATCTATGTGTATGTATTTCTATCAACTTATCAATTTATCGACTTTATTGGAACATGGATGTCGATTCGTTTTCAGAACTGGCTGCGACGTTTTGCTGCTACTTCCCTCCCAAATTCTCCTACATCGAGTGAGAAGCAGCATAAAAAAAAATACCGACAGACCTTTATCTATTTTAATGGAAAGGGGGGTGGTGCAAAAAGTCACACCATCCGTGACACTGCACCACAAAACCAACAAAAAATAGCCAGACATTAATTCTTAGTTGAGGAAGGATTCTGAAAGAGCACGCTCTCAGCTTTAATGTATAACTCAATTCAAATGGACTTTCCTAACCTCTCTAATTATTGGAAAGAAAGCACACTTTTGTGTGAATCAAGAAAAGAGGCTCTGAAGTACAGGGTGTATTCAAGCGCTTAATCTTTACCAAACCTTGCTAGGTGTGTGATGTATGGGATAAAAAAAAAACATAATGTAAATCACCGTAGCACCAACGATGACGGATTGAGCATGCTCTTCTAACACATTCTGTCCATGATTAACACTAACTCTCAAAGCAGTAGCATTATCTTTTCAAAAGTTTATCAGAGTTGAAAGTGGAGAATGTGGAGTGGAGATTTTTCAAGAAATGAAAAGGGGCCTGTAAGATGTACGTGATCTCACAGCTCTATCAAAAAGGGGTCATAGAAAACTGTCGAAAACTAACTTTCCATTGATTTTATGATTCTAACCTCACAAATAAAGTCGAAGAAGAATAGTTCTTTCAGAGAATATGGAAAACTAAAAAAGACTTGGTCGACCTGTTTCACATTTTTTATGAGTCCTCACGTAAAATCAAGAGTGCAATTTTTTGTTGGTTTTGTGATGCACGGTCACATTATGTTCTGCAAAAGGGGCGAAGGAACAAAAACAAAAAAAAAACAAAAAAAAACAAAACACCAAACCCAATATTTCACGAAAAAGTTGGGGGGGGGGGGCAAAACGTCACACAATTTATGTTCTGCAAAAAAAAAAGTGCGGAGGGAGCTGCCCCCCCCCCCCCCATTTCACCAGCCCTGTCTTAATACCTATTGGTATATTCACAGCAATGTTGATAAGAGAACAAGTTATGGTTAGTTTAGTAGTAAGATTTTATTTTTGGCTAATCACTACATGATTTCAGTCTTGTTTCGCAACCGATTAACCGAATCCTGTAACATTGATGTAGCCTATACATATTGGAGAAAGTATGTTACCCAGTAAAGAGTAGTAGCGATAAAGATTGAGACTGATGCCTTCTATCTCTCGTTTGGTTTCATTAATGTGTTTTCATCTGGTCGAGAATGTCTCATACTAAGTCGTTTGTGTGTTTGTGTGTGTGTGTTTGTGTGTGTGTGTGTCTGTGTGTGTGTGTGTTTTTTTCTTTTTTTATAGTATCGTGACATACTTATTACACATTACCGAGGCAGGGCAAAAAAAAAAAAAAAGAAAAAAAAACGATTGTAATAATGTTGAGGCAAATGTATTTTCTACACTTACATTTCTGTCTATTCGCAGTTTGCAGTCATATGATATGATTATGATGGAAACCATGTCGAAAAAAAAGGACGAAAATTACAATTTGGGAAGTTTCCAAAGAGATGTACGCTATATCTACAGTACCAGATTATGACACTCCTTCCTCAACTTACCGCTGTCATTTATACAAATAGGTTAGTGTTAAATGTGTTTATGTTCAATTATGTTCAATTTCTCGTCAACTGCGTTGTGTTTGAGGTCATTCTTGGCTTGTTCCAAACCGAATGTTAGTTCTGTATGATATCTCTCTCTCTCTCTCTCTCTCTCTCTCTCTCTTATAATAATTATGTGTAATGTGATGCGTGTGCATGTGTGTGCGTAAACGGGAAAGCTGTGTTCAGCAATGATAGTAAAATCCGACCTGCATTTCAAAGAAAAGTTGGATAAGATTGCAGACTTTTTGTTCACTTGTTATCATTCATGTGTGTGTGAGTGTGTGTGTGTGTGTGTGTGTGTTTGGTCTTTTTTTAGAATTTTCACTTTTGCATTCGATCAATTTCAAAGAGTAATATCAAAACCTACAAAAGTAATAGAAACTTATCAAAGTACGCATATCATAAACATGAGTGTAAATAATAAACCAGTTTACAAAGTTATGCATAAGAAAATCAATGACACAAATTGACATTACAGTCATCTTTATTTCATATTCATATTCATGTAATAATCATACACATCAGTGAAATTATGTAGCATAAATGCTATATCAGAATATTCCAAACATTTTAGATTCACTCTGAAAAAAAAACAACAAAAAGGCTACGCTCTAAAATACAGTTTCTTGTATTTCTTATATTTACTGCGATGGACTAAGATTCATTAAAAGCATCTAGCCCTCAATTTGTGAATTTTAATTCATCGCACAGCATTTGTATACTAGGAGCAAAACAGAGATATATTTGGAATTTGGAAGTCATTGCCCAAATGCCGTGGGCTGTGCTTTGAATAAAGGTCCAGTATTCACAGTGTGTCGATGAGGGGCAATCAAGCAATCACCAAAACAAAGAAAACTGTTTCAATTGTGTGTGTTTTGGTTTTTTTTTTTTGGATTTTCTTTCTTTTCATTATTTCTAGTATCCATTGCATCTGCAAACTGATGAGCCCTACCAACCAGTAGAAAGGGTTGTCGTTACTGAACAATCTTCTTTCTCATTCTGTCTATTAAAGTGAAATCCCATAAGGACATCTTTATTACATGCTGTGCTAAAATGGTTACCAGTGGATTTTTGGCTGCATTCACCAAGTAATTTGAATTTGCCCAGGTGGCCCTTTTTGGCGTATTTATCGTCTTTCTTTTTTTCTCCACTACTCACAACGCTCTGTAATTATGTCTCACCTTTTATAAATGTTTCCCACAGGTCGCAATCTCATTCAATAATAAAGACCAATTTGGACATTTGATTTCATTACTTTGCATAATTTGCAAAATCTTTGCCTGTGTTATCGATTAAACATCGCACGAAAATAGCGTCAATCTTGAAACTAAGAAAGATGAATTGAATTGATGAGAAATCGCGGTCCCAATTGAATAGGTTGCCCAAAATGAGGAATGAAATGGGGTTATAACATAAGGGGGTTATAAAAGGAAGAATAAAGAGATAAAGAACCTGAGGAATATTTCAATAAGGCAAAACTTCTTGAAAAAGTAGCAGACAACTGAAATATATATATATGATATATATATATATATATATATATATATATATTCAGATGAAGACTGCCAAAGTTATACCTATACATAAGAAAGAGGAGAAGAATGATGTCAATAATTACGGACCGATATCGTTATTAACTTCAGTTTCCAAAATGTTGGAAAAAATAGTATACATCCGAACTGTCACTTTTATTAATATGAGTAATATATTTACGAAATTTCAGTTTGGATTCAGAGAAAATCACAACACCACCCACGCTTTTGTGGAAAAGATTACACATGCACTTGATACATTTTCACATACAATAGGCACCTTCCTGGACTTTTCCATGGCTTTTGATACGATTAATCACGATATATTTCTATTAAAGTTATCTTATTGTGGTATTTGTGGAAAAGCCTTGCAATGGTTAACGAGTTATCTATCTGACAGATTTCAATATGTACATGTTTACGGTTTTGATTCTTCTATGAAGAAAATCGAATGTGGCGTTCCACAAGGGAGTTGGTTAGGGCCACTGTTATTCATAGTTTACATTAATTTTTTTTTTTTTTAGATCTTAAGATAAACTGTCTTATATATTATTTGCGGATGATTCCAATTTTTTTTAGTCCCACCCTGACCCTAATATTTTAATTAGTACAGCGCATTATGAATTAAAGAATGTCGCACAATGGATATATGCAAATAAATTGTCACTGAGTATTGAAAAGACAAAGTATATTTTTGTTCAGTAATTCCTTAGATAGACTACCAGGTAATGTTATATTTGACACTACTCCCCTAGAAGAGATTTCGTTTATTAGATTTTTAGGTGTTTGTGTTGATAATAAGTCATCATGGAAGTTTCATATAAATAATAATTGTAATGTAATCGCACGTAACATAGGTATAATGAATAGATTGAATTATTACCTCCCTTCTTCTGCTTTGATACCGCTTTATTCAAGTTTGGTATTGCCGTATTAGAATTACAGAATTCTTGCTCGGGGGAATACATATTCGACATTGTTAGACAAACTTTTTCTTTTGCAACAGATGGCGCTCAGAATTGTTTTTAACCTTCATATCCGAGCACATACTGTTTCACAAACATTGAATGTATCAATAGCAATAAAGGAGTTCGAAAGAAACAACTCCTTAGTTTGAAAAAAGAAAAAAAAACTGCCTTCAGTAGCTTGTAAATCCAATGCGCAATGTGTTGAACTTTTCATAGATTTCATTTAAGAAATTTCCAAACTTATGTATTGTTGTATGTATTGCATGTGCCCAGTTACATTTCGAATTACTGCTTTCAAACAAGACAGGAATATTGAAAATGTTTGAATATATGTTTAATATATAACAGTTGTTAGGGTGCTTTACCAGCTGCTTCAAATTCATTTTCGTCACATATTTTAGAATATTTTGCCTAGTTTGCCAAGGGGAAACAAACGAATGAAAGAGATTGATAAGACTCAAATAAACTTATTTTCCCTTTTATCTTTTCTACGAGATCAGCAAAAGAATCAAGTCCGTACTTTATATCTGAAAAAAAAAGATATGTATATAATTACATGCACAGATGCATACACTCACATTCATGAATTTCAACACATGCATTAAATATGTGTGCATGCATTTTAAAGGTCTGCATGAGAAAGTTGATCGCTGTATCCGTGCACGTATCTATTGCGCCTGCTGGCTGTCATAATATCTGGTATCTTGTATTATTAATGGAGGAAGTACAGTGCGATTATTCACGTCAAGGAATCTGAGAATGACAAAAGTCAACAAAAACCGGTAACATGACGAGCAGTGAAAACACGATCAGTGAGACATGAGATGGTACAACCATAAAGCATTATGTCAATAGACAGGGAGAAATAGTGTAGGATTTAAGAAGCTACATGATCAGGGCTGACAGGCAGTGTTTCGTTGCCCATCATGACATATGTCGTCCATTTTCACAATAAAGACATTAATGTCCCTTTGGCATTACCCTATTAACCAAATTTAAATCGTATTCGTTTGTGTCATTTTCTCTATTTTGTTTTCTTTCATCTGCCATACTGAACTGAATAAAACGGCGCACGTTATTAAACATTTCTTTATAGATAATCCTAGGCACTGTTAAGTCAAAATATAGAATCGATTTTAAATGTCCTTAATACACAGCCTGCCATAAACTTGCAGTTGAATCCTACTTTAAAATCAATTTTAACTCACCATGAAACAGGGCCCGGGTACAATAAAGAGCTGGCCACCCGATTCTGATTACGGATAATGATTTGCACCATGAATCAAATACATTGCATTAATTTACCTCCAATTTACATTGAAAAGCCTTTATGATATGTTCTTCTTTTATGTTCTTTTTCAGATCAATACATTTCGTAGTAACTCTCTTTTGTGTTGATAGCTGTAAATATGTAAAAGTTTTCAACATGTTGGTTAGTAAATTCAGTATATCCTGAGTCATATTTATATGTATATATATATATATATATATATATATATGATATAAATACATTTTTATGATATAATTTCTATCATGAAGAGATCATGAAATTAGAATCATCTCGGGTAAAATGTAAGAACCAGGCGTCATCAAAATCAAACACACACACACACACAAAAATCGTGGCAGTTTGGGAAGCAGGTAACTGAATGACACATCACAATACGCGGACTAATCTTGTGGATTTTATCATGTGACATGCCTCTTTCATATGCACGCATGGTACTAGTGACTCGATAAAAGCCAGGCATTTTATTAAATGCACGCATGGTACCGAACCGAACGAGGCAGAGAAGTTTATGTTTGGAGATTGGTGAATTTTTCAACTTCTCCCATTTGTCATAGAGATACTTGAGAGTAGGTGTGAGGATATCAATCAACCAATGCAGATTTTTTTTTCTCTTCGAAATATTGATATTCATGTTATCATATTCAAGCGTATTAATCAACTACTGGTTAAAACCATGTAAATCAAAAATAATGACTTTGGGTTTGATAGGTCTCACCTCACTTATGTTCATTCGTGATATCATTGCTTAATCTATCGATTGATTGATTAATTGATTGATTGAATGATTTTTATATTTTTAAATCATACAGGAATCTTCTCACAATGATTGACAGCCGAGTACTGGTGCTGTTCGGGCTTCATTTCATATACATTCACCTCGGTGGTAAGCAATCCTTTAAGACTTAGTTTATTTATTTTCCATCAACACTGTACATTTTTGTTCATTTTGATACGTATTTCTGTGTACATCCTGAAAGTCTGAATCAACAGGATGAAAAGACATGATGAAAAGACCTGCTGAAACTTTATAATCATAATGTTCAGTGGAAATTCAAGGGTAGGCAAGAAATTCCTCAAACTCATGAACATAATTATCTTACTGTTTCATTTAGTTTGAACATTTTGATGTATATCATACCATCGCATCAATTGCATTCTTCATTTAAAATATCAATTTCATTTATCCATTATATCATATCAGGAAAAACATAATGATAATGATGTTATATCATCTTTTCCCTGTGCAATATAATTATGTGATTGCGAATAATGGATATAAATGTATTATTCAGGCAGACACAGTAGACATTTATCCCATAAAAGACATTTTTCCGACTTTTTCCATAAAAGACATCCCATAAAAGACATTTTGTTCGACTTTATTGAGATCTAACAGTCGATCTTCCTACATTTCATTTTCAGCTGGAATGACGTTGAACCTCGAGGTACCCTCGCCTCTCCGGGCTGGCCGTGAAGTCACCGCGGTTTGCACAGGAAATGATGTCTCAGGCTCGGCTGTACCGACATGGTTTTTGAATGGCGTCAATATCTCAGACGGCTTCACTACCACTAGCGAAGTCTTTGTGGAAAATACAGTACAACCTACATGCGGCACTAGATAGAATGATGACTTTTTAGGCAAGGATCTTTGAAATCTGTTATTTTCAGAACCCTAAGATGCTGTCTGGACCAAGTTGATGTCGTAGTTTATTCGAACAGAATTTTCGAAAGAGCGTGAAAATGAAGACTTTTAGGCTTAGTTTTCGTTGCACATTTCTGCTCCTTGCTTCCGTGTGGTCACATCTTGGCACAGGGGTATATCAGAATTAAGTAGACGTGATGCAAGAGCTGGATTGGATGTGTTCCGTGTTACAACACGAAAAAAAAAAAATCAAACATACACACACACGCATCCCCCCACACGTACATATATATATATATATATATATATATATATATATATATATATGTCCATTGATGAATAATGACATGGCGTTATAGACAGTGCACTTAGATGAAGGAGACATGTTGTGATGCATTCTACAATATACAGAGGGCAAATGGCAATTAAAACGCTCTTTTTTCTGCCTTTTATTTACTATCGTATCCTACAGATGTAGTCTCACTCTAATTTCAACAGAAAATGATTTTTTTTAATTAAATTTCAATATCTACATCAAGGGCAAAGAGAGAGGACGCCTAAAAGAAAAAGAGGTGAATCTGCTAACTCCGACGGAAGTCACCTTTCACCTAGTGCGATACCCTGGATGGGTACGCTCACATCTATTCCGAAGGCAATGCATTCATTACACATAACATGATTCTAAAAGACGAAGAAATACATCTTCTATCCACACACAGCTATAGAAGGCAAAGATTTGACAGATTTTAGGAGAGAATGAGTGTAATTTTCGTCTTCCATACATTAGAGCCGAGAAGAGAGAAAGGGAAGAAAGTTTACAGACTCTCAACGGACACTCTAATTTGTGTGTAGATGTAGGGAGAACATGAAAATTAAAGAAAAACTACTCATAAACACAATTTAGGAAGAAAACATACTAGGACTATAAATGAAACCCTAATGTACCCTCATAATAATGATTTCGCTTACAGATTAGAAATAATTGATGAAATAAATTAGAAAACGCACCTCTCAGTTCATGCCCACAATGTTGATGATGATCCCCATATTCTGTGAAGAACTCAATGCGCATGTTGATCGGATATGAACTTTGACCAATATCAAGAGAGCGAAACAAAACGGTCTAATTATTTATCTTCAGAAACACCGTCTACAGTCGGTTCATACGGCACCCTGACCCTATAGAATCACTATACTTAACGTTGCAACCTATTTTTCCATTGTCATATTCATAAACATGATAAATATGACTTTTTTAGGGCATGGTGGTAAATGCTTTCAAGAGCAACATTAAGCAGGTTATGAAGCTTTTATAACGGACCATCTACGGTTTTAGACGGACCGGAAAAATATTCAAAGAGATCAAGAAATGCACAGAAACCTATGCCGGAACTTTCTGGAGTGTAGACTAGTCTAGGAAGTCGTAACTTTACTTGTAAGACTAACAAAAAGCTGAATCAAAAGGTTGTCGTTGATGTTGAGAGACATGCATTTTCTGCCTATTGCTTATAAAGATTACAATTAACATTCTTGTACTCGTCCAGACTAGTATTTTTGAGGTCACAAAATAATCAATGCTGAATCCGCGTCACTTGAAAGAGTCAAGTCAGCAATGGCATCGATGCCACACCAAGTGTGTAGAATATAGGTAACCGATTACAAGCGTAATTAATGTTTCCATTGTCGAAATAAATATAGCGATAAAGATATTTGTCACAGGGACTTCAAAAGGGAAAAGCATTGGAGTTTGAAAACGGAAGTGAACTTTCACCTACAATCACGACTAATCACAGAAACAGGCGTTTTAACACCCTGCAGGGTAAGAATTGTGTCCATTTAAAATAGGCGTCTAGTGTTTGAATACTTGTTCATCTTACCTGAGGTGATATAAGTCCATCAGGTGTGTAGTTTGGGGTTCACGAGTAACTTTGTCATCCTCCTTCGTAGAACGTGCTGGTAGAGTGATGTGTGTCATGGCATAACGTCCCCACTACTCCAGAGGTAAAAGGACCGCATTATGATTGTTTTTGCTCAATTATACAGTTTGATGTCTTCCTTGTATATAAATCACACTGAATATGAAACTTACAGACATTGACTGTGTTAGCGATGTAAGTTCATAAAACAACTGACATTAACAAATTGTGTTTTCATGTTTATTTTCTGCCACTTCGATGTAGGAGATGTTTCATGTTTGATCCTTTGTCTCACTCCGTTCTAAATAAGCGTTTCAAAATAAAAAGAGTATCAGTATTGGTGATAATAACTGGCTCTAGGAAAAGTGTTATGACAGGTTTGCTGACAAGCAGCTGATATTTCCAGACAGGTTTGAATTCCTGATGGACGGAAATGGCAGTCCCTTTTTCCACCGATTTCATGTTAATAATATGTCTGGTATTAGTCATTGTTGCTTCTGTCTTAGTGAATCAGTGATAAGGATAAGTCTCAACTTATTCCTTTTATCCACATTCTTCAGGAAATCATCATTAAAAACTCGATAAGAACATGGTGCCTTGCGATATGGATGCAAGGCAATACTGACTGACAAAGACAGACCAAGTCCAAGAGTACAGCGGCCACACTATATAGTTGCGACTGTAACACTGGCTCAAGTACGTGTCCCGGCTTTGCGGGTGAGTACATGCAGCTTGATGATTATGTTGACAACGTTCCAAAACACACACTTAATATCCGGGTAAAATTAAAAAAAAAAAATGATTTGTTTGAATGAATGAAAGTTTTGATGTTACATCTGTCCACATTATATTTCTTAGATCTTTACTTTTGTTGTCTTCCTTTCTTGTGGAAAAAAAAAATGACTAAATGAATTAAACTGAGCAATTCGGAAGGCTTCACCAGCAAGTATCCATCTAGTATTTTTTCATTTTTTTTTATTGCTCCATATTCCACATTTCAACAAATAAACCATAAGCATAACACGAAGAAAATTCATGGATGAATTGACGAAAATAATACAGCATTTAAGACAATTAAACATGAAATATGAGGAATCTACATAGAAGCATTACTTGTAGGTTGGTAGTGGTTAATGATTCGATCATACAAGCACAAGAATACACATATCAGATCACACATGCGTTATTCTTTTGTGTGTATTGACTGCATCTCTATTTTTTCAATACAGACATTGTGTAATAGAATTTCAACCCTGCCGATAAGTAGTAGAATAATACATCATATTGACTTCCGAATGCGTGGGTTTTTTTTTTTTTGGTTTTTTTTTTTACTTGTTTGTTTGGTTGGTTGGTTGGTTGATTGGTTGGTTGTTTGTGTTTTACTTTTTGGTCGTGGTAAGACGAATCGATACATTCTTTTCTCATAAATTGCAGTGAGGCTGGTAGGTGAATCAAGCGAAAGGGAGGGCCGCGTTGAGATATCGTGTAACGGGCAGTGGGGCACGGTTTGTGACGATTGTTGGAGTATCAACGAAGCGCACGTGGTGTGCAGAGAGCTCGGCTACCCATCAGCCTCTGCTCATTATACTGAAGCCCATTTCGGGGAGGGATCTGGACCTATCTGGCTTGACCCAATCAGATGTGATGGAACGGAACAATCTCTTCTGCAATGTCGGCGTGCGTACTGGGGATGTGAAAATTGTGAACATACTGAAGACGCTGGAGTGAGGTGTGAGGGAGACAGTAAGTTTATTCCATTAATCTACGGAACTTAGATTCGTAGGCAGACACAGAAGCAGCCCATGCTATACTGTCAGTTGTCAAGGTACATAGGATAAAAAGGTGTCGTTTCTCAATTATGTTCAGTAGGACTGATCATGATTATGCCTATTGAAAGTGCCTTTATTTTTCTTTTTAGAGGATTCAAATATCTAGTATTACATGTCACTCTTCATAGTAAATGACTTTCCTGACGGTGTTTGCATGTTGTCATGGTGTTTTTTTTCTTTCTATAAAGCATCATATTATCAATGCCATATTCAATCAAAATCCAACCTCAGGTTTAATTCTAGTACATTTCTAATGCATACACTTTACAAATTATATCTTATTAAAATGTTGCAAAGAATGCACATGGAACAGCTTCAATCACAAAGTATATTACAAAGTTCATGTAGGGCCTATAAATGAATTGAATGACCAAAAAAAAAAAAATTATACCCTGCAAGGATAACAAACAAAAAGGTGATATGATGACCTTCAACGCGTGTTAAGAACTATAACGATAGCCAGAATCAATAGCAAATAATAACTTTTGACTCGATTGTTCACTTTTCCTCAAACCTTCACGAATATGTACTACTAATATTGCTGCTCTCTCTCAATTCGCATTCGTATTGGGGTTTTGGATTCCTTCGAAATAATAACGGGAAATATGTGTCATAGGACAGACGAAGATGTGACGAGATAAATCCGTCCGCCCGGGAAAAAAATCCCTAAGAGATATTTAACGTAGCCAAATAGCTGCTGTAGCCGAATAAATGATGGGTTTAAAGCTTGGGAAATTTCATTATTAGTATTATCATTATCATTACTATTATTGTTATTATCATTATTATTGTTATTGTATTTTTAGAATTTATATGATTTGAACCACACGTGGACTCAAAGTAATTTCACTAGAGCACGGACTTGGACAAGACTAGAATGTTTGACCTACTAGGACAAAATTCGACTGATGACATGCATTATATCACCGAAGATGATTAAATCTCAATAGCGACATATTGGGTGGGGCGGGGGAGGAGACCGATCCTTCAAAATATTCAAATATAAGCGAAACAGAAACGTATAAAAAAACTAGATGTTTTATATATATATATATATATATATATATATATATATTATGCATGTAGTTTTTTATACGTTTCCGTTTCGCTTGACATGAAATGAGAAAAGTTGTAGAGAAAAACAAATGTGTTGATCTATTATTATGCTATGTTATTACTTTTTAACTAATACGATTATGTTTGACAATAGTTCTTAAAGATTTCATTTTCAAGTAGGCTAAATACATATCTTGTCAAATCAGACTGCGATCTATAACTAGATGATGTTAATGGTTCAAAGGTCTTCCTTGCGGTAATCAAGTAACAATATTTTTGAAATTTCAAAATAATTACTCGTCATATATTATTCTGGTTCCTCACTCTCTCTCTCTCTCTCTAGGAACCGCCAAAGTAGATACGTACACCGTTCGTAGCGAGCTGACATTGATCCCTACCGTAGCTGACCATGGGGGCGTGCTTCAGTGCAGCATTCTCAGCAGTGAACAATCAAGAACGCTACAAGTTCAACGTAAGTTCTCTTAAAGCTATAAATTTTAGTATTGGAAAATATTAGATCATAAATCAACTTTTTTGGAATAATATCATTCGTGGGATATTCAGGGATGTAATTTAGATTACTTTAGATACTAATTTAATAATGGTTGTAAAAAGACAAGCTATCAAGTTTAAGAATTTAGATGAAGGGAAAACCTTGATAATTCTGTAAATTACAGTAAGGAGTACGGAGTAAAACACACGCGCACAAAAATGCCAAACTTGATTAAAAAAAAGTGTTGGGTAATAAATCTGCTTTTAAAGAAAGTTGATTTATTTTACCGTTTTTACTGCTTAAAATCTGCAGAATATCAAAAATTGTTTAATATTTTTCTCAACCAATTTTTATTGAAAAAAAAAAAAAACGTTAATTGTGCATGTAGCCGCTCCATTATTTTGTCCCATTAAATAGTGATTTTTTTTTTTGTCAATAAATATGAGCAGTAGTTGGTTGATGTGTTGATCGTAAAATGGCAAAAACGAAAATGCAGTTTAAATTTACGGGTATACCAGGTTCCCGTACAAGCAACTGATATACGGAAACCTGGTATACCAGTTTCCCAAGATGAGGATAAGAGTGCCTGCCTTCGCGGCATAAATTCACGTTTCTCTTTTGTGCTATAATGCCCCACCCTATGGGTTTGATAAAAAGATCAGAGTTTATTATATCAGCACTTGTTCTCTGTCTGTTGGAAAAATGCGTGTATCACAGTATTTTACTTTTTTCTGATTTAGTTTACGCTTGCTCTGCTATAAAGCTGGTATGAACATAGTCATGTAGGTGTTAGCGATCAAGGCTGAGGTAAGTAGATTTCTGTGTTCGCTGACCCCAGTAATTGTATTCAAGTGCCTGGTTTTGTGTAGAACAAGAGAGTCTGAGAGCCCATCAGCGCACGCTCTATTCATACCTCGCACCCAGTCGATATTTCCATTATTCAAAAGCACATGCAGTTGACCTTTGAGAGGGGATACTGCTTGACTGCTTTCGCACAGGTGGATTACCAACCTGTCCGTTCTCTTTCGACTGGCAAAAAGAATCTCGTTACCTGGCATTAAAGGCACTCAGAGAATTGCAGAAGGAAAGGGTTAACGCCATGGCACATTTCCTTTTAATCGTTATCAATGTTTATAACTTTTCTGTTATTTTAGCAAGTTTAGCAGTTTACATCAAAATGGAGTCATTCTTGTTACCCGATCACTAATACCGGGTATGTCCGCCCCTGACATGTATCAGGAGCTGCCGACTTCGTGGCATGTTGTCAACTAGCGTGTCGACGCACTGCATCCCATTCTCCCATCTGTTAAAGCGTCGGCCATTTCCTGCAACTTTCAATAATAGCATCTTTGTTGTCCATGGCTCGGCCTATGGATTGCCATGCAAGCTCGGTTGGGTGTATATCCGGCGAGCACGATGGACACATCATCTGCACACCTCCTTTTCCACAAGAAATTCCCTTCTGTGGCCTTGTATTGACCAGTGATGAGGTCGAGCAGAAAGAAATTCTGTCTTTACCTTTCATGTGGAAGGCAGTCCCCATATATACAATTGTATGTTCACCCCTTGCATTTACCAGGAGTTGCCGACTTCGTGGAATGTTGTCAACTAGCGTGTCGACGCACTGCATCCCATTCTTCCATCTGTAAAAGCGTCGACCATTTCTTGAAAATTTTCAGGAATAATATTTTTTTTTTTTTTATGGCTTAGCCTACGGCTTCCATGCAAGCTCGATAGGGTTCATATCCGGCAATACTGACATAACTACTGTCCACGTCGTATTCTTCAAGAAGTACCCTTCTCTGCCCTAATGCTGTCTTAGTTTGCAGGCACAAACTTTTGTCGGTTGTAAAGGAGTCTGTGAAAAACAAACAAACAAACAAAAAACGCTACATGCACCACTGGCACTGTCCGCTGGGGCGTGCACTGTCCCAGCAGCTACAGTGGAGGAATTATACATGAAAACACTCTGAAAAATTGCTCTGGCACAGACTCTTTTACGACCAACAAGGGTTTGTGTTTGCAAGCTATTGCTGTCTGGCATTGTAGTCGAGCAGTGATGAATTGTGTCTATTCCCTTGCATGTGGAAGGCAGTCATTTTGGGACTCCAAGATATCCCGGTGCGCGACGGTGTTGACTTTTCCTTCCATAACCACCAGTACCGTTTTTGATGGTTTGTTTAATTATTTTTGTTTGTTTGGGGGATTTTTGTCACAGTGATGGATGGCGGCCCATATCGTCACTGAGCCGCCACCACCTTCATTCGTCTCGGTGATGCAGTCATGACGAAGTTTCTCCGCAGGTAATTCTTACGAACCCTTTGTCTCCCATCTGTTCAGTTGAAGATGTAACGACTCTCGTCTATGAAGAAAACATGTCGTCATTGTCCACGGTGAAGCATAGGTCTCCTGTGCTCCAAAGCCCAGCGAAGACGAGCAACTCTTTGGCGAACAGCCATTCGTAGACAGAAACCGATGAACTTGGTAACCATGTTGGAGCAATCTCCGACTAACGGTTGCCGTGATGTCTCTTCCATAAGCAACAAAGATGATTTATGGGCATATTACAGTTTCTTCTTCTGAGATTTAATACAGTTGTAGTTTGCGGTCATCCTATCGCGTGGCTTAGATTGGATGTCCTGATGGTTTTCTTAGCCACACTATCCGAACCTCACATTGGCGTTTCGGGATCTTACAGATTGTACTCTGTGATGTCCTGAGGATAATTCATTCTCGATATAATTTTGTTTGAAGCCTTCCTGCCGCAGTGCTGCCGCTCTCTCGTGTACTTTACATAACGTAGACAGGTATAGCCAAGGGATCACCTCTACCGATTTTCATTGCAAACGATTCAAAGAGCTCAAAAAACCTGCCTCGACGAGACGGAATTCTCCATGCAAAGGATTTCATAGTCTCGAATAAACGAAATTAATACGTAAGACACATGTCCACAATGTTAGGACATTCCCTGTATATTTGGGACAGGATGCATACTTACTCATCTACCTTTTCTGTTTGTGTAGACTATAGCAAATACTAACAGAAACGTTTGAATTAAGTCTAAAATATTTTATTCAATGTTTATGACCAACAGTGTATAAAATTAGATAGTATAACCTTAGGTAGACTTTAATCAGCAGTGACCAGACTAGCTGTCTCCCTTTGTTAACGTGACAGATGCCCCCGGGGATAATATCATCCTCATCCAGATCCATCATCTCCAAGATGAACACGAAACCAATGACCTTAACATCACGTGTCACGTCAACCCATGTGACCAACCATTTCCACCAATCGGGACATACGAGATAGCAATCGATGACGTCATTCAGTCATCTTCAAGCTCCCCCACCGTGACCCTTGACCCTCTTCCCAGTGGATGCGTAGAAATCTCCTGCACCGGTGATAATGAGATCGGTAGGACGACCACCACACAGACGTACTGTACCAAAAGCTGCGGTAAGAGGACATTTCTAAATTTTGAATCCTCCTATGATATTTATCACCAAGTATCTATCAGACTCCAAAGCCATCCGAAATTTTGTAATACTTGATATTGTCACTACGTGCCGTAAGCTTTGGCTTTGATAGGAACACTTGTGATTTGATGACGGTCATACCCACTATTGGGAGATTTGGAACTATTATCAATGTCACTGGTCTACTGCCATTACAAGGATTTCAAATAAAACCAGCATGCACTAGTTGGATAATTTTGTTTTTGTTACTAGTGTCACCCCTCTGACTGCCTTTGGAGCGTAATTAGTTATAACATTGTAGCTGCATGTCTTTCATTTTCACTAGAAACCAGTGGCGAGCCCCCCGCATCTGATATCTTGTCGATCAGGACTTCGGAGTTCCTAGGCAAAGACCGTCAGATGAATCTGCTAATCCTGTGCAGAGCGAACCTGAGCGACCAGTCGTACCCGTACCTCCATTCGTATTCAATTGGAGTTGATGGGACCATCCTGTCCAACGCGAGCTGGACCTCGGCCTTCTTGAGACCACGCCCAAACAGGTGTATTAATGTCACGTGTTCCGCATCTAATGGCGTCGGAACTACTTCCGTGTTGGCGAGGCACTGTCCGAGGGGTGAGCGAAAGGAAATTCAAAAAAAGTATCTCTTTCTCTATCATCGTCTTCGCGTCATAAAGTGAAAGAGCGATTCCTTGTGTCAAAATCCTTTGCGGAAAATTTTCTAGAAAATTTGGAGATTCGTTTGCAATGGTCTGAACTAATTTGGGACTTTATGGATTGGCGGCAAAAGCTTGGAATATATTCTGTGATTTACCGAATTCGATCTCTGCCCAGTAATATGGACTTTCCCCTTTTATCTTGCTTTAGCGCTTTTCCCTAAGTTAGAATCGCTTGACGTATACTAAACCATGAAACCAATTCTAGATAAACTTTACATGGTCATTATTACTTAATTAAGGAAACACTATATACATACCTCCTTGATTAAGTAATTATGTCGTTTTTTAACTTTATTAAGTCCTTTCCATTTGCCTGCTTTAGCACTGGCATTGTTTTATACATATTTCCAACACATGATGTCTATGAAGCCAGATACATGTATAATATGGTTAAAACAATAAATTATGTTACTCCTTGACAATTTTGGTAAAGTTTCTCTTTTTTGTATCACATCCCATGTATATCTCTTTCCATTTCTCAGACCCACCTGCGCCAAACATCATCTCTATCAAGGTAGAAGAAGACGAGGATAACTTGGGAACGAATCTCAATATCTCGTGTCACGTGGATCCGATCGATCAACCGTTTCCACCGATCAGTGTGTTCGAAATCGCTGCTGATGGAG
Organism: Diadema antillarum; assembly: GCF_040938485.1. Lineage (NCBI taxonomy): Eukaryota > Metazoa > Echinodermata > Echinoidea > Diadematoida > Diadematidae > Diadema > Diadema antillarum. Next base: position 395,504 of record NW_027271442.1, read on the forward strand.
ACATTTTGTCAAGATCAAACGCATCTGCAACGATCATGGAAGGTCAATCCAACCGGTGTATCGATATATCGTGTACCGGTATCAATCAATTCGGAGAGACGGTTTCTACGTGGAACTACTGCCCACTGACAACAGGTAGATTTCTTATAGCATCTAGTAATAACATAAAGGATAATAGATGATGTTTCTTATTTGACAGAGAGTTCATGTTTAAATGTGTTGAATTACTTTCAAACATTTCGGCGTTTTGGTTTCTTTATTATGTTTTGCCTAGGCAAGTTTTATAGGCTTGTTATGGGTGGACATAAGTAAAATAAAAAGAAAACAAATGACTTGTTTGATTTCATATATTCTTTAAAGTGAGATTATTTTATGATTGAATATTATCTACTTTTTGTTTTGACTGAACTTGTGGAGAATATGTTTGTTCTGCTTTTATATAAAGACAAATACATTGCGTCTTCTCTCATAGGTCAAGCGCCCCGAGCGAGGAACATCCTCTCCATCGAGACCCAGGAGATCAATGGGGAAGGAAGCCAGGTCATTCTCATTATCACGTGTCACATCAGTCTTCAAGACCAGCCGTTCCCACACCTTCACACTTACATCATCGGAGTCGACAACACCACGCTCTCCTCGTCCAGCTGCGCCTCGGCTCTCTTCAGACCACGCACAGGCAACGGGTGCATCAATGTCACGTGCTCTGGGACGAACGGGATTGGTTGGACCTACACCAGTGTTGAACACTGTCCAACTTTGGGCTCGGATAAAGGTATTAAAGTCAGCGTGAGGTACTCCGATGATGATTCAAAGTTCCAGTTCCAATTTTGAAATTATTTTCATTACCATCAAATAAACAGAGAAAATTATATAAAATGCTTAAAACAGAACACATTTGTATTAATTACAAAATACGTAAAGAAGTCATGGAGTGTTTTCATAAACTCTAAATCTATTCATATATTTATCATATTTATAATTGTATTATTATATTTGACTCGATTATGTAAGACATGTTCTAATAGTCACATTCACTCGAAAGCAGGAATCAGTGTGTGTGTGTGTGTGTGTATTTGTGTGTGTGTGTGTGTGTTTGTTTGTCAGTTGTAGTTAACTCCTAAGAAACACTTAAAGACGGTGACAAACTTATACATTATTGCATCCTGTAGGTGATACGACCAGTTGTTGTATGTAAGTGGACGTGAAATCTGGGGTCTTACAGTCTGGACGCAGAATGAAATTTCCCTATAACGTCTTTGTATTTCTTTTTTCGGTTCTGCCGAAGTAATTTTCAATATCTGGTCCTGCCTTACTACAGGTCCAATTGCTGGTCTTCGTCGAGGATTTCTTCAGCAACCGTCGACCACGTACGCCCTGCTCGTCGCCGTGTTCTTCCTGTCGTCGTTGACCTGTGCGACAGTAATAGTCAAGAGGAGAGAGACCACTGTGTTTTGAAAATTAAACACCTTGTAATACATTCCAACCTTTTTTTTTTTCATTGCTTCCGCTAAACTTATGTCTTCAATCTGGCTTTCTTAATCATGACAGGGATAACCATGTTTGTTTTTTCGTCTATGATAGGATACTTTTTAGTTTTGCTTCATGTTCTTTCTTAAACACTACATCTGCGTCTTGGTGTAATCCTGCTTATTACAAAACCCCAGATGTTCAATTCATTTACGACAGGACGTTTCGATTAATATATTGCATGTGTATAGATTTCATGGTACTTGCTTGTTTTCACAAAATATGTAACATTGTGACTTGTTTTGAAAGTTTCAGGTTGAAATCTTTATCTTTTATAATGATAATAATAAACTGTTATAAAGCGTTCATATTACGTAAAAGGATACTCATGAAGCCGTGAAAAGAAGCTTCATTGTTCTCTTCTTTCCTTATATAATTAGGCCCACCTGTTTATCACTCATGCCATGTGCTGTTTTATAACTATCATGATATTCATCTTTTTAATATCATTTTTAAATTTATGACTTTTGAACTTGGTTAGAATAAGAAAAATGAAGATTTCTCAGTTTTTCCAACTTTTTTTTTTGCTATTTATTCTTTCCATTGCTTCGTAATAAAAAAAAATGTAACAATATGATGAAAAAAGGGAAAACGCTATTATCAAATATCTCTATTCATATTGCTTAAACCGTTGTTTATTTTTGTTTCGGACCTCTCTAAGTAATGAAATTTCATAACACTGATATTGGAAAGTTGTTGAAGTTTGAAAGATGTTATTTTGCTTAATTACTCCATGACTCCTGTATTGTTTAGTTACTTGTAACTGATAAACCGAATCTTATAACGTGGATCTATTTTATTTTATTGTGCAAAGGATGATACCCAGTAAAGATTGAGAATGATGTCTTTTTATCTGTCATCTGATTTCATTAATGTGTTATACTGCCAGGAATTTCTCGTATTGGTTCTTTTGTGTGTGTGTGTGTGTGTGTGTGTGTGTGTGTGTTTAAAATAAAATCATGACAAACTGATGGCATATTACCGACTCATGGGGAAGAGAGAGAGAGAGAGAGAGAGAGAGAGAGAGAGAACTTATAGTGATAAGTGCAATCCTGTATTTTTTAACACCTTTCTCACAATTTAAATTTTTCTATCCGCAATCAAATGTCATATTTGTGTCCGAAAATTTTGTCGACAATTACAGTTTGGGAGGTTTCAACGTATGGTTGTATATATGTGACCCGCTACAACAAAAGGATCCGAAAGTCGGGGGAGGACAATTTTCTGACATGATATTATTCCTTACTCTTCTACTTTAATTGCATATATAGCACAACTCATAAAAGTACTCGGTTGCGGAGATATCGATGATTTTATTAGCACCTGTCAAGTGGTCGAGGAAATCAGAGTTTCGAGAAAAATGCCTTCAAAGTTTTCCTCTTGACACTATCATGATCAAGGGGAGGCGAGACAGTTTTCATCGCTTGACAATAGAAGGCATGCTCTTAGCGACCTCCGCGATGTTCATTCAAGCTTAGCGCCAGCGGTCTGCGCACGACAAATCGGTGATCTGGATGCCTTGCACTGACCAATAAGATCACTCCCTCGTCGCTAGGGGCAGAGTCTAGCTGCGGCTCTAAATCCAAATCTTCGGACACGTTTCTGTTACGTTGAAAGTCGGAAAATCAAGGGCCCAGAAAAACGCTGATTTCCTTCCTTTCCTTTGATTATTTAGCTTCGAAATTTCGGCAGATGATAGACAAAACACTAGACTACAAAATTATGCCGAAAACAGAAATGCGATTGTTTTGACCAATTTTAATGATGTGACTTTAAAGTTGATTTTCTCGGCTCACTCGTCAGCGACTTTAGGATCCTTTTGTTGTAGCAGGTCACATTATATAGAATAATTATTATATACATGTATATGATTATACAGTACTCTCCGCATAATCGGGTAGGCTCTAGCAGAGCGTTTCTTACCCGATTAAGCGGAGTACCCGATTAACAGTAGAACACGTCTCATTCACAATTGACATACACAATGTGTATGTACATGCATTGTACGCTGCACCAAACACCTACATGGTATGCATAAAACGCGTTCTTGCACAGCACATTATACATACCTTACACTTGCTCAGTCACGAGCAATAATTTACACTCTTTTTACGGACAAATGTCTTTAGAAAACTTTGTCATTTGACTATAGACTCCTCGCTAACACGCAGGCGTTCAACACGTCTCTTTGCGTGCACTATAGCCACGTAGAACGTTGAGTTACTTTTCGAGAAGTGACGGAAGAAAAGCAAAATTATGGAGCTGGTGCATGGCCTGATTTTCTTTGCAAACTTCTCATATTGCGAATGTTGTTGCGGAGCAAGAGCGGAGCGCAAGTGTGTTCAACTCCTGTCTATCTATGCAGTTGTGAGTGCCAGCTATGTTCGTTTACGTGTGGAAAGACGGTACTGGTACATGTGTTTTCATGTTAAATCACTCCCCAAATGATCGGTCTTCTTTGCAAATTAAGCAAAGAATGCGATAAGCAGTGGAAAATTTGACATTCATGATTTCTTAAAGTGTTATATCTGCGATAAAATATGGGTAGAAATTAGACTAGAAGAAATTGTTTACCCATTTATGCAGAGAGGCAACCCGATTATCAGGTAATTTTAATGTGCAATGGAATTGATTTTGACATTACTACCCAATTAAACGGAGTACCCGTTTAAGCGATACCCGATTACGCGGAGAGTACTGTAATACGGATGTATACATGCACACATTATTGTATGCACAAATTTAATGTATGCCTGCCCAAGTAGGTGCATGATTGCCTGTGAAATTCAATTCTTGTATCTGTGTGCACAAATAGTGACTGTCTTTGTATGTAGTATCGTGTGCATCAAATAGAGGAAGTACAGTGAGATTATTCACACTGAGGAATTTGAGTATGACAAAAGTCAACAAAAACCGGTAATATGCCGAGCAGTGAAAACACGATCAGTGCGACATGAGATGGTACAACGATAAAGCATCATGTCAATAGACAGAGAGAGCTAGTGTAGAATTTAAGAACCTATATACGTGATCGGATACTCCAGTCACTTGAATAGCTCGTACATTCTCACACTCCACAACTGATACAATTCCAACATAATTCCCCGCAGATCGCTTACATTTGCCCTGATATCAACGTTGTTTGTCTATCACTCTTTCCCAACTTTTTTCCTTTCCTCTTTCGTAGTTTGTTTTTTTCATAAAAAAAAACTATATCCTCATAAAAATATGAACACGGGACACGACTTTATGAGTAGGCTTTGTAACATAATAATGTTGTTAAATGCGTCGTGAAGCAAGCGCACGGATAACATTTACTGTAATTTGCTCAATTGGCAATGTTATGCTTTTTTTAATGTATAAGATCGAACAACATTCGCAGTAACTTTTGTTGTGCTTGATAACTGTGAAGCCCTATAATCTCGCAAATTATGATTTCAAAACTCCGAAAACGTGAATCCTAAAAACCATATCATTTACCTTTTTTTATAATTTTTTTTTTAATCTGTCTGCCAATCGACTTTTTTAATTACCAGATCATCACCACTAAGTGCCATCCAGTTACTAGCTACGAAACGTTTTGTTTTTAAGCTATATCGTACTTGAAACACGAACAAAGTAAGTAGGGATTTTCTTCGAACTCCAAAAAGCAGATACAAACCAGGCAATAAATTCAATTTATTAGGCTTGTTTCACACATATTTGTTAAAGCTTGATGAAAGTAATCGATGTATTTTATTTATCATCATTATGTGTGCATAGCTTAGTTCTAATACTTAACATGAGTATGATAGAGACACGGGTGTGAAATCCTGTAATCCTTCAGGAAAGTATAAGATGAAGAGCGTATCAAATGACAATACAACAGAAGGGTCAGATGCCGCTTGAATAAAAGGTAAAATAAAACAAGAGTGAAAAAAGAGATGACCCATCACTTCACGCGGAAGAATATTGTTCATTTCATATGTTAGTTGCCTCTTTCGCGTGCATATACATGAACCTATGACTCGGGAAAAACAAGGCAATTCCACCACATAACGTTTTACTGGGTTTAACAGCGACTTTGTGGTAAAAGAATTAGACAAGTTTATACCTTGGCAGCGGCAAATCTTACAGCATCGAAACAGTCACAGAATTTGTCCTCATTTCGAAAGAGTGATACTCGCTTTGTTTTAGGTGTTGGGATAATCTCTATCAAACCACTCTTTTGGGGTTTATTCCCATGAACAGTAATGTTTTTATTCCAGCTATATACATTTCTCATTGTTAAGTCACGCGGTTAAACTCAATGAACTATTGAATACGCTGAGATTTCTCTTTCTTTTTTATTGCTTTGCTTATTTCCTTTCGTGCTCATTTTATATCATTATGTTGTTTTGTGTAGTCCAGTTTAGAATACAGCATTTAAATACAGGTATGATTAATACACCTAATTGTCATTCTATCCAGAAGGTAGAGAAATATTCTCATGTTATCGAGGGATCGAATCACAATGATTGACCACCGAGCGCTGATTCAAGTCGGGATTCTTCTCGTCAACATTCAACTCATTGGTAAGTAGTACGATATTTTTTTTAATCTTTTTTTGTTAAAGAATTTATATATTATTCAGCTATTGCATTATCACAATTTGTTTTCCTTGAATTGATATTCACTTCTGTAGACAACTACAAAGTCTGAAGCAAAAAAAAAAAATAAATTGCTGAAAGATAAAGACCTGCTGTGAATCGACAATCAAATAGATTATCAGATGAGGGCATCGAAAATTGAAAACCGATAAAAACTTAAGTTTATTGCTTTTATTGAGTGTGAAATAATGATTAAATTATATTCTATCAACTCTATTGTTGAATTTAAGGCAATTTCTTTAATATTATTTTAGGAGAAGGGTCATTCTTCTGACCTAATTCAATTGTGGTTGTGAACAATATCTTTAGTATCAATAATGGATGAATATTTACAAATGGGTATAGAAAAGATTTTTTTTTCAAAATTTCATCATGTATAATTTTATTTTGGATTTATCAAACGATCTTCCTGTATCATTTTTGTAGCTGGAATGACGTTGAACCTCGAAGTACCATCGCTTCTACGGGCTGGCCGTGAAGTCACCGCGGTTTGCACAGGAAATGACCTATCAGGCTCGGCTGTACCGACTTGGCACTTGAATGGAGTTCAAATCACAAACGGCTTTACTACCACCAGCGAAGTCATTGTTGAACCAAATAATATACATGTAGTACCACCATTGCGCGTTAGACAGAATGGCAATTTTAAAGCAATGGACTTTAAGATCTATCATTCTTTAGAGTCTTAGACATTCAATGAAACAACTTGATGGCACAGTTTATGTCTACGGGATTCTCGGACCAGCGTGAATATCCAGACTTTTGCACCTCAGTTTGGACGCAGGTTTCTGCTCCTCGCTCCCACGGCAGCGTATATCACATCTTGGCATAATGTAATATAACATTTACGTATACTTTATGAAACAGCTAAGAACGCTACACACACACACACACACACACACACAAACACACACACATACACACACACAATGATCACGTGGAGATATGGGAATATAATTTTTCCTCTTGTTCTGTATAATAATGGCGTCAAACAACCATTGCATAGGGATTAATGTGACGTCGTCTCTATAACAAAGTGTTATAGCCAGCATAAATCAATTATGAATGGAACGACCGAAAAAAATCAAATGTTTGAAGTTACACTTATTACAGTTATTTATAATGACTCTGTCTTTTGCATGGCTTGGGCTGTGAATTAAGGAGTCAGAGTTTTTCCTGTCGGTATATCTGATAATAATTATGATGCCTGAGTTATTCTAGAAAATACAGACACAATTGCAATTTCCGTTTGTAATTCATTAGTTTATTCTGGTGATACTGCATTATTCTCGTTTCAACAAAAAGTGAAACTTGCGAAAGGGAAATGACAATATTCAAGAGAAATATGAAGAACGCTTCGAAATTGAATCTGGCAGCCCGGACGGAAGTTACCTTTCACCTAGTGAGACACCCTTCATTGATATCCACGCGCTTGTTCCGAAGATAATGCTCTCATTTCAAATGACATGATTTTAAAAGAAGGACATATAGTTTATCTACCAAAACACACGAGCTTTAGGCGAAGACTTTATGGATTATAGAAAAAAATGAGTGTAACATTCGTCTTCCATACATCAGAGCTGAGATGAGTGAAAGGAAGAAACTTGACAGACTGTCAGCGGACACACTAATTTGTGTAGATATAGGGAGTACCTGAAAATTAGAGAAAAATGACTGAGAAACTCCTTCTACAAGGAAACATACTAGGAAGGTATATGAAATCACCCTGCACCCTGATAATAATGTTGTTGCTTGCAGATGATGAATTTTCAATGAAACTACATTAAAAAAATCGACTAGCATTTCGTCTGTTTTCGGATAATGGATATCAAAGGAAATTTTGTCAGCTCCAAAACAATGCAAGGAAATTCAGCTGGCAGTATGAGGGTGGGCGTGGTTTGGCAGCCTCAGCTAAGTATCCGATATCACGATCAGGTTAGTTTTGGCAGTTGCGCAGTTCTTTCCCTTATGTCAAGTCACTTTTAGGGAAACTTATTATTACTCCTTTTCGGATTACAATTAAACTATATCGAACGAAACCAGTGCATACACATAGCGAGGATCTTTCTCTCGTGTGAAAAAATAATACTTTGCAATACTACCCATTCTTATTTACAATTATTTATCCCTCCCTTCTTCATCTCTCTCTCTCTCTCTCTCTCTCTCTCTCTCTCTCTCTTTATCATCAACATCTCTGCAGCCAGAAGACGACTTCAGCCATCTTCAATTAAATCGTACAACTATGATAATTTCCCAACCCCTATACCCTCAAAAACACAAATATGACAAGTCTTTCTGACCCTTGCAACAAAGATTTGGATCGCATTGCATCTATAACTACTGCCCTACTTTGGCAAAAGGAAGCTAGTGACAATCATCTCATGAGAATGTTATACTTGTTTCCTTTTGCCAAAGTTTTATAGACTAATCTTTGTAACAAACTTTAAAAAATGGCAAAAGGAAGCAAGTTACGATGATATCATAAGGATGTTCCTTGCTCCCTTTTGCCAAAGTATTTTAGATTGTGTTTGAATATAAATTATTTGGCAAAGGGGAGCAAGTTACAATAATCTTATTAGGTTGTAACTAACTTTCTTTTGCCATTTTTTCCATGTAATTTTGTGCACTTGCTTCCTTTTGCCATCCGAATATCTCAGAAATGGGCCAAAATTGCAAATTTTGGATTTTTCAGATAAATGGAGCATGCCTCAGATATGCCAAATGAATAAATAAGTCAATATCCATAAAAAATGTCGCTTGCTTCCTTTTGCCAGAGTAGGGCAGACTAGAAGTGCATATCTGGCATATCTCTGAAATCCTTGAAACATACCGTACTATTTTTTTCGTAGAAACCTTACACGATGGTATATAAAATAGAATGCGTGTTATATAAAGCAGCAAACAAGAACCTTTGAAAAATATAAAGGAGAAATTCACTGATAAGTTGGCGTCCATGAACCACTGTTTCTCCTACTCCAAGATACAGTGCATAGTGAGTGATTATTGTTACTGATACTGCCAATAGACCATGAACCACTATTTTTCCTAAACCAAGATACAGCGCGTAGAGAATAATAATCCTAACCGACACTGCCAATCAAATTTCCGTTCACGCCCACAATGAAAATGAATTTATCCGTATTCTTATAAGAACCCAGTGCGAGCGTTGATCGGATGTGAACTTTGACCGACATTCAAGAGAGCGAAACAAACCGGTCAGATTTTTTAATCTTCAGAAACGCTGTCTACGTTGGCTTATACGGCAACCTGGCCGTAAAGAATCACTCTGCAGAACCATACAGCATACGTTGTCATTCCCGTATTCATAATCATGAAAAATGTGCTTCTTTCGAGGCATGGTGGTAAATAATTCCAAGTCAGACATTTGACAGGTTATGAGGCTTCGATAACGGACCCTCTACACTGTGATTAGACTGACCGCAAAAATATTCAAAGGAATAGAGAAATGCAAACAAGCAGTGTTGAGAATGCCTTGAGTGTAGACTAGTCTAGGACGATGTACCTTAAACTTGGAAGACTGACCAGATGTTGAAGAAAATGGCCTTCATTGGTGTTGGGAGACATTCGGTTTCTGCCCATTGCTCATAAAGGTTACAATTAACATCATTGTACCAGCCGAAACTTGTGTTCTTGAGGTTACAAAAAGTGATCATTGCAGAGTCTGAAGATCTGGAAATAAAAGGAAAAAGAGCAATCGATGGGATGCTTCTTGTGTAACACATAGGCAATCAATTGCAAGCTTAATGAATGCTATATGCAGTCGAAATAAGCACAATGAAAAAGATATCTGTCACACAACGTCAAACTGGAAAAGCATTGCCGGCTGAAAACGGAAGTGAACTTTCACCTACATTAATGAGTAGTCACGGAAACAAGCTTTTTATTACCCCTTAAGGGTAGAATTTCCTTCATCTGTAGAAGGTGTCTGGTATCTGAATATTTGTTCATCTTACCTGAGGTTATAAAAGTCCATCAAGTGTGAAGTTTGAGGTTCATGAATAGCTTTGTCATCCTCCGACATAGACCGTGCCGGGAGAGTGATATGTGACATGATATAACGTCCCTACTACACTGGGAGTAGCATGACCGCATTATAATTATTTTTGTTGAATTATACAGTTTTTTATCTTCCTTGTGTTAAAATGACACTGAATATATAATTGACAAATCCTGATGGGGAAAGCAATGAAAATTCTTAATACAACTGATACAATTATATCTTCTTTACAGGTTTATCCTCTGCCACATCAATCCACAGGAAGTGTTTCATGTTTAATCCCTTGTCTCTCGCAAGTCACGCAAGTTTCCCAATATGAAGAGACTAACAGTAGCAATTATGATAATTGTCTCCAGGAAATGCATTATGACAGGTTTGCTGACCAGTATCTGATTTTCTAGGGCAGGTTTTAAATCCTGAGAGACGGAAGTGACAGTCCATTTCTCCTTCGAGTTCATGTTAATAACATGACGCTATTAACAATTATTGCAACTGTTGCAGGGAATGACTGGTGAGCATAAATCCCGATTTTCCCCCGTCATCTTCACTCTGTAAGAAATTGTCATTTGAGCTCGATAAGAAGATGATTTCTTGTGGTATGGACGACCAGCATCACTGACTGACAAAGGGAGAGGAAGTCTAAAAATATAGCGGCCACGCTAAATTATTGCAGCTGTAGCAGTGGTACAAGTACGTGCCCCGGCTATGCGGGTGAGTACATGCATGCGTCTTGATATCTTGACAACGTTCCAAAACACACAACAAACATGCAGGGCAAAGAGAAACAGACATTGGGTATCCTTTTCCTTTCTACTTCCTTTTTATTAGATGAACAATAGTATTGAAAAAGTAAGTGTTCATCGAATGTATAAAGATATGTCCATACCTAAATCATACACAAAAATGATTATAAACACACACACACGTTTCATCGCGTTAGTTTATCGATGGATCATCTAGTTTTCTAATACAGACTTTTCGTAAGCGAATTTCAAGTTGAGATACATGGTAGAATGATACGTCACAATTATGCATGTGTTCATATATCTTCTTCGTGGTTGATTGCTTGATGATATGTTGTGTGTTGTGTGAATATGACTAGTCTGCGGCATGTATTCCCCACTCTGTTCCTCCAGTAAGGTTAGCTGATGGATCAAGCGAAAGGGAGGGCCGAGTTGAGATAAGGTGTAACGGTCAGTGGGGCACGGTTTGTGATGATTGTTGGGATATCAACGACGCGCACGTCGTGTGCAGAGATCTCGGCTACCCATCGGCCTCAGCTCATTACACTAGGGCACATTTCGGACAGGGATCTGGACCAATTAGGCTTGACGACGTTGGCTGTACTGGAACGGAAACCTCTCTTCAACAGTGTCCTCGACCATACTGGGGATGTGAAAACTGTGGTCACCATGAAGACGCCGGAGTAAGGTGTGAGGGACACCGTAAGTTTGAATCTTTTATTCGCAAAAGTCAACTTCCAGCCCCTCATGATAAAGGTATTATGCATAATCAATAATACATACATAATTTCATGGGAAGTGTATCTGAGAACCTACGCAATTGACGTTTTCCCTTTGTGTTTCGACATTTGTACAAGACATACTTGATATAAAGACCAAACAATGAAGCAAAGCGGTCAACATAATCATGCAAAAACTTCAAAGCGTACTTGTAGTACATATATGAAAATATCAATCTTTGTACTTGATAGGCAACATAATGTCTAATTGAAGTTAAATGACCCAATTTAGATATCAATTCGCCAGATGCTAGGCTTTAAATCAATATGTAATTGGCCTACTTCATTCCAAGGAATATATCTATATAAAAATAAAACAAAAGTCAGAAAAATGTACAGGTTATAAGACTAAAAAACAAACAAACAAACCACAAGTATATGTTGTTTTTTTTATATGATATGTATATATATACACACACACACACACACACACATATATATATATATATATATATATATATATATATATATAGTATATATATGAAGAGTTTGTTTGCAAAAACCGATGAGTCCATTTTTGAAGATTTTGAATTACGGTCTCTGTCATAAAGTACAAAATAATACCTTTTAAATGATGTATTGGTCACTACATTTAAAGGTACATTTTTTAACATTTTCTTATTATTCTCTCTATTTTTCTTTACCTTTATATATATATATATATATCGTATATAATGAAATATACAATGTTGCTGTTTTATGGTTCTGGATATTTGAAATGTATATCACTTGGTATCTTCAAATAGTCTTCAGTCTAAATTTTTCTAAGACTCAGTTTGTGTTCCTCGAATGGCATCATTTTGACAATCAGTCGTCACGGCGTGCGAATCTCGCACAGAGCGCAGAGGACGTATGCACGCTCGGAGCGGTCATGAATACATAATTAGCTGGCAGTGTTCTTTTTAAACTATCGTTGTGCAGCCCCAGCATAACATTTACAGCTCATTTTTACAATAAATGAAAGAAGAAAGCTCAAGGTCTAATTTAATGACAATGATTTGATAATACTGAAAAGGGAGTTAGGGTAAAAATACGAGTAATTTCGCGCGTTGAAATTATAAAATTTAAATCCGAAAGAAGTGGGTCAAATACGTTCTTAACCACCTTGCATCTCTTTCAAACTAAATAAGTAGGATACTTGATTATCTTATTCTCAAAATATGGAAAAATCAAATCACTCTATCTTTTATACCTCATGGGATCCAGCAAATTACAACAGTATGTCACATCGCTCTTTGTTCGAAATCGTCCATTAGCGCATTCGTACAATGGTGGATCGTGATTGGTCAGAAACGACGGTAGCATCACATTATCACATTGTCTGCTACTGTCGTTTTTTTACTTCCTGTGTCGGGTATCGAAGACTGAAAATAGGCTTAAACGTGTATATAATAGGTTTATTCTGTCATATTCTGTCAAAAATTCGTAGATAATTATTTAAGGATTCGTTATCGCCACTTTGTGTTCGAATGGATTTGTCATTTATTTGACTACTTGCAGATACGAACACGTCAGCAATTTCACATGTAAAAAAAAAAAAAAAAAAAAAAAAAAAAAAAACACTTGGGTTCAGTTCCGTATACTAATATTTGAAGAGTTTGTTTGCAAAAACCGATAAGTCCATTTTTGAAGATTTTGAAGTACTGTCTTTGTCATAAAGTACAAAATAATACCTTTTAAATGATATATTGGTCACTACAAATAAAGGTACATTTTATGTTATGGTCAAAAGAAGCACAAATTTTCTTATTATTCTCTTTATTTTTCTTGACCTTTAATTGCAAATGTCTCCATTTGGCAAATATGGACTTATCGGTTTTTGCCAACAAACTCTTCATTTATGTTACGATGTTTCTCATGCCTTTTCTTTTCTGAAATGTTCCATTGTAATTTTCTTTTCATGTTTAGTTTTGCATCAAGTTGTCTTGCAAGTAACGGTTTGATAAACAAAACAACTTTGCGTCTGTTTGTTTCCTTGGACATTCTCACTCCTTAAAATTATATTTCTGGTTTTGATGATTTATGTCCGCTAGATTATGATTCATCCATTTATTTTTTTTTTCTAATTGTTTTTTTTTTTAACTGGAACTTGGAAGCTGCAGGTAGGGACTACTGGTGATTTGCATGAATGTAAATCTTAGATAATCTGATGAACTATTAATCATACCACATGTTTTTATTATCATTATATTATTATTATTATGATTATGATGATGATTATTATTATTATTATTATTATTATTATTATTGTTATTATTATTATTATTATTATTATTATCATTCTAGAGCCCGAAGGCCTGGATTCATGAAGCAAGCAGTTTCGTTTTCTTTTCAGAGTGATTATTTAAGATGTTAATTTCCCCCTTTTTTGTGGTGGTGGGGGGGGACCCCGATTCCACAGAAGACTCTCTGGAAATGAACAATTATGAACCAGCATAGAATCAGAAGCATGTCATTGAACAATCTCCCTGATAATTGCATTTAAATGTTGGCAGCTCTATATTATGAATGCAAACACCCCCCCCCCCCAAAAAAAAACACACACACACACACACACACACACACACATCTCAGAGAGAGAGAAAGGGAGAAGGAACATGAACAAACACTCCCCTCACACAGCAACAAACATTAGTGAATATATTTGACTACACAATCAAGCTAAAGAGGAAGAAACCTAAATATGATAATAAACTTGTGAGGAAGAGTTTAGAAAAAAGCAAGTTTTTTCTATTTGTGGACAATACCACCACAGAAGTACAGAGGAATACATGAAATGTAAAAGAGGTACACAATGTGCACAAACCATGTGCAATTCATCCATCAAGGTGTAAATAATGTGAATATCTTGACTTCGGCGATCGCAACTTCCGGAGCGAGTCTCTTTTTAGTCAGTTTTTGAACGAATTGTTAAGTTACTTCCAGATATTGCATCTTTTCGATTTTTAAAACAAGTATCGGTATATGCTTCTTCTGCCGAATTAAAAAAAAAAATAGAGTATGAAAAGTTTTATATCAGCCAGGATCCAGCAAAATAGAGGTTTATGTTTCGAACACATCAAAACTACGAGCAAAATATAAGGTAAATTTAATGAGGGATTAAACATTCAAAATATTTTTAAGTATGGACAAATTTTATATCAAAATGAAGAGTACGAAACGGGTAATTGGACTCACCCCACCATGTCAAAATCGTATACACTAGCGCTAACTGCATGGCAACTGTATTGGAGCTTGTACAGAGTCTCGCAAAATCCCGTGAAGCCTCAAATTCGCGAGACGGTCATGCGCATTGAGTAAACACTGGCACACGGAACCTCATTATGCCTAATTTGCATACGGCGTGACGACTGACTGTTGATGGGTTAATTACATGCAATGATTTTATGTGCTATATCACATCATCACGTACCATATCTAAAGATAACATTGATTTTCTGCTTCACTTCATCATTCACATCCCTCGGTTGGCTAAAACTATAGAAAACACTCAGCAAAGAGTGATTAGAATAACATACAACAACAGAAAATTTAAGGTCTCAGGATGAACGTAACAAAAGAGATAAGAATTGTCCACCTTGATATTTAGAACTTCCAGTAATCATCATCAAAGTAATGGGTCCATGCAATGAGACGTAGCGCGGCGAGGAGACGGTATAGTCTACTAGTAATTAGTGAGCGGTTTGAAGTTGCTTCTGCTTTTCAATATTGAAAAGTCTAGTACACATGCACGTGTTGACCCGGCGTTGGAAGTGGGCTTAAGTGTCGTGACTCAGACTCTGCCTTGGACAAGGCTACATTATATTACTCTCATTTATTTTCTTTTCAATTATTTTTTTTTTTTGTCGTTTATATGCATGCCCGTGATCAAGTTACAACCGAATTGAATTGTTGACACAACAAACCGCGAATGTTATTTCGGTTCCTTTCTTTCTTTTAAAGGAACCGCCAACGTAGATACGTACAACGTTCGTAGCGAGCTGACATTAAATCCAACAGCAGCGGACCATGGGGGCGTGCTACAGTGCAGCCTTCTCAGGAGTGAACAGTCTAGAACGTTACAAGTCCAACGTAAGCAACAAAAATGCCTTCAAGAACAGGCTGTGCCAATGATATCACTAATATAAATGCTTCTTGTGATTCCCTCTTTCAGCTCTTTTTTAGCTTATTTTTGGAAAAGATTTACTCCACCCAAATTTCGTGCTTGCTTCCGGTTACAATATACGTTAACATATGTAAATATGTTAAGAACTCCAATCTTCTTAGGTACAACTCTGAATATTTCCCCGATTGATATGCAAAAAGTGTGTGTATGGGTGGGGGGGGGGGGAGAGAACCGACCGTCATAAACAAACAATCAATTATACATTAAGCCATTTCGCAGTTAGCTATTGTGCGCACTTTGGAAATGACTTTTTTTTTTCTCAGATGGTTAAAAACTTTCCTCGCTATCAATGCGACATACTGCATACGCTTGCCTAATGTAATAAGTAATGGACTTTATATTCAAACAAAGAATAAACTTGTGTTTATCTGGTGAAGGAAAGGATTCGTAAATCAATAAAGCATTCAGTCCCGATCGATAGTGTGAGGTTTGTGATGCAAGGTAACACGAATGCATATTTTTGTAGGCAATATACCCTTAACTAGCCTTTAATCTAGGGTTACTGAAATAACTTATCTGCTTAAACCTCTTGGTTACATACATGACAGACGCTCCCGCAGACAATATCATCTCGATCGAGATCGTTGATGACGAGGACGGACAAGAAACTAATGGCCTCAGGATCACGTGTCTCGTCAACCCCAGTGACCAACCATATCCACCAATCGGGACCTACGAGATTGCAATTGATGACGTCATCCGGTCATCTTCAAGCTCCCCTTCAATGACCCTTGACCCTCTTCCCACTGGATGCGTAGAAATCTCCTGCACTGGTATCAATGAGATTGGTAGGACGACCACCGCACCCCGTAGTCATTATGTGAGGAGATGTGGTAAGTGAATAATAGATCTTGTACGATATGCACCAAGTCTTTTCACATCCAGAATGAAAGGATATCAAAAAATCCGCAAGATTTCATCTTTAAGCCCCAGTCACATAATGCTCTGCGTCCGGCGTTACGTCCAAAAAAAGTCATTTTTTCCGCGGACCCCCGCGGATCCTTTGCCGTCACCAGAAATTTGTACAAAACATGCGGGCAAAAAATGCGGGCGATACGGACAGATGCGAATTCTTGCGTCCACTTGCGGATATTCTTACGAATTGGCACATAATAGTTCTGAGCACTTGCGGAGAGTTGCGGATATTTTCGGATAGTTACGGATAGTTACAGAATGTTATTAATAATTATGGACAATTTGGTTTTCTCTTACGATTCCTGCTAAGTCAGTGTATTATGACAGCAAGGTTATCATATTTTGGACTGTCTTACATTGTACACTGGGGAAAACTGAAATTGAATTACGTACAAGTTGTGAAAAAATCGTAATCCTTTAATTTGCTTTACAATAGTAAAAGATATATGAAATTTTGAACTTGAAGTTTGAATTTTGTTTGTGCAACTCAAATATGAATAAACGTCATAAATGTAAAGAATATATGTGACCGTGCATCACAAAACGAACAACAAGTCCAACACACTGATTTTGTGTGAGGACTGAAAATAGGTGAAATGGGTCAACCGAGCCGATCCTGACTTGGCTACCCTGGGTAAATAAGGCCTTATCATTATTATTATTATTATTATAATTATCATTATCATTATTATTGATATCATTATTATTATGATTATTATAATTATTATTCTTATCATTATTATTATTATTATTATTATTATTGCTATTATTATTATTATTATTATCAACTTCAGTTTAATCTGATAATCCCCTCATTGTTGTTACTCCGGTGGTTTCCATCCTGTTTTTTGTCCCATTCATCGCACAACCAGCACGGCTTGATAAAGATTAAGCGCTTGAATAGACACTGTACTTCAGAGCCTCTTTTCTCAGTTTACACTTTTTCGGAGTGTGTGCATTCTTTCCACTATTTAGATAGGTTAGGAGAGTCCATTTGATTCGAGTAATACATCATTTCAAAGCTTAAAGTCGGCTCTTTCAGAATATGCTCTCAACTAAAATTTCATGTCTGGCGACTTTTTGTGTGTTTTGTGGTGCAGGGTCACATATAACATCACTATACCACAAACAAAATACAATATAGATCGAAAAATTAAACATTAGAGTAAGAAATTATTACTACTTGCAGTCATGGAATAGACAAACTGTGGTTACGCTGTCGTTGTTCAGCGATATTCATGACTTACTGGGTTATGTTAAGGAGATATTCATGATAACGCAAAGCTTATTAAATTTACAGACAAAAAAGACATCAAAACTTTCAAACACCCCTCCCACACCCAAGTACAATTTCAAGTCATCTCTTGAAATAATGTATTTTCTGTTTGAATTTCTTGTATGCATGTAATTTTGTAATGCGCAGTAGAGTATATTATTATAGTAGCTGCGCAATATAAATGTCCATTATTATTATTATTATTATTATTATTATTATTATTATTATTATTATTATTATTATTATAAAAATGTAATACACATTCGATGGAGCGTAAAGTGCATGGGTAAGACTATAGAGAAATATCAAATTCGTTCTTATTTTCTATAGTTGCCCCTGTCCCACACCTTCCCCGGCCAGAAAAGTGAATAAAATGCTATCACCCCATCCCCTACCCAAAATATTGCTTTTTTTTCGAAAATGAAGAGTACAAGAAAAAAAAGTTCAGCACCAAGAGTCAACCGATGTCATGAGTATACATGGTATATGGGTGTCACTTAAAATTACCATTAATTGTGGGAGAAATTTCATAATTTGACCATGCAGTTCTGCCTCTCCACCGCTTCGACTGTGTTGTAGCATTCCTTCAGGTAAAGGCGCTGCAGCTGCTTGGCAACATGAGTAGTGTGCCTTCCCACGAGTCTCTGTGTTCCCATGCGAGTGTAAAACTGAAAACGTCGAAGGACGTAATTGTCCGCAACATCCGTAGCTGTCCGTAAATATCCGTAAGCGGATGAAACTGTTGTTATACGTTAACTTGCGGTTAATTACGGATACTTACGGTGGACGTAAGCGAACGCTAACGGACGGAAGGCAAATTTTTTTGCGGATGGTCTGCGTCCAATCCACGGGTAGTTACGTTCAGTTACGGATAGCTACGTTTGGTTACGGTTACTTGCGTAAGTTTGCGTCCATGGCGTCCCTCTGCGAAATTTTGAACATTTCAAAATTTCGCAGGTTCGGCGACGTCATTTTGCGTTTCTTTACGGAAGAGTTACGGACAGTTGCGTCTACATACGTCCCTGCGGATGCCTGCGTCCACGATGCGTCCCTCTGCGTCCACTCATTCGTATCTATCCGCGGCGGACGTAATCCATCGTAAAGCACTGTGTGACTGGGGCATAAAGAGAGAGAGAAAGAAAAAAGTGTTTTCCAACCGGTCAGTCTTTAAACGTACAATAGATGAATTTATAACTTTACGTTATGAATTTAGTCCTCGCCAATTTCAATTTGTCGCAAAGTCTGTTCTAGTTTTGGTAGATCTGTGTAGATTGAAGAGTGTTGGCCATAATTATGATTTCTTGATATTTTCATTTTCATCTTCTTTTCTTTCTTTTTTTATGTTGACTTGTTGATGAATTACAGGTAATGGGTGGCATTCCTCAATATATATATAAAAAAAAATGTCTGAATATAACTTGATATAATCCGTGTTCTCGGTGTGTTTCATGAGAACATCAATGACCACTATGGTAGGGTGTCATGGTTAGATCTAGAGCAAATTGGATCGAAAATGGCGGGAAAAAAACGCGGTATTCTCTCTACTGGGGAAAAATAAAATAAAATAACTGAAGGTATTCTAAATGCTGCTAAAGATTGTTGTAAATAAATATACACTTCTTGTGACCCCCATAAGCACAGTTTGACAAGCTTTTACCAAATGATACTCAGGGCGTTAAATTGTCTCAGAATGCAAACCAACGAAAAGCAATCATTCATCTTATTCCGAAGAAAAATCATAATCGATTATAATCGAAGAGTTGGCGATCCATCCCTATTCAGAACACAGATTACAAGCTTTCGGTAAAATGATTATAGCAATGTTTAGGCTGAGATGATTAGTTCTGATCAGACCGGTTTCATAAAGGGGCATTTCATTGGTTAAAACATGAAATATTACTGACTATGCGGCCACGGTTTTCAATGAAGGAAGATGAGTGATGTGATAATACATCTTTCCGGATAAAAAGGATGTATTATCACTCACTCGTCTTCCTTCAGTCATCTTTTTTCTTTTGTGCTGGGGACTTTGGCCGGTGTGTACTATAGTATTATGCTACGGCATTTTCTGCGCCAATCGGTACTCTAAAAGCACAGAAAAGATTAATAATGAAACGGCACGAGTGTAAACTCTGTGTGGTTGTTACTGGAGACAAATATATTTATCTAAGCTGAATTCAGCAGGATTGGATCTTTTCATACCAGGACACACGAAGCTTTGTTTTGTTTCTGCTTCTGTTTTCTGTCACGATCTTCACGTAGATGTTGATGTCCTACTGTCGGGAGCAAATTAGAGGAAGATGAAAATAGTATACTTATGGGGGTGTTTGTGTGAGTATGTGTGCGTCTGTCTGTTTTCCTTGTTTTGTTTTTCTTCTTTTTTGGACGTAATTTTGTATCCATTCATCCGTTCTTGGATTGTCTAATGCTTCAAGAAATGCTCAAGAATTCGTTCATTGGAAAAAGATTTTTTTTTCCCATGCTGTCTCATGCTGCTTTAATAACAAATATACCTCTTATTCCATGTGTTACGTTTAAAGCAAGATTTCTGCAATGACGACACTAATATCACTACACTTAACACTGCATCTGCCTTCTTTACCTTTCAGGGACAACCAGCGGCAACCCTCCAGCAGCGAACATTTTGTCTATCGAGACTCTGGATTTCCAAGCTACAGATCGTACAATGAATCTGTTAATCATTTGCCGCTTAAACAGAAACAACCAGCCGTATCCGTACCTCAATTCATATGCAATTGGAATTGATGGGACCATCCTGTCCAACACGAGCTCATCTTCGGCCATCCTCAGGCCACGCCCAAACAGGTGTTTAGACGTCACGTGCTCCGCATCGAACGGTGTCGGTATCACCTCCACGTGGGAAAGGCACTGCCCGAGGGGTGAGCAGTGGGGAAATTTACTGATTTAACGTTTTCTTTACATTTTGTCTCATTCCTTTTGTAACAATATGGTTTCCTCTCGTCTTTACGGAAGCATTTTAAGCGTCATTCTCTTTGACGACATGGCGAGATATTTCATTTTGTCAAGTCGACTTATTACTTTATATCATGTCGACATATCAAGATAATCTTATGTTACTTTCCATGTCGACTTACCAACTTAGATATCAAAGTCGCCATGGTGACATAGATTTTCTCGCCATGTCGACTTCTTAAAAAATGTATGTCGACATGGCGACATATATCATGTGTCGCAAAGTTGACTTCCCTAAAAGTCGTGTGTCGACATAGAGACATGCATCATTTTCACAATTCAACTTCTTCATAGATAGATGTCGACATGGCGACATACATTATCACGCCAAGTCTATTTGACAAGATAAATTATCTCGCCATGTCGTCAAGTAGAATGACACTTAAAAGCTTCCGTACGTCTTTCCCAGCAGCTGGTGTAAAATCTGTAGTCATCTGTGAAAACTTTGTAATGATTTGCCGAAACTGAGAACTCAGTGGTGTATAGTTCAGAACGCCTGGGATTTTCATGATCTCGAAGATTCCCCTTTGGTGAAGTAGGCCTACTATTCCTGAATCAAGTATACAACAAATGGGCACCTACTAAATTTACGATGATATTAGGGTTATCAAGAAGACCGGAAGCAACGCGTAAAACAAGACCGAAGTCAAAATATGTCCTTTATTGTTACAAGTGTAATCATTTCTATGAGTATGATAGATAAAGTCATGGAAACTGCATACCTACCATTAAAGGTCTGTGTTCCGTTGGGTAATCGAGCTTGGGTTGCCTGAACCGCTTTGACATCTCCGTGGCCGAGCGGTGTAAGGCGTTGGCGTTCCATGCCAAAGACCCGGGTTCGATTCCCGGCGGCGACCAATTTTTTCCAACTCTTGCACTTTTTCTCCGAAATGTAGGGTCAGTATGAGGAATAATAATTTCAAAGCTATGCACCGTTTGCTCCTTCCTTCCTCGTGTTTCATATATATATATATATATATATATATACGTAGTTCCAATATACAAGAAAGTAATACTCCCTAATAATAAGTCTATTGCTTGGTAATTTTTGTCACAGATCTTCCGGCGAACGATACCATTGTGATTCAGATCGCTGACCACGAGAACGGGCAGGAGATAGATGGCATCAAGATCACGTGTTTCGTCAACCAACGTGACCAGCCATTTCCACCAATTGAGACATACGAAATTGCAGTGAATGACGTCATCAAGTCAGCTTCAAGCTCCCCTTCCTTGACCCTTGAAACCCGTCCGAGTGAATGCGTTGAAATCTCCTGCACCGGCATCAACGACATCGGTAGGACAATCACTACAGAGACATACTGTCCAAGGAACGATGGTAAGTCAGTATGTGTGATCTTAGGGTGAGAATCTGTCCTGTTTCGCTTCATTTTCATCCACTTTCCACCGTGATACCAGGAAGGTGGACGAGGTCTCTTCCCACCTCCATTGTGATTCTCCCTGTTGTGGTGCATGATAATTATGTGTATGATAACCACAGCTGTGGAGTTGAAATTTTACATTATTTTAAACCTTCAATGGAGTGTGTGTGTGTGTGTGTGTGTGTGTGTTTACCCTAAGCAAAGCCGTATGCTAATTTAACAATTTAGTTATGGCAGTTGCCCAGAGTTTTTAATTATGCCTTCGTCACATGTAAAATAAGGATTATGTCATACCCTCCAAAAGACGTCTAACGTTCAAACGTCTTTTTTGTTTCTAGCACGTTACATGGGGTGCTAGGTGAAGATCATGAGGTATTTACCTCTGTTGATTTGTATTATCTTCGCACAGTGTTAACGTTCGTCTCGCTGCTTCGACACAATTCTGTGTGTGTGTGTTTGTGTGTGTGTGTGTGTGTGTGTGTTTCGATCAATTCATATATATATACATATATACATATTATATATTTTATTGATCGAATATTGGAACTCTTATATAGGTTACAAAGATTTTTCGCAGATTAAAGTCTGTGGTTTTAGGTGGTTCATTATCTTACTGTGTCCACGAAAACTATAAAACACACACACACACACACACACACACACACACACATACACACACAATACGTAATAACCATGGTAATGATGTTAACAATTTTTTCAGTTTTAATAGTATCCAATATCAATATCTTTACAAATCCGATATCTCCGAGATACATGGAATGCTGTACAGGGTTACCACATGCCACACACCCTTCGAAACTTTTCATTTGATGACGGGTATCATCCCCATAATGAGTTTTACAGTTTTTATGATTGTCACTGTTGTGCTCCAAATGCGAAAATTAACAATAGCACTAGCATACTTCTATAGTAAATGTTACTCCTTTAATGATCTCTGGAACACCATTCTCCCAATTATTGTTACGGACGTATTCATTTACCCGTAGAAACCAGTGGTGAGCCTCCAGCTGCTGATATCTTGTCGATCAAGACTTTGGAGTTCCTAGACAAAGTCCGTCAGATGAATCTGCTAATCCTGTGCAGAGCGAACCTGAGCGACCAGCCGTACCCATATCTCCATTCATATACAATTCGAGTTGATGGGACCATCCTGTCCAACGCAAGCTGGACCTCAGCCGTCCTGAGACCACGCCCAAACAGGTGTATTAATGTCACGTGTTCCGCAACTAATGGCGTCGGGATGACCTCCACGTTGGCAAAGCACTGTCCCCGTGGTGAGCAATAGAAAATTGAGAAATGCTTCTCTCTCCCATTGTCTGCTCGTCATTCAGTTATGTTTCAACTTCTTAAATCAAATCGGAACATGATGGTCTCGTATTTTTGAAAACTGTTTGCAATGATCTGAACTTATTTAGAACTCTTTATTTGAGTCGGGGAGTCTCTGTAATTTACTGAATTTCTTCCTTTTTAGATTGGTGAACTTTCCCCTATTTATCAAGACAATCTGGCAAAAGAAAAAGGAAACAACGTTTGTGATTGAAAACGGATGCCATTTACAATGAAATCCATGCAAAGAATTCTTTGTTTTGCTCAAAACATTTCACTCATAACAATTATTTGAAGAGTTTGTTTGCAAAAACCGATAAGTCCATATTTGCCAAATGGAAATATTTGCTATTAAAGGTCAAAAGAAATAAAGAGAATACTAAGAAAATTTTTGCTTCTTTTGACCATAACTTAAAAAATGTACCTTTATGTAGTGACCAAGATATAATTTAGGAGGTATTATTTTGTATTTCATGACAGAGGTCGTACTTCAAATTCTTCGAAAATGGACTTATCGGTTTTTGCGAACAAACTCTTCATTTATTCATATTTTATGGAAATATACATGTATGATATGCCTAAATTATATTATGCAATCGCGCAACCTAGATTCACATTACGTTTGTTTTTATTTTGGACCGTTAAATGTATTTCACGAAACGCCAAATTGTAGATTTAGACATTTTATTGACCCGAATAGACTTCCAGAGGCAAAAAGTTATAGGGCAGAGCTTCGTAGAATTACACATAATCAAATATAGATTTTATTAACAAATAATCTATTGTGCACTTTTAAAACTTTTATTGTGAACTTTTTTTTGATAAAATCAAATGCATCTTAGACCACATCTTTCTCTATTCCTCAGACCCACCTGCACTTGATATCATCTCTATCAAGGTAGAAGAAGACGAGAATAACTTGGGAACGAGTCTCAATATCTCGTGTCACGTGGATCCGATCGACCAACCGTTTCCACCCATCGGCGTGTTCGAAATCGCCGCTGATGGAGACATCCTCTCAAGATCCAACGCCTCTTCAACAATCATGGAAGATCAACCCAACCGATGCATCGATATAACTTGCACTGGTATCAATCAATTCGGGGAGACGATTTCTATGCGGAATTATTGTCCACTGAGAACAGGTAGGTTTCTTATGGGTTCTGATTATAAAGATGGTGATACTGCCACGGAGAACAGGTATAGGTTTTTTATGGGTTCTGGTTATATAGAAAATGGTAACAGTATACTTTGAAAGTCTGAAAGTCTGTGTTTTAATGTATTAATATGCTTATATTAACTCTTCTATTTTTCTCGGTCATCTTTTCTTTGCTTTTGTTGCCTGCATAATCCGTGTCTTTGTGCAGGTTATAGGAGAAGAAAACAGCGAAAATTAGAATGAAATGTAAGAATCGATATCTGCTTTTAAGTAAGATTGGTTCAAATTACATGATTGATTTTCTGTTTTGACACAATTTGTCAAAGAGAGGCTTGTTGTGATCACTGTTGCTTTGCTTTGAAATGAAGATAAATCAGTCATCTTGTTCTTTGCTCTCATAGGTCATGCGCCTCCAGCGAGTGACATCCTCTCCATCGAGACCCAGGAGATCGAAGGAAGCCAGGTCATTCTCGTTATCACGTGTCACGTCAGGCTTCAAGACCAGCCGTTCCCACACCTCCACACTTACACCATCGGAGTCGACAACAACACGCTTTCCTCGTCCAGCTGCGCCTCGGCTCTCTTCAGACCACGCCCTGGCAACAGGTGCATCAATGTCACGTGCTCTGGTACTAACGGGATTGGCTGGACCTTCACCAGTGTTGAACACTGTCCAACCTTTGACTTGGAGAAAGGTATCAAAGTCAGTGCGAGGTACTCTGATGATGACTCAATGTTCAAGTTGACGTTCAAAGATTAAATTTATTTTCGTTACCATCAAATAAACAAAGAAAACTATATACAATGCATAAGCAGAACATATCTGTAATTATTGAAAAACTTAAATTACAAAATACTAGTAATAATGAGTAACAAAATTAAGAAAATTTAATTATTTTTTTTAATTTACATAATATGATCAGCCATAAGCGAAGAGATAAATATATTTTTACATCGAACAAGGAGTCACCGTGTATTCATAACTCTAAATCTATTAAACCAATTTGCCTAGATTTTGTAAGACAAGTTCTAATAGTAAAAGTCACTCGAAACCAGGAATCTCTGTGTTTATCAGTTAAAATTTTACTTCTAAGAAACACTCAAAGACGGTGTCAAACATTATTACATCCTGTAGATGATACGACCAGTTGTTGACGAGAAATCTGGGGTCTTACTGTCTGGACTCGGAGTGAAATTTCACCATAACATCTTTGTGATTCTTTTTCTGTTATGTCGAAATAAGTTTTTACTCCCTTAATATCTGGTCATGTCTTACAGGTCCAATTGCTGGTCTTCGTCGAGGAGTTCTTCAGCAGCCGTCGACCACGTACGCCCTGCTCGTCGCCGTGTTCTTCCTGTCGTTGTTGACCTGTGCGACAGTGATCGTGAAGAGGAGAGAGATAAGTCTCTCTTGAAAATTAAACGCCTTGTAATACATTCCAGTCGTCTTTTCCTGACTAATCTATTTTCCTCTTTTTATAATGAGATACTTTTTAGGTTTCCCTCATTTTTTTTTTTTTTTTATAAATTGAACACTACATTTGCCTGTTATTCTAATCCTGCTCTTTACAAAACCACGGATTTACATAACAATGTAAGACAGGAAGTTTCGATTACTGTATTGCCAATGTAGGTTTCGTGCGATTAGCTTGTTTTCATAGATATATGCAATTGTGACTTACTGTGAAAGTTTTAGGTTTAAATCGATAAATTTTCTGTCATAGCTAGCATATATCTATGTATATGTATTTCTATCAACTTATCAATTTATCGACCTTATTGGAACTTGGATGTCGATTCGTTTTCAGAACTGGCTGCGACGTTTTGCTGCCACTTCCCTCCTAAATTCTCCTACATCGAGTGAGAAGCAGCATAAAAAACCCGACAGACCCTTATCTATTTTAATGGAAAGGGGGGTGGGGCAAAAAATCACACCATCTGTGACACTGCACCACAAAACCAAAAAATAGCCAGACATTAATTCTTAGTTGAGGGTGGATTCTGAAAGAGCAGGCTCTAAGCTGTAATGTATAACTCAATTCAAATGGACTTTCCAAACCTATCTAATTATTGGAAAGAAAGCACACTTTTTGGAAAAGTGTGAATCAAGAAAAGAGGCTCTGAAGTACAGGGTGTATTCAAGCGCTTTATCTTCACCAAACCTTGCTAGGTGTGTGATGTATGGGATAAAAAAAAAACATAATGTAAATCACCGTAGCACCAACGATGACGGATTGAGCATGCTCTTCTAACACATTCTGTCCATGATTAACACTAACTCTCAAAGCAGTAGCATTATCTTTTCAAAAGTTTATCAGAGTTGAAAGTGGAGAATGTGGAGTGGAGATTTTTCAAGAAATGAAAAGGGGCCTGTAAGATGTACGTGATCTCACAGCTCTATCAAAAAGGGGTCATAGAAAACTGTCGAAAACTAACTTTCCATTGATTTTATGATTCTAACCTCACAAATAAAGTCGAAGAAGAATAGTTCTTTCAGAGAATATGGAAAACTAAAAAAGACTTGGTCGACCTGTTTCACATTTTTTATGAGTCCTCACGTAAAATCAAGAGTGCAATTTTTTGTTGGTTTTGTGATGCACGGTCACATTATGTTCTGCAAAAGGGGCGAAGGAACAAAAACAAAAAAAAAACAAAAAAAAACAAAACACCAAACCCAATATTTCGCGAAAAAGTTGGGGGGGGGGGCAAAACGTCACACAATTTATGTTCTGCAAAAAAAAAAGCGCGGAGGGAGCTGCCCCCCCCCCCCCATTTCACCAGCCCTGTCTTAATACCTATTGGTATATTCACAGCAATGTTGATAAGAGAACAAGTTATGGTTAGTTTAGTAGTAAGATTTTATTTTTGGCTAATCACTACATGATTTCAGTCTTGTTTCGCAACCGATTAACCGAATCCTGTAACATTGATGTAGCCTATACATATTGGAGAAAGTATGTTACCCAGTAAAGAGTAGTAGCGATAAAGTTTGAGACTGATGCCTTCTATCTCTCGTTTGGTTTCATTAATGTGTTTTCATCTGGTCGAGAATGTCTCATACTAAGTCGTTTGTGTGTTTGTGTGTGTGTGTTTGTGTATGTGTGTGTCTGTGTGTGTGTGTGTGTTTTTTTTTTATAGTATCGTGACATACTTATTACACATTACCGAGGCAGGGCAAAAAAAAAAAAAAAAAAAAAAAAAACGATTGTAATAATGTTGAGGCAAATGTATTTTCTACACTTACATTTCTGTCTATTCCCAGTTTGCAGTCATATGATATGATTATGATGGAAACCATGTCGAAAAAAAAAGGACGAAAATTACAATTTGGGAAGTTTCCAAAGAGATGTACGCTATATCTACAGTACCAGATTATGACACTCCTTCCTCAACTTACCGCTGTCATTTATACAAATAGGTTAGTGTTAAATGTGTTTATGTTCAATTATGTTCAATTTCTCGTCAACTGCGTTGTGTTTGAGGTCATTCTTGGCTTGTTCCAAACCGAATGTTAGTTCTGTATGATATCTCTCTCTCTCTCTCTCTCTCTCTCTCTTATAATAATTATGTGTAATGTGATGCGTGTGCATGTGTGTGCGTAAACGGGAAAGCTGTGTTCAGCAATGATAGTAAAATCCGACCTGCATTTCAAAGAAAAGTTGGATAAGATTGCAGACTTTTTGTTCACTTGTTATCATTCATGTGTGTGTGAGTGTGTGTGTGTGTGTGTGTGTGTTTGGTCTTTTTTTAGAATTTTCACTTTTGCATTCGATCAATTTCAAAGAGTAATATCAAAACCTACAAAAGTAATAGAAACTTATCAAAGTACGCATATCATAAACATGAGTGTAAATAATAAACCAGTTTACAAAGTTATGCATAAGAAAATCAATGACACAAATTGACATTACAGTCATCTTTATTTCATATTCATATTCATGTAATAATCATA
Source organism: Diadema antillarum (assembly GCF_040938485.1). Lineage (NCBI taxonomy): Eukaryota > Metazoa > Echinodermata > Echinoidea > Diadematoida > Diadematidae > Diadema > Diadema antillarum. The sequence goes on from NW_027271442.1 coordinate 424,389, forward strand.
CACATCAGTGAAATTATGTAACATAAATGCTATATCAGAATATTCCAAACATTTTAGATTCACTCTGAAAAAAAAACAACAAAAAGGCTACGCTCTAAAATACAGTTTCTTGTATTTCTTATATTTACTGCGATGGACTAAGATTCATTAAAAGCATCTAGCCCTCAATTTGTGAATTTTAATTCATCGCACAGCATTTGTATACTAGGAGCAAAACAGAGATATATTTGGAATTTGGAAGTCATTGCCCAAATGCCGTGGGCTGTGCTTTGAATAAAGGTCCAGTATTCACAGTGTGTCGATGAGGGGCAATCAAGCAATCACCAAAACAAAGAAAACTGTTTCAATTGTGTGTGTTTTGGTTTTTTTTTTTTTTGAATTTTCTTTCTTTTCATTATTTCTAGTATCCATTGCATCTGCAAACTGATGAGCCCTACCAACCAGTAGAAAGGGTTGTCGTTACTGAACAATCTTCTTTCTCATTCTGTCTATTAAAGTGAAATCCCATAAGGACATCTTTATTACATGCTGTGCTAAAATGGTTACCAGTGGATTTTTGGCTGCATTCACCAAGTAATTTGAATTTGCCCAGGTGGCCCTTTTTGGCGTATTTATCGTCTTTCTTTTTTTCTCCACTACTCACAACGCTCTGTAATTATGTCTCACCTTTTATAAATGTTTCCCACAGGTCGCAATCTCATTCAATAATAAAGACCAATTTGGACATTTGCTTTCATTACTTTGCATAATTTGCAAAATCTTTGCCTGTGTTATCGATTAAACATCGCACGAAAATAGCGTCAATCTTGAAACTAAGAAAGATGAATTGAATTGATGAGAAATCGCGGTCCCAATTGAATAGGTTGCCCAAAATGAGGAATGAAATGGGGTTATAACATAAGGGGGTTATAAAAGGAAGAATAAAGAGATAAAGAACCTGAGGAATATTTCAATAAGGCAAAACTTCTTGAAAAAGTAGCAGACAACTGAAATATATATATATGATATATATATATATATATATATATATATATTCAGATGAAGACTGCCAAAGTTATACCTATACATAAGAAAGAGGAGAAGAATGATGTCAATAATTACGGACCGATATCGTTATTAACTTCAGTTTCCAAAATGTTGGAAAAAATAGTATACATCCGAACTGTCACTTTTATTAATATGAGTAATATATTTACGAAATTTCAGTTTGGATTCAGAGAAAATCACAACACCACCCACGCTTTTGTGGAAAAGATTACACATGCACTTGATACATTTTCACATACAATAGGCACCTTCCTGGACTTTTCCATGGCTTTTGATACGATTAATCACGATATATTTCTATTAAAGTTATCTTATTGTGGTATTTGTGGAAAAGCCTTGCAATGGTTAACGAGTTATCTATCTGACAGATTTCAATATGTACATGTTTACGGTTTTGATTCTTCTATGAAGAAAATCGAATGTGGCGTTCCACAAGGGAGTTGGTTAGGGCCACTGTTATTCATAGTTTACATTAATTATTTTTTTTTTAGATCTTAAGATAAACTGTCTTATATATTATTTGCGGATGATTCCAATTTTTTTTAGTCCCACCCTGACCCTAATATTTTAATTAGTACAGCGCATTATGAATTAAAGAATGTCGCACAATGGATATATGCAAATAAATTGTCACTGAGTATTGAAAAGACAAAGTATATTTTTGTTCAGTAATTCCTTAGATAGACTACCAGGTAATGTTATATTTGACACTACTCCCCTAGAAGAGATTTCGTTTATTAGATTTTTAGGTGTTTGTGTTGATAATAAGTCATCATGGAAGTTTCATATAAATAATAATTGTAATGTAATCTCACGTAACATAGGTAGGGCCTATAATGAATAGATTGAATTATTACCTCCCTTCTTCTGCTTTGATACCGCTTTATTCAAGTTTGGTATTGCCGTATTAGAATTACAGAATTCTTGCTCGGGGGAATACATATTCGACATTGTTAGACAAACTTTTTCTTTTGCAACAGATGGCGCTCAGAATTGTTTTTAACCTTCATATCCGAGCACATACTGTTTCACAAACATTGAATGTATCAATAGCAATAAAGGAGTTCGAAAGAAACAACTCCTTAGTTTGAAAAAAGAAAAAAAAAAACTGCCTTCAGTAGCTTGTAAATCCAATGCGCAATGTGTTGAACTTTTCATAGATTTCATTTAAGAAATTTCCAAACTTATGTATTGTTGTATGTATTGCATGTGCCCAGTTACATTTCGAATTACTGCTTTCAAACAAGACAGGAATATTGAAAATGTTTGAATATATGTTTAATATATAACAGTTGTTAGGGTGCTTTACCAGCTGCTTCAAATTCATTTTCGTCACATATTTTAGAATATTTTGCCTAGTTTGCCACGGGGAAACAAACGAATGAAAGAGTTTGATAAGACTCAAATAAACTTATTTTCCCTTTTATCTTTTCTACGAGATCAGCAAAAGAATCAAGTCCGTACTTTATATCTGAAAAAAAAAAAGATATGTATATAATTACATGCACAGATGCATGCACTCACATTCATGAATTTCAACACATGCATTAAATATGTGTGCATGCATTTTAAAGGTCTGCATGAGAAAGTTGATCGCTGTATCTGTGCACGTATCTATTGCGCCTGCTGGCTGTCATAATATCTGGTATCTTGTATTATTAATGGAGGAAGTACAGTGCGATTATTCACGTCAAGGAATCTGAGAATGACAAAAGTCAACAAAAACCGGTAACATGACGAGCAGTGAAAACACGATCAGTGAGACATGAGATGGTACAACCATAAAGCATTATGTCAATAGACAGGGAGAAATAGTGTAGGATTTAAGAAGCTACATGATCAGGGCTGACAGGCAGTGTTTCGTTGCCCATCATGACATATGTCGTCCATTTTCACAATAAAGACATTAATGTCCCTTTGGCATTACCCTATTAACCAAATTTAAATCGTATTCGTTTGTGTCATTTTCTCTATTTTTTTTTCTTTCATCTGCCATACTGAACTGAATAAAACGGCGCACGTTATTAAACATTTCTTTATAGATAAGCCTAGGCACTGTTAAGTCAAAATATAGAATCGATTTTAAATGTCCTTAATACACAGCCTGCCATAAACTTGCAGTTGAATCCTACTTTAAAATCAATTTTAACTCACCATGAAACAGGGCCCGGGTACAATAAAGAGCTGGCCACCCGATTCTGATTACGGATAATGATTTGCACCATGAATCAAATACATTGCATTAATTTACCTCCAATTTACATTGAAAAGCCTTTATGATATGTTCTTCTTTTATGTTCTTTTTCAGATCAATACATTTCGTAGTAACTCTCTTTTGTGTTGATAGCTGTAAATATGTAATAGTTTTCAACATGTTGGTTAGTAAATTCAGTATATCCTGAGTCATATTTATATGTATATATATATATATATATATATATATGATATAAATACATTTTTATGATATAATTTCTATCATGAAGAGATCATGAAATTAGAATCATCTCGGGTAAAATGTAAGAACCAGGCGTCATCAAAATCAAACACACACACACACAAAAATCGTGGCAGTTTGGGAAGCAGGTAACTGAATGACACATCACAATACGCGGACTAATCTTGTGGATTTTATCATGTGACATGCCTCTTTCATATGCACGCATGGTACTAGTGACTCGATAAAAGCCAGGCATTTTATTAAATGCACGCATGGTACCGAACCGAACGAGGCAGAGAAGTTTATGTTTGGAGATTGGTGAATTTTTCAACTTCTCCCATTTGTCATAGAGATACTTGAGAGTAGGTGTGAGGATATCAATCAACCAATGCAGATTTTTTTTTCTCTTCGAAATATTGATATTCATGTTATCATATTCAAGCGTATTAATCAACTACTGGCTAAAACCATGTAAATCAAAAATAATGACTTTGGGTTTGATAGGTCTCACCTCACTTATGTTCATTCGTGATATCATTGCTTAATCTATCGATTGATTGATTAATTGATTGATTGAATGATTTTTATATTTTTAAATCATACAGGAATCTTCTCACAATGATTGACAGCCGAGTACTGGTGCTGTTCGGGCTTCATTTCATATACATTCACCTCGGTGGTAAGCAATCCTTTAAGACTTAGTTTATTTATTTTCCATCAACACTGTACATTTTTGTTCATTTTGATACGTATTTCTGTGTACATCCTGAAAGTCTGAATCAACAGGATGAAAAGACATGATGAAAAGACCTGCTGAAACTTTATAATCATAATGTTCAGTGGAAATTCAAGGGTAGGCAAGAAATTCCTCAAACTCATGAACATAATTATCTTACTGTTTCATTTAGTTTGAACATTTTGATGTATATCATACCATCGCATCAATTGCATTCTTCATTTAAAATATCAATTTCATTTATCCATTATATCATATCAGGAAAAACATAATGATAATGATGTTATATCATCTTTTCCCTGTGCAATATAATTATGTGATTGCGAATAATGGATATAAATGTATTATTCAGGCAGACACAGTAGACATTTATGCCATAAAAGACATTTTTCCGACTTTTTCCATAAAAGACATCCCATAAAAGACATTTTGTTCGACTTTATTGAGATCTAACAGTCGATCTTCCTACATTTCATTTTCAGCTGGAATGACGTTGAACCTCGAGGTACCCTCGCCTCTCCGGGCTGGCCGTGAAGTCACCGCGGTTTGCACAGGAAATGATGTCTCAGGCTCGGCTGTACCGACATGGTTTTTGAATGGCGTCAATATCTCAGACGGCTTCACTACCACTAGCGAAGTCTTTGTGGAAAATACAGTACAACCTACATGCGGCACTAGATAGAATGATGACTTTTTAGGCAAGGATCTTTGAAATCTGTTATTTTCAGAACCCTAAGATGCTGTCTGGACCAAGTTGATGTCGTAGTTTATTCGAACAGAATTTTCGAAAGAGCGTGAAAATGAAGACTTTTAGGCTTAGTTTTCGTTGCACATTTCTGCTCCTTGCTTCCGTGTGGTCACATCTTGGCACAGGGGTATATCAGAATTAAGTAGACGTGATGCAAGAGCTGGATTGGATGTGTTCCGTGTTACAACACGAAAAAAAAAAATCAAACATACACACACACGCATCCCCCCACACGTACATATATATATATATATATATATATATATATATATATATATATATATATATGTCCATTGATGAATAATGACATGGCGTTATAGACAGTGCACTTAGATGAAGGAGACATGTTGTGATGCATTCTACAATATACAGAGGGCAAATGGCAATTAAAACGCTCTTTTTTCTGCCTTTTATTTACTATCGTATCCTACAGATGTAGTCTCACTCTAATTTCAACAGAAAATGATTTTTTTAAATTAAATTTCAATATCTACATCAAGGGCAAAGAGAGAGGACGCCTAAAAGAAAAAGAGGTGAATCTGCTAACTCCGACGGAAGTCACCTTTCACCTAGTGCGATACCCTGGATGGGTACGCTCACATCTATTCCGAAGGCAATGCATTCATTACACATAACATGATTCTAAAAGACGAAGAAATACATCTTCTACCCACACACAGCTGTAGAAGGCAAAGATTTGACAAATTTTAGGAGAGAATGAGTGTAATTTTCGTCTTCCATACAATAGAGCCGAGAAGAGAGAAAGGGAAGAAAGTTTACAGACTCTCAACGGACACTCTAATTTGTGTGTAGATGTAGGGAGAACATGAAAATTAAAGAAAAACTACTTATAAACACAATTTAGGAAGAAAACATACTAGGACCGTGTATCAAACCCTAATGTACCCTCATAATAATGCTTTTGCTTACAGATAAGAAATGATTGATGAAATAAATCAGAAAACTCACCTCTCAGTTCATGCCTACAATGTTGATGATGATCCCCATATTCTGTGAAGAACTCAATGCGCAGGTTGATCGGATATGAACTTTGACCGATATCAAGAGAGCGAAACAAAACGGTCCATTTTTTTATATTCAGAAACACCGTCTACAGTCGGTTCATACGGCACCCTGACCCTATAGAATCACTATACTTAACGTTACAACCTATTTTTCCATTGTCATATGCATAAACATGATAAATATGTTTTTTTAGGGCATGGTGGAAAATGTTTTCAAGAGCGACATTAAGCAGGTTATGAAGCTTTTATAACGGGCCATCTACGGTTTTAGACTGACCGGAAAAATATTCAAAGAGATCATAAAATGCACAGAAACCTACGCCGGAACTTTCTGGAGTGTAGACTAGTCTAGGAAGTCGTAACTTTACTTGAAAGACTAACAAAAAGCTGAATCAAAAGGTTGTCGTTGATGTTGGGAGACATGCATTTTCTGCCTATTGCTTATAAAGATTACAATTAACATTCTTGTACTCGTCCAGACTAGTATTTTTGAGGTCACAAATAATCACTGCTGAATCCGCGTCACTTGAAAGACTCAAGTCAGCAATGGCATCGATGCCATACCCAGTGTGTAGAATATAGGTAATCGATTGCAAGCGTAATTAATGTTTCCATTGTCGAAATAAATACAGCGATAAAAATATTTGTCACAGGGACTTCAAAAGGGAAAAGCATTGGAGTTTGAAAACGGAAGTGAACTTTCACCTACAATCATGACTAATCACAGAAGCAGGCGTTTTAACACCCTGCAAGGTTAGAATTGTATCCATTTACAATAGGCGTCTAGTGTTTGAATACTTGTTCATCTTACCTGAGGTGATATAAGTCCATCAGGTGTGTAGTTTGGGGTTTATGAGTAACTTTGTCATCCTCCTCCATAGAACGTGCTGGTAGACTGATGTGTGTTATGGTATAACGTCCCCACTACAACAGAGGTAAAAGGACCGCATTATGATTGTTTTTGCTCAATTATACAGTTTGATGTCTTCCTTGTATATAAATCACACTGAATATGAAACTTACAGACATTGACTGTGTTAGCGATGTAAGTTCATAAAACAACTGACATTAATAAATTGTGTTTTTATGTGTATTTTCTGCCACTTCGATGTAGGAGATGTTTGATGTTTGATCCTTTGTCTCACTCCGTTCTAAATAAGCGTTTCAAAATAAAAAGAGTATCAGTATTGGTGATAATAACTGGCTCTAGGAAAAGTATTATGACAGGTTTGCTGACAAGCAGCTGATATTTCCAGACAGGTTTGAATTCCTGATGGACGGAAATGGCAGTCCCTTTTTCCACCGATTTCATGTTAATAATATGTCTGGTATTAATCCTTGTTGCTTCTGTCTAGTGAATGAGTGATAAGGATAAGTCCCAACTTGTTCCTTTTATCCACATTCTTCAGGAAATCATCATTAAAAACTCGATAAGAAGATGGTGCCTTGCGATATGGATGCAAGGCAATACTGACTGACAAAGACAGACCAAGTCCAAGAGTACAGCGGCCACACTATATAATTGCGACTGTAACATTGGCTCAAGTACGTGTCCCGGCTTTGCGGGTGAGTACATGCAGCTTGATAATCATGTTGACAACGTTCCAAAACACACAGTTAACATCCGGGTAAAAGAAAAAAAAATGATTTGTTTGAAAAAATGAAAGTTTTGATGTCACATCTGCGTCCACATTAGATTTCTTAGATCTTTACATTTTGTTGTCTTCCTCTCTTGTGAAATGACTAAATGAATTAAACTGAGCAATTTTTCGGAAGACTTCACCAGCAAGCATCCATCTAGTTTGTTTTCATTTTTTTTATTGCTCCATATTCCACATTTCAACAAATAAACCATAAACATAACAAAAGAAAATACATGGATGAATTGACAAATACAGCATTTAAGACAATTGAACATGAAATATGAGGAATCTACATAGAAGCATTGCTTGTAGGTTGATAGTGGTTAATTATTCGATCATACAAGCACAAGAATACACATATCAGATCACACATGCGTTATTCTTTTGTGTGTATTGACTGCATCTCTAATTTTTGAATACAGACATTGTGTAAAAGAATTTCAACCCTGCCGATAAGTAGTAGAATAATACATCATATTGACTTCCGAATGGGTGTTTTATTTTTTTTTTTTACTTGTTTGTTTGGTTGGTTGGTTGGTTGATTGGTTGGTTGTTTGTATTTTACTTTTTGGTCGTGGTAAGACGAATCGATATATTCTTTTCTCAAAAATTGCAGTGAGGCTTGTAGGTGAATCAAGCGAAAGGGAGGGCCGAGTTGAGATAAGGTGTAACGGGCAGTGGGGCACGGTTTGTGACGATTGTTGGAGTATCAACGAAGCGCACGTGGTGTGCAGAGAGCTCGGCTACCCATCAGCCTCTGCTCATTATACTGAAGCCCATTTCGGGGAGGGATCTGGACCTATCTGGCTTGACCCAATCAGATGTGATGGAACGGAACAATCTCTGCTGCAATGTCGCCGTGCGTACTGGGGATGTGAAAATTGTGAACATAATGAAGACGCTGGAGTGAGGTGTGAGGGAGACAGTAAGTTTATTCCACTAATCTACGGAACTTATCGATTCGTAGGCAGACAGAAAAGCACCCCATGCTACTCTTGTCAAGGTACATAGGATCAAAACGTATTTTTCTCAACTATGTTCTTGAGGACTGGTCGGGGGTTTTGCCTATTGAAAGTGCCTTTGTTTTCCTTTTTAGGGGATTCAAATATCTATATTACATGTCATTCTTCATAGTAAATGACTTTCCTGACGGTGTTTGCATGTTGTAAATGTTTTTTTTTTTTCTATAAAGCATAATATCATCAATGTCATATTCAATCAAAATCCAACCTCAGGTTTAATTGTAGTACATGCCCAATGCATTCACTTTACAAACCATAATCTCATCAAGATTTTGCAAAGGATGCACATATGAAGAGTTCGGTTTCAAAAGGTACTACATCCATAATTTCAAGTTCTGAGAAAAACGAGATTTTTTAATTATCATATTTAGCAAGCTCAGACTGGAATGCTATTTCCCCCTATTATACTGCTAGGTGATACAACACTAAAACCACTCTCTGAGAAAATCCAGGCCCATTCATTTATTTTCTATGAATTAAACATTTTTATATTTTTGTGGATGTAGTACCTTTTGCAACCGAAAGTGGATGTAGTACCTTTTGAAACCGAAATTTCACATGCCTGAGATATATCTGGTGTGATGTTATGACGTGTTTCGCGGATTTATTTATCAGCAATGGTGTTGATGGGGATGGGATACGAGGTCAAGGGGGCCTAGGTAATTGACAATGCCCTGCCCTATTTAGCATCAAGAATAACAAACCAATGTGCATCGCTAATGCCCTACTTCTCCCTTGCTGACTAATGTTTTGAATGAACGACTGTCATTGGTCATAAGCATGGGGGAGGGGGGGGGATCCATTATGCGTGACCAGTTATAGACGGGGAGGGGTCACAATATCTCACCAGGTGATTTCTCTCTTCCATTTCCTTTTGTTTTTCTCTCACGAGCTTTACCTCAAGATTTCTTATCTTTTTCCTCTTTGAATTAAATTTTTGGCTATTTTTCTCTCTGTGAATTGTCCCTTCACGTGTCTCAAGAATACTGTATTTATTATCTTTTCTTCGTTTTTTTTTTTTTTTTTTTGCAATGTAACTTCTAAGGGAAAGGTGGAAAAGCAGCATCTGAATGTGCTGTATTTTCTCAACGGTGTAATTAAATTCATTACATGAATTTCATTCTTGTATTTTCTTTATCAGGTAAGATAAATTTGATAATCTAATAGCTTATCAAGACCGTCGATGAGTAATATGACCACCTATATTAAACGCACATTTGGTATTACCTTTGTGACATTGTATAAGCAAAAGGTGTCATTTACAAGAATGAATATAAATCTAGTGTTCAAAGCTGTATGTCACAATGTACTTTCAAGCCCTGAGGCCTGGTACTTGACATCATGCACGTATAGAATATCACAGCATACCCACAGGTAAAGCACTGTTGGTAGGATGTCAGAATTTCATGCCGCTGTATACATCTAACAAAGTAACTTTGCTTTCAGACTAGTTGTCAAACACTTATTAGCTGTTAAGCTATTTATGTAAGAAATAGACCATACCTACAAAGTGTCTGTACTTTACTCTGGGGACAATTAATGGCTCAAACTCAACACACTGCTAGCAGTAACGCACGGTACCGGTAACTAACAGTAGATGCAGTATGTGGGACTACATGAGAGTCTCGTAATTTCTCCAGTTTTCCCTTTGCTCTTGTCGACTGCTTTTAATTCACGATCCTTCTCCTGGGATGGTTTGTTTTGTCAATGAGTTCTCCTTCATTTTCCTACATTGCTTGATAAAAATGTAGTGAGTTTTTCAAGATATTGGTCAGATTTGCGTGGTGATTTTAACGGAAAGCCAGAAAGCCAGAAGCCAACCTCTTTTGTTTACAGATTAAGTCAGTACACAATGGGAGAGGGTCAAGCCAATGCTGCACTCTGATTGGTCAATTTCCCGATGATGTCATTGGAGTGGATGTAGTACCTTTTGCAACCGAACTAAAATGGATGTAGTACCTTTTGCAACCGAACTGATTTTTGAATGTAATTTTTTAACACTTTCTGGTTGGAAATTCAGCTTTTCGTTATTATAGGTGTAAAGAGGTCCTTAAAATGAGTACATCAAGACCAAAAAGTGGATTTTGATGGAAAATGGAAGTAGTACCTTTTGCAACTGAGCTCTTCATATAACAGCTTGAATCACAAAGTATATTACAAAATTTATGTAGGGCCTACAAATGAATTGAATGAAAAGAAAAAAAAATGTATACTTTGCAAGGATAATAAAAAAGTGATATGATGACCCTTAAAGGGATCGTACAGTTCTGGTTGAGACCTAATTTCAGGTTTCTAACATTTTTATGTGAGATAATGAGAAATCTCATATGAAATATGAAAGAGCATGCAATTTTATGAGGAATTCAACGTTTATTTGATAAAAATTGGTTTTGAAATGGCTGAGATATCCAAAAAAGAACGATTCTAATAAAGTGTGGGACCCACACTTTATAACCATCGCTTTGTTTTACTTTGTTTTTGGATGTTTCAGTTATTCCAAACCCGATTTTCATCAAATAAACTTTGAATTCCTCTTAAAATGGTATGCTCTGTGCTATATCATAAGTGTTTTCTTGGTATCTTGCAAAAATTCGAAAGCCTATTTCTCATCTCAACCAAAACTGTACTATCCCTTTAACACGTGCAAAAGTTTATAACGATATCCATAATCAACAGTATATTATACATTTTGAATCAATTGTTTACTGTTCTTAAAAACTTCATTAATAATCACGTCCTACTTAAATATTGCTGTTTTTTCTTAATCCGCATTCATATTTGGGTTTTGGTTTCCTTTGAAATAACTAGAAATGTGTGTCATAGGACAGACGAAAAAGTGACAAGATAAATCCGTCCATGTATTCGTAGAAATTTGGGGGAAAACTATTTCCTATATAAAGAGGTAGTTCAGATAGCCAAATACATGTACTGTATCTCAATAAGTGATGGTTTTAAAGCTTGGGATGTTTTTATTACGATGATTTCATATTTAGAGGACATATGATTTGAAACAGACGTGGATTCAAAGTGTTTTGACTCGGACTCGGTCTTGGATGACACTAGAATGTCTACTGATGACACGCATTGTATCACCGAAAAGGATTAAATCCCCAAAACAACAACAGTAATAGTCACTGGGTGGGGTGGTGGAGGAATATATCCTTCACACTATAAAAAATGCCACATTCAAATATGAACATTATTTATCATTTCCCCTACTACGTCTATATTTGTTACAAGTTTTATGGATTAGACAGCACTATAATAGCTGCTCTGGAAATGCGATTCTTCTCAAGTTCGCTAATATGATTCTTTTTGACAAAAGTTCTTAAAGAGTTCATTTTCAAGAGAATATCTTGACGAATCAGATTGCGATCTATAACTAGAGGATGTTAATGGTTCATGGTCCTTCCTTACGGTCAAACAAGTTAAGATTAATATTGAATTATCAAAATAATGACCCGTTTAATATCATTTTGCTTCCTCTCCCTCCCTCTCTCTCTCTCTCTTTAAGGAACCGTCAAAGTAAAAACGTACAACGTTCGCAGCGAGCTGGCATTAACTCCGACGGTAGCTGACCATGAGGGCGTCCTTCAGTGCAAGGTTCTCAGCAGCGAACAGACCAGAACATTGCAAGTCCAACGTAAGTATATTTCCTTTAAAACAATAATTTTGGGGTTGGAAAATATTGGGCAAATTCCGCATGATTGAGATAAGCTTTTTTGAATGATGTAATTCGAGGGTTATTCAAGATTGTTAGGCTACTTTATGATATTGTTTAATGGTTGTAAAAAGACAAGCCATCATGTTTAAGAATTCAGATCAAATAAAAAACTTTACTAATCCTGCAAAACACAGAGAGGAGTAAAATACACACGCACTTTCCATGCATCACTTTGACGTTTCAGGATCTCACAAATTGTACTCTTTGATGTTCCGACGATATTCTAAATATTATATTTTTTGAAGCCCTCCTGCCGCAGTGCTGCAGCTCTCTCGCGTAGTATTTTGCATTAGACAAGGAATAGCCCCGGGATCATCTCTACCGATTTTTATTGCAAACGATTCAAAGAGCTGAAAAAACCTGCCTCGACGAGACAGAATTGTCCATGTAAAGTATTTCATCATCTCAAACAAACGAAATTATTACGTAAGACACAATTTCACAATGTGAGGACATTTCCTGTATAATTGGGAAAAGGATACGTATTTTAATACTCAAGTACCCTTTCTGTTTGTGTAGACTAGCAAAAACTAAGAGAAACATCTGAATTAAGTCTAAAATATTTTATTCAATGTTTATGATCAACAGTGTATGAATTTAGAGAATAACCAACCTGAGATAGACTTTAATGAGCAGTGACTTAACTAGCTGTCTACTTTTGTTAACGTGACAGACGCCCCCGGGGATAATATCATCCTCATCGAGATCCGCCATCTCCAGGACGAACACGAAACCATTGACCTTAACATCACGTGTCACGTCAACCCATGTGACCAACCATTTCCACCAATCAGGACATACGACATTGCAATCGATGACGTCATTCAGTCATCTTCAAGCTCCCCCACCGTGACCCTTGACCCTCTCCCCAGTGGATGCGTAGAAATCTCCTGCTCTGGTGATAATGAGATCGGTAGGACGACCACCACACAGACGTACTGTACCAAAAGCTGCGGTAAGAGGACATTTGCAATTTTGAATCCTCCTATGATATTTATCACCAAGTATCTATCAGACTCCAAAGCCATCCGAGATTTTGTAATACTTGATATTGTCACTACGTGCCGTAAGCTTTGGCTTAGGAACACTTGTAATTTGATGACGGTCATACCCACTATTGGGAGATTTGGAACTATTATCAATGTCACTGTTCTACTGCCATTACAAGGATTTCAAATAAAACCAGCATACACTAGTTGGATAATTTTGTTTTTATTACTAGTGTCACCCCTCTGACTGCCTTTGGAGCGTAATTAGTTATAACATTGTAGCTGCATGTCTTTCATTTTCACTAGAAACCAGTGGCGAGCCCCCCGCATCTGATATCTTGTCGATCAGGACTTCGGAGTTCCTAGGCAAAGACCGTCAGATGAATCTGCTAATCCTGTGCAGAGCGAACCTGAGCGACCAGTCGTACCCGTACCTCCATTCGTATTCAATTGGAGTTGATGGGACCATCCTGTCCAACGCGAGCTGGACCTCGGCCTTCTTGAGGCCACGCCCAAACAGGTGTATTAATGTCACGTGTTCCGCATCTAATGGCGTCGGAACTACTTCCGTGTTGGCGAGGCACTGTCCGAGGGGTGAGCGAAAGGAAATTCAAAAAAAGTATCTCTTTCTCTATCATCGTCTTCGCGTCATAAAGTGAAAGAGCGATTCCTTGTGTCAAAATCCTTTGCGGAAAATTTTCTAGAAAATTTGGAGATTCGTTTGCAATGGTCTGAACTAATTTGGGACTTTATGGATTGGCGGCAAAAGCTTGGAATATATTCTGTGATTTACCGAATTCGATCTCTGCCCAGTAATATGGACTTTCCCCTTTTATCTTGCTTTAGCGTTTTCCCCTAAGTTAGAATCGCATTGTTTAATACATATTTCCAACACATGATGTCTATGAATCCAGATACATGTATAATATGGTTAAAACAATAAATTATGTTACTCCTTGACAATTTTGGTAAAGTTTCTCTTTTTTTGTATCACATCCCATGTATATCTCTTTCCATTTCTCAGACCCACCTGCGCCAAACATCATCTCTATCAAGGTAGAAGAAGACGAGGATAACTTGGGAACGAATCTCAATATCTCGTGTCACGTGGATCCGATCGATCAACCGTTTCCACCGATCAGTGTGTTCGAAATCGCTGCTGATGGAGACATTTTGTCAAGATCAAACGCATCTGCAACGATCATGGAAGGTCAATCCAACCGGTGTATCGATATATCGTGTACCGGTATCAATCAATTCGGAGAGACGGTTTCTACGTGGAACTACTGCCCACTGACAACAGGTAGATTTCTTATAGCATCTAGTAATAACATAAAGGATAATAGATGATGTTTCTTATTTGACAGAGAGTTCATGTTTAAATGTGTTGAATTACTTTTAAACATTTTGGCGTTTTGGTTTCTTTATTATGTTTTGCTTAGGCAAGTTTTATAGGCTTGTTATGGGTGGACATAAGTAAAATAAAAAGAAAACAAATGACTTTTTTGATTTCATATATTCTTTAAAGTGAGATTATTTTATGATTGAATATTATCTACTTTTTGTTTTGACTGAACTTGTGGAGAATAGGTTTGTTCTGCTTTTATATAAAGACAAATACATTGCGTCTTCTCTCATAGGTCAAGCGCCCCGAGCGAGGAACATCCTCTCCATCGAGACCCAGGAGATCAATGGGGAAGGAAGCCAGGTCATTCTCATTATCACGTGTCACATCAGTCTTCAAGACCAGCCGTTCCCACACCTTCACACTTACATCATCGGAGTCGACAACACCACGCTCTCCTCGTCCAGCTGCGCCTCGGCTCTCTTCAGACCACGCACAGGCAACGGGTGCATCAATGTCACGTGCTCTGGGACGAACGGGATTGGTTGGACCTACACCAGTGTTGAACACTGTCCAACTTTGGGCTCGGATAAAGGTATGAAAGTCAGCGCGAGGTACTCCGATGATGATTCAAAGTTCCAGTTCCAATTTTGAAATTATTTTCATTACCATCAAATAAACAGAGAAAATTATATAAAATGCTTAAAACAGAACACATTTGTATTAATTACAAAATACGTAAAGAAGTCATGGAGTGTTTTCATAAACTCTAAATCTATTCATATATTTATCATATTTATAATTGTATTATTATATTTGACTCGATTATGTAAGACATGTTCTAATAGTCACATTCACTCGAAAGCAGGAATCAGTGTGTGTGTGTGTGTGTGTGTGTGTATTTGTGTGTGTGTGTGTTTGTTTGTCAGTTGTAGTTAACTCCTAAGAAACACTTAAAGACGGTGACAAACTTATACATTATTGCATCCTGTAGGTGATACGACCAGTTGTTGTATGTAAGTGGACGTGAAATCTGGGGTCTTACAGTCTGGACGCAGAATGAAATTTCCCTATAACGTCTTTGTATTTCTTTTTCGGTTCTGCCGAAGTAATTTTCAATATCTGGTCCTGCCTTACTACAGGTCCAATTGCTGGTCTTCGTCGAGGATTTCTTCAGCAACCGTCGACCACGTACGCCCTGCTCGTCGCCGTGTTCTTCCTGTCGTCGTTGACCTGTGCGACAGTAATAGTCAAGAGGAGAGAGACCACTGTGTTTTGAAAATTAAACACCTTGTAATACATTCCAACCTTTTTTTTTTTCATTGCTTCCGCTTAACTTATGTCTTCAATCTGGCTTTCTTAATCATGACAGGGATAACCATGTTTGTTTTTTCGTCTATGATAGGATACTTTTTAGTTTTGCTTCATGTTCTTTCTTAAACACTACATCTGCGTCTTGGTGTAATCCTGCTTATTACAAAACCCCAGATGTTCAATTCATTTACGACAGGACGTTTCGATTAATATATTGCATGTGTATAGATTTCATGGTACTTGCTTGTTTTCACAAAATATGTAACATTGTGACTTGTTTTGAAAGTTTCAGGTTGAAATCTTTATCTTTTATGATGATAATAATAAACTTTTATAAAGCGTTCATATTACGTAAAAGGATACTCATGAAGCCGTGAAAAGAAGCTTCATTGTTCTCTTCTTTCCGTATATAATAGGCCCACCTGTTTATCACTCATGCCATGTGCTGTTTTATAACTATCATGATATTCATCTTTTTAATATCATTTTTAAATTTATGACTTTTGAACTTGGTTAGAATAAGAAAAAGGAAGATTTCTCAGTTTTTCCAACTTTTTTTTTTGCTATTTATTCTTTCCATTGCTTCGTGATAAAAAAAAATGTAACAATATGATGAAAAAAGGGAAAACGCTATTATCAAATATCTCTATTCATATTGCTTAAACCGTTGTTTATTTTTGTTTCGGACCTCTCTAAGTAATGAAATTTCATAACACTGATATTGGAAAGTTGTTGAAGTTTGAAAGATGTTATTTTGCTTAATTACTCCATGACTCCTGTATTGTTTGGTTACTTGTAACTGATAAACCGAATCTTATAACGTGGATCTATTTTATTTTATTGTGCAAAGGATGTTACCCAGTAAAGATTGAGAATGATGTCTTTTTATCTGTCATCTGATTTCATTAATGTGTTATACTGCCAGGAATTTCTCGTATTGGTTCTTTTGTGTGTGTGTGTGTGTGTGTGTGTGTGTGTTTAAAATAAAATCATGACAAACTGATGGCATATTACCGACTCATGGGGAAGAGAGAGAGAGAGAGAGAGAGAGAGAGAACTTATAGTGATAAGTGCAATCCTGTATTCTTTAACACCTTTGTCACAATTTAAATTTTTTCTATCCGCAATCAAATGTCATATTTGTGTCCGAAAATTTTGTCGACAATTACAGTTTGGGAGGTTTCAACGTATGGTTGTATACATGTGACCCGCTACAACAAAAGGATCCGAAAGTTGGGGGAGGACAATTTTCTGACATGATATTATTCCTTACTCTTCTACTTCAATTTCATATATAACACAACTCATAAAAGTACTCGGTTGCGGAGATATCGATGATTTTATTAGCACATGTCAAGTGGTCGAGGAAATCAGAGTTTCGAGAAAAATGCCTTCAAAGTTTTCCTCTTGACACTATCATGATCAAGGGGAGGCGAGACAGTTTTCACCGCTTGACAATAGAAGGCATGCTCCTAGCGACCTCCGCGATGTTCATTCAAGCTTAGCGCCAGCGGTCTGCGCACGACAAATCGATGATCAGGATGCCTTGCACTGACCAATAAGATCACTCCCTCGTCGCTATGGGCAGAGTCTAGCTGCGGCTCTGAATACAATCTTCGGACACGTTTCTATTACGTTGAAAGTCGGAAAATCAAGGGCCCAGAAAAACGCTGATTTCTTTCCTTTCCTTTGATTATTTAGCTTCGAAATTTCGGCAGATGATAAACAAAACACTAGACTACAAAATTATGCCGAAAACAGAAATGCGATTGTTTTGACCAATTTTAATGATGTGACTTAAAAGTTGATTTTCTCGGCTCACTCGTTAGCGACTTTAGGATCCTTTTGTTGTAGCAGGTCACATATATATATATATATATATATATATATATATATATATATATATATCATATACATGTATATGATTACAATACGGATGCATACATGCACACATTCGTATGCACACATTTAATGTATGCCTGCCCAAGTAGGTGTATGATTGCCTGTGAAATTCAATTCTTGTATCTGTGTGCACAAATGGTGACTGTCTTTGTATGTAGTATCGTGTGCATTAAATAGAGGAAGTAGAGTGAGATTATTCACACTGAGGAATCTGATGATGACAAAAGTCAACAAAAACCGGTAATATGACGAGCAGTGAAAACAAGATCAGTGAGACATTAGATGGTACAAGGATAAAGCATCATGTCAATAGACAGGGAGAGCTAGTGTAGGATTTAAGAAGCTACATGATCGGATACTCCAGTCAATTGAATAGCTCGTACATTTTCACAACTGATACAATTTCAACATCATTCCCCGCAGATCGCTAAGATTTGCCCTGATATCGACGTTGTTTGTCTATCACTCCTTCCCAATTCTTTTTCTTTCCTCTTTCGTAGTATTTTCATTAAGAAAATATATATCTTCATTAAAAAAATATATGAACGTGGGACACGACTTTATGAGTAGGCTTTGTAACATATGTTGTTAATCGCGTCGTGAAGCAACCGCACGGATAACATTTACTGTAATTTGTTCAAGTGGCAATGTTATGCTTTCTTTAATGTTTAAGATTGAACAACATTCGCAGTAACTTTTGTTGTGCTTGATAACTGTGAAGCCCCTATAATCTCTCAAATTATGATTTCAAAACTCCCAAAACGTGAATCCCATTGCACAAAGCATATCATTATCTTTTCATATAACATTTTTTTTTCAATCTGTCTACCATTCAATCAATCTTTTTTTTTAAATTACCAGATAATCACCACTATGTGTCATCCAGTTACTTGCTACGAAACGTTTTGTCGTTAAGCTATATCATACTTGAAACACAAACAAAGTAAGTGGGGTTTTTTTCCGAACTCCAAAAGGCAGATACAAACCAGGCAATAAATGTAATTTATTAGGCTTGTTTCACACATATTTGTTAAAGCTTGATGAAAGTAATCGATGTGTTTTATTTATCATCATTATGTGTGCATAGCTTTGTTCTAACACTTAACATGAGTATGGTACAGACACGGATGTGGAATCAAAATCTGTAAGGAAAGTATAAGATGAAGAGCGCATCAAATGACAATACAACAGAAGGGTCAGATGCCGCTTGAAAAAAAGGTAAAATAAAACATGAGTGAAAAAAGAGATGACCCATCACTTCACGCGGAAGAATATTGTTCATGTCATATGTTAGTTGCCTCTTTCGCGTGCATATACATGAACCTATGACTCGGGAAAAACAAGGCAATTTCACCACATAACGTTCAACTGGGTTTAACAGCGACTTTGTGGTAAAAGAATTATACAAGTTTATACATTGGCAGCGGCAAATGTTACAGCATCTAAACCGTCACAGAATTCGTCCTCATTTCGAAAGAGTGATACTCACTTTGTTTTAGGTGTTGGGATAATCTCTATAAAACCACTCTTTTTTTTTCTATGAACAGTAATGTTATTATTCCAGATATATATTTCTCATTGTTAAGTCACGCGGTTAAACTGGATGAACTATCGAATACGCTGAGATTTTTCTTTCTTTTTTATTGCTTTGCGTGTTACCTTTCGTGCTCATTTTTATATCACCATGTTCTTTTTTGTTGTCCAGTTTAGAATACAGCATTTAAATACAGGTATGCTTAATATACCTAATTTTCATTCTATCCAGAAGGTAGAGAAGAATTCTCATGTTATCGACGGATCGAATCACAATGATTGACCATCGAGCGCTGATTCAAGTCGGGATTCTTCTCATCAACATTCAACTCATTGGTAAGTAGTACGATATTTTTTTTTAAATCTAATTTATACATTATTTAGCTGTTGCATTATCACAATTTGTTATCATTGAATTGATATTCACTTCTGTAGACAATTACAAAGTCTGAAGCAAAAAAGAAAATGAATTGCTGAAAGATAAAGATTTGCTGTGAATCGACAATCAAATAGATTATCAGATGAGGGTATCGAAATTGGAAAACCGATAAAAACTTATTTTAACTTTATTGCTTTTATTGAGTGTGAAAAATTAATTTATTGTATTCTTTCAACTCTATTGTTGATTTTATGGCAATTTCTGTAATGTTATTTGAGGAGAAGAGTCATTCTTCTGACCTAATTTAGTTGTGGTTGTGAACAATATCTGTAGTTTCAATAATGGATGCATACTAACAAATGGGTATAGAAAAGATTTTCATCATGTATAATTTTATTTTGGATCTATCAAACGATCTTCCTGTATTATTTTTGTAGCTGGAATGACGTTGAACCTCGAGGTACCCTCGCTTCTACGGGCTGGCCGTGAAGTCACCGCGGTTTGCACAGGAAATGACGTATCAGGCTCGGCTGTACCGACTTGGCACTTTAATGGCGTTCAAATCACAAACGGCTTTACTACCACCAGCGAAGTCATTGAACCAAATGTAGTACCACCATTGCGCGTTAGACAGAATGACGATTTTTAAAGCAATGGACTTTAAGATCTGTCATTCTCAAGAATCTTAGACACTCAATGAAACAACTTGATGGCACATTTTATGTCTACGGGATTCTCGGACCAGCGTAAATATCCAGACTTTTGCACCTCAGATTTGACGCCAGTTTCTGCTCCTCGCTTCCGCGGCAGCGTATATCACATCTTGGCGTAATGTAATATAACATTTACATATACTTTATGAAACAGCTAGAAATGCTACACACACACACACATACACACACATGCACACATACCCCCCCCCACACACACATACATATACATACACACAAACACTCACACATACACACACACAATGATCACGTGGAGATATGGGAATGTAATTTTCCCTCTTGTTCTGTATAATAATGGCGTCAAACAATCATTGCATAGGGATTAATGTGACGTCGTCTCTATAAGAAAGTGTTATAGTCAGCATAAATCAATAATGAATGGAACAAAAGAAAAAATAAATGTTTGAAGTTAGACTAATTACAGTTATATAATGACTCTGTCTTTTGCATGGCTTGGGCTGTAAATTAAGGAGTCAGAGTTTTTCCTGTCGGTATATGTGATACTAACTGTGATGCCTGATTTATTTTAGAAAATACAGACATATTTGCAATTAAATTGGGTTTTTTTTTTCTGTTTGTAATATATTAGTTTATTCTAGTGATATTGCATTATTCTCGTTTCAATAAAAAGTGAAATTTGCGAAAGGGAATGACAATATTCAGGAGAAATAATTATGAAGAACCCTTCGAAGTTGAATCTGCTCACCAAGACGGAAGTTACCTTTCACCTAGTGAGACACCCTCGATTGATATCCACGCACTTCTTCCGAAGATAATGCTCTCATTTCAAGTAACATGATTTTAAAAGAAGGACATTTAGTTTATCTACCAACACACACGATCTTTATGCGATGATTTTATGGATTATAGACAAAATTGAGTGTAACATTCGTCTTCCATACATCAGACCTGAGATGAGTGAAAGGAAGAAACTTGACAGACTGTCAGCGGACACACTAATTTGTGTATAGGGAGTACCTGAAAATTGGGGAAAAATAACTGAGAAACTCCTTCTACAAGAAAACATACTAGGAAGGTATTTGAAAGCAACCTGCACCCTGATAATAATGTTGTTGCTTGCAGATGATGAATTATCAATGAAACTACATTAAAAAATTGACTAGCATTTCGTCTGTTTTCGGATAATGGATATCAAAGGAAATTTTGTCAGCTCCAAAACAATGCAAGGAAATTCAGCTGGCAGTATGAGAGTAGGCGTGGTTTGGCAGCCTCAGCTAAGTATCCGATATCACAATCAGGTTAGTTTTGGCAGTTGCGCAGTTCTTTCCCTTATGTCAAGTCACTTTTAGGGAAACTTATTATTTCTCCTTTCCGGATTACAATTAAACTATATCTAACGAAACCAGTGCAACAAAGATTTGGATCGCATTGCATCTATAACTACTGCCCTACTTTGGCAAAAGGAAGCAAGTGACAATCATCTCATGAGAATGTTATACTTGCTTCCTTTTTCCAAAGTATTATAGATTAATCTTTGTATAAAACTTTAAAAAATGGCAAAAGGAAGCAAGTTACGATGATATCATAAGGATGTTACTTGCTCCCTTTTGCCAAAAAAAAAAAATAGATTGTGTTTGAATATAAATGATTTGGCAAAGGGGAGCAAGTTACAATAATCTTATTAGGTTGTAACTAGCTTTCTTTTGCCATTTTTTCCATGTAATGTTGTGCACTTGCTTCCTTTTGCCATCCGAATATCTCAGAAATGGGCCAAAATTGCAACTTTTGGATTTTTCAGATAAATGGAGCATGCCTCATAACAATATGCCAAATGAATAAATAAGTCAATATCCATAGAAAATGTCGCTTGCTTCCTTTTGCCAGAGTAGGGTAGACTAGAAGTGCATATCTGGCATATCTCTGAAATCCTTGAAACATACCGTACTATTTTTTTTCGTAGAAACCTTACACAATGGTATATGAAATAAAATACGTGTTATATAAAGCAGCAAACAAGAACCAAGAACCAAGAAATATAAAAGAGAAAGTCACTGATAAGTTGGCGTCCATGAACCACTGTTTTTACTACTCCAAGATACAGCGCATAGTGAGTGATTATTGTTACTGATACTGCCAATCAACCATGAACCACTATTTTTCCTAAACCAAGATACAGCGCGTAGAGAATAATAATCCTAACCGACACTGCCAATCAATTTCCGTTCACGCCCACAATGAAAATGAATTTATCCGTATTCTTGTAAGAACCCAATGCGAACGTTGATCGGATGTGAACTTTGACCGACATTCAGGAGAGCAAAACAAAACGGTCAGATTTTTGAATCTTCAGAAACACTGTCTACGTTAGGCTTATACTGCAACTTGGCCCTAAAGAATCACTCTTCAGAACCATACAGCATACGTTGTCATTCCCGTATTCATAATCATGAAAAATTTGCTTCTTTTAAGGCATGGTGGTAAATAATTCCAAGTCAGACATTTGACAGGTTATGAGGCTTCGATAACGGACCCTCTGCACTGTGATTAGACTGACCGCAAAAATATTCAAAGGAATAGAGAAATGCAAACAAGCAGTGTTGAGAATGCCTTGAGTGTAAATTAGTCTAGGACGCTGTACCTTAAACTTGAAAGACTGACCAGATGTTGAATAAAATGGCTTTCACTGGTGTTGGGAGACATTCGGTTTCTGCCCATTGCTCATAAAGGTTATAATCAACATTATTGTACCAGCCGAAACTTGTGTTCTTGAGGTTACAAAAAGTGATCACTGCAGAGTCTGAAGATCTGGAAATAAAAGGAAAAAGAGCAATCGATGGGATGCTTCTTGTTTAACACATAGGCAATCAATTGCAAGCTTAATGAATGTTATATGCAGTCGAAATGAGCACAATGAAAAAGATATCTGTCACACTACGTCAAACTGGAAAAGCATTGCCGGCTGAAAACGGAAGTGAACTTTCACCTGCAATAACTAGTAGTCACAGAAACAAGCATTTTAAAACCACTTGGGGTAGAATTTCCTTCATTTATAGGATGTGTCTGGTATCTGAACACTTGTCCATCTTACCTGATGTGATATAAGTCCATCAGGTGTGTAGTTTTGGGTTTATGAGTATCTTTGCCATCCTCCTCCATAGAACGTGCTGGTAGAGTGATAAGTGACATGATATAACGTCACCTCTACATTGTGAGTAGAATGACCGCCTTACAATTACTTTTGCTCAGTTTTACAGTTTGATGTCTCACCATGTGTAAAAATTACTCTGAATATAAGATTAAGTAATATTGATGGTAGAAGCAATGAGAGTTCCTAATACAGTAGATACAATTAAACAGTCTTTTCAGGTTTATTTTCTGCCATTTCAATCCACCAGAAGTGTTTCCTGTTTGATCCCCTGTCTCACGCAAGTCTTGCAAGTTTCCACAAAATGAAGATATTAACAGAAGCAATCTTGATAATTGTTCCTATGAAATGAATTATGACAGGTTTGCTGACCAGTATCTGATTTTCTAGGGGAGGTTTTAAATCCTGAGAGACGGAAGTGACAGTTCATTTCTCCTTCGAGTTCATGTGTAAACATGACGCTATTAACAATTATTGCAACTGTTGCATTAAATGACTGGTGAGGAAAAATCCCGATTTTTCCCCTTCATCTTCACTCTTTGAGATATCGTAATTTGAGCTCGATAAGAAGATGATTTCTTGTGGTATGGATGACCAGCAACACTGACTGACAAAGGGCGAGGAAATCTAAAAATACAGCGGCCACGCTAAATTATTGCTGTAGTAGCGGTGGTACAAGAACGTGCCCCGGCTATGCGGGTGAGTACATGCATGCGGCTTGATATCTTGACAACGTTCCAAAACACACAACAAACATGCAGGGCAAAGAGAAACAGACATTGGGTATCCTTTTCCGATCTCCTTCCTTTTTATTAGATGAACAAAAGTATTGAAAAAGTAAGTGTTCATCAAATGTATAAAGATATTTCCATACCTAAATCATACACAAACATTATTTTAAACACACACACGTTTCATTGTGTTAGTTTATCGATTGATCATCTAGTTTTCTAATACAGACTTTTTGTAAGCGAATTTCAAGTTGAGATACATGGCAGAATGATACGTCACAATTATGCATGTGTTCATTCATCTTCTTCGTGGTTGATTGCTTGATGATATGTTGTGTGTTGTGTGAATATGACTAGTCTGCGGCATGTATTCCCCACTATGTTCTTCCAGTGCGGCTGGTTGGTGGATCAAGCGAAAGGGAGGGCCGAGTTGAGATAAGGTGTAACGGGCAGTGGGGCACGGTTTGTGACGATTGCTGGGATATCAACGACGCGCACGTCGTGTGCAGAGATCTCGGCTACCCATCGGCCTTAGCTCATTACACTAGGGCACATTTCGGACAAGGATCTGGACCAACTTGGCTTGACAACGTTGGCTGTACTGGAACGGAAACCTCTCTTCAACAGTGTCCTCGACCATACTGGCAATGTGAAAACTGTGGTCACAGTGAAGACGCCGGAGTAAGGTGTGCGGGACACCGTAAGTTTGAATCTTTAATTCGCAAAATTCAACTTCCAGCCCCTCATGATAAAGGTATTATGCATAATCAATAATACATATATATTTCGTGGGAAGTGTATCTGACAACCTACGCAATTGACGTTTTCTCTTTGTGTTTTGACATTTGTACAAGATATACTTGATGTAAAGACCAATAAATGAAGCAAGGCGGTCAACATGATCATGCAAAAACTTCAAAGCATGCTTGTAATACATATATGAAAATATCTATCTTTACACATGATAGCACCATCATGTCTAATGGAAGTTAAATGACAAAATCTAGACACCAATTCGTCAGATGCCAGGCTTTAAATCGATATCTAATTGGCCTATTTCATTCCAAGGAATATATATATAAAAAACAACTAAAATGAAAGTCAGAAAAGTGTACAGGTTATACGGCCAAACGTTGGCTTTACATTATGTTCATTTTTCTTCCGTTTATGATCTCCGATTTTATACTGGTAAAGTGATGACGGAGAACAAATATGGATTCGATTTTATTTTCCAATAAGCGTCATATCATGGTAGGTGGGAGTGCTTCTGACCGTGTATGTGTGTGTGTGTGTGTGTGTGCGTGTTTGTTTTCAAAATTTCTTTGCGACAATGGCAATGACAATCTTTATTTTGGGCTTTTTGACACTGGTAGCAAATTCTCGAGTGTGTATTTATGATACAGTGTAGCTGTTTGTAGCTGGGTGGTTATTGAAGAGCGTGTAATATTGATCGTGAGATTTCTTGTTCCAGACAGAGTGTGCCTTCGCAGCACTCGGGGGTTGTGTTCTCGTTAGGAAAAGCCTGTTGGCCTCTTTGCCTATTCCTTTAGAGGGGAAATACAACCGTGATTGATTCTTCACCGAAGACGAGAAAAAACAATGATTTCATTCAGTATGATATGTATAAAATATATATATATATATATATATATATATATATATATATGAAGAGTTTGTTCGCAAGAACCGATAGGTCCATTTTCCTGATAATCAATCGACATATACTGTGATTTAAGGAATTGTGGGACCAATCTGAAGATATAATCAGTTTATAACAAAACGCAATATAACTCGGACTATTTCAGTCTAAAATCAGTGTTTTGCGACAAAAACCGAAAAGTCCACTTCTCGTTTTGTTGCAAAAGCCGATAAGTCCATATTAACCAATCAGCATGTCGTATATGTGTCAGGGGATTTTATTGCTTATGCTATGTTATGCATGCTGTACAGTAACTATGTAGGACTACATACACGCACTATACGGACTCCGCTATAAGCATGCAGGCTTCAGCGCCAGCGTCGCGGATACTGCGTGCTGAGCTAAATAATTGTGTATGACAGCAAGCTTCTAGAGGCTACCCAGCTTTCGTCCAACCCGGGACGAAAATGGGAGCGCAAGAAATGAAATATACCGTTGCTAAGGCAACGCAGTTTCTACACATTCGAAACATGGTGTCCTGTTTCCCTTGTTCCAAAAAACAGCGTGTGTGCCGAATTGCATGAGCATTGCTACAAAACATGAGGAAGTACTTTGATCCTAATATATTTTGTCCTGATTTATTTTCATTTTCATTATTGGGTTGCCATAGCAACGCAATTTCCTACACATTCACAAAACGTCTTCAACACCACCATTGACCACACCAGTGTGTGTGTACCAAAGTTCGTGAGCATTTCGATTGAGAAAATGAGGAAATTCTGCGATCCCGATTTTTGTGATAATAAGCCGTTTACATATTATTACCATAATGTGTTGTTACCATGGCAGCGCAGTTTCCAACGCACTCGAAAAAATGCCCTGCACATCTTCATCCCGACACTAATATTTGTGTACCAAGCTTCGTAAGCATTTTGCTTGAAAAATGAGGAACTTTTTCGATCCCTAGTGATTAATTTTCCCGATCATTCGCCGCAGTATACTGTTACCACGGCAACGCCGTTTTTGAGCCATGAAGAATGTGATTTTCAAATTTCAAATTTCATGATCATTGCTCGAAAAATGCTGAAATACCTCGATTACCAAAAGCCATTCAATGATTTTATGACCATAATATGCCGTTACCATGGCAACGCAGTTTCCAATACATTTGACAAGAATACAAAAATGTCTTGCATATCTCCATACCAGAACCAATGAGTGTGTGCTAAACTTCTCGGCCATTGCTGAAAACTTGAGAAGACTTGCAAGGCACCTGTTTTATACTGCGAGCGGTGAACTTGTCGGCTTTTGCAACAAAACGAGAAGTGGACTTATCGGTTTTTGCCGCAAAACACATCGAAGAGTACAAAAATTTCAATTTTTCCCTTTTTTGTGTAGATTTCTAAAAAATTAAACCTTCTATTACGTAGGTAACCGACATTTATATAGTCTCTACATCATTCGCGTTCTACGCCAACAGAATGTAACGAAAAATAGTGATTTAAAAGAATTCAACAAAATGGACTTATCGGTTTTTCCGAAATTACATATATGAAGAGTTTGTTCGCAAAATCCGATAAGTCCATTTTTGAAGATTTTGAAGTACGGTCTCTGTCATAATGTACCAAATAATAGGCCTACCTTTTAAATGATGTATTGGTCACTACATATAAACGTACATTTTTGAAGTTATGGTCAAAAGAAGAAACAAATGTCTTACTATTCTCTTTATTTGTCTTGACCTTTAATCGCAAATATCTCCATTTGGCAAATATGGACTTATCGGTTTTTGCGAACAAACTCTTCATCTTTAATAGCATATACGCATATATATATATATATATACATATATATATATATAATATTATATATACATATATATTCATTACAATGTTGTTATTATAAGTCAGGATATTTGAAATGTATATCACTCGGTATCTTTAGTCTTCATTCTAGATTTTTCTAAAACTCAGTTTGTTTTCCTCGAATGGTTTCGTTTTAATGGGTTGATTACATGCAATGATTTCATGTGCCATATCACATCATTCCGTACCATGTCCTATGATATCCGCACCTGTAACACATTTAGAAGTAAATAACAACAATCTACAGCTTCACTGCATCATTCACATCCTTCAGATATCTAAAATATAGAACGTACTCAGCAGAGAATAATTGAATTGACATGCAAGAATAGGAAATTTCGGGTCTCTGCATGAACGGAAAAGAAGTAAAAAAGTTTACCTTGATATCTGAAACTTTCAGTAAGCATCAACAAAGTACTGTGTTAATGCAGTAAGACATAGCTCCACGAGGGGACGGGAATGCCAAAATAGTAATCGAGGGGTGAAACTGTTTCTGATTTTCGTATCGCACACTACTCCTGGGCTAGACTAAGTATGCCTGCACATTTTGAGCCGGCAATGGACGTGGGCTTAAACTTTAGTGTCTTACCCAGAATCTGAATTGGACAAGGCTACATTATGTTACCTTCATCTTTTTCTTCATCTTATTGTGTTTTCGTATCTATGAATGGCCATGATCAAGGTAATTGACACAGCACACCGTCAATATTATCTTGGTTCCTTTCTCTGTTTTAAGGAACCGCCATCGTAGATACGTACAACGTTCGTAGCGAGCTGACATTAACTCCGACTGTAGCTGACCATGGGGGCGTCCTTCAGTGCAACCTTCTTAGCAGTCAGCAGTCTAGAACATTACAAGTCCAACGTAAGTAGCATAATCTATCTTGAAGAACAGGCTGTGCCAAAAATATCATTATTATACATGCTCCTTGTGTATGTATGCTTCCCTCTTTTGCAGCTTGTCTTTTTAAAGCCAATTATGTAGTATTGAAGTAGACAACTCCAATATTCTTAGGTACAACTCTGAATATTTCTCCGATTGAAATACAAAAAAAAAGGGGGGGGGAGGAACCGGCTGTCATTTCTAGTCGTGAAATATTGTAAGGATGTGCTGGGTTTTCACCTTCAATGGCTGCTCATGAATTGACATTAAAGTATCACTTTCATATCCCTTTGACATTCCTTTTCTTAACGGCTTCCAACACATCTTGTAATATTGATGGTAATCACGCATTGCCTGACTGAACGCTGGAAATGGATAATAAAAAGAGTGAACATTTCATAGGAGAGTGGTTGCTGACGTTCAGAACATAAATGAACAAAATAATGTCTTCACACTAGTGACACTATAAAAAATTAGAAATCTCTGTACATGATAATTAATATTAGGTATGTACAATGTTGATTGCAGACAGAAAAAAAAAACAACAGATCAAACGAAAAAACTGAAACTTTACGTATGCAGTTAAAAGCACAGCAATCTGTCAAGAATTCATGTATCATACTTATTATACCACATCATTTGTAATGCTGTGTATTGTATACATTTATATACTTGTATAGATCAGTTAGATGATATAAATCGTCATTTGTAGCATCAATAAATAATTCAACTTCAACTTTAACTTTATTTTCGTTTCCACAGGGAAAGTTACATACAATGCATTAACATAACATACCCTCTAACAATTTCAAAAACGTACATGTGATCACGAGTAACATCATAAATTCATTTTCTAAGATAGATACATATGCATAATACAAGGATTGGAATGAAATGGAGGGTTCCACTAAAAAGCAAAGCTTGTAGGTTATGGGACCCTCGGAAAATACATAAGAGAACAAATAATGACTTAATGAAACTTCAAACATTATATGAAACAAAATCAAAGAAACCAATGTTAACTGACATGAAATCAACTTAGGACGGAAAAAAAAGAAAACAAAGGAAAAAGAAGATAAAAGGGGAAAATGAAACTACAACACGCGCCATCGTGGACACAAGCAGACTGGATTTCATGATGTAAGTGTAATGATATGACGCCCCCTGGATTGATATTGCGAAGGATTGGGTATATATACCAGTGTGAATGCAGAAGACCGGACATACAAAAAAAAAAAAGAGAATAGACATACTGTTATACGGTACAATAAGATTAATATCTGAGGAGGAGTTATGTTAAACAGATTATTTTTCTCTAATAAAAAAAAAATTCTGTATAATTGCTTAATGCTTGTAAAAAAGAGAGGACTTGATTGAGACAATAAAAACGAACCTAATTCGGTTGTATATCATAAGATTTCAATAGAAATGATTTTAATTTGTTCTTGAAAGAGTTCAAAGTTTTCTTGCTGATACTATCGTTGGGAAGTGAGTTACAATACTTTGCCCTTCGTAGATGAAGGTGTTCTGAGCCAGCAAAGTTCTAAAAATGGCAAATGGAATTCATTCGATCGCCTTGTTGGATAACTTTGAATGGATTGATTTCTTAGAAAAATTGTTTCAAATATATTGGGAAGATTATTTTATTATAATTATTTATGAATTGTCCTAAATTAAACAATTATAAAACTTTGATTTTAGATATTTTGTTTTAAAAAAATAACGGGTCAGTATGAGACAAAAATGCAGTGTCACATATGATACGGAGTGACTTCTTTTCGAACAGGAGTGATTTATCTAAGAGTGTTTGATATGTATTTCCCACACAAGAATAACATTACTTAGATAAGGCAATATGAGGGATGAATATAATGTAAGCAGGAACGACAAAGGAAGACAAAATTTGATCCTGTTAATTATACCAATATTTCATGAAATAGTTTTACATAAACTATCAATATGAAATTTCCATGAAAGCTCATTATCAACTGTCATTCCCAGAAATTTAACATAGGATACATTTTCCAGTGGAGTACCATAAAAAATAATGTCAACAGATAGTGCCTCTATGGAGTTGCTAAAAAGCATATATTTTGTTTTTTGAAAATAAGAGATAATTTGTTTGGTTTTATCCATTGAACGACATTTTCTTAGTCAGAATTTATTGTATTTACAAGGGTAAGAGGATTATTATACGGAAAAAAAATGAGTCATCCGCAAAGAGAATGAAAGAAAGAACATCTGATGATCTACAAAAGCCATTTATATAAACAAGAAACAGAAGCGGACCTAATAAACTTCCCTGTGGGACCCCACATTTAACATTTAACATTTGTGAGTTACAACCATTTAAAGAGACATTTTGCTTCCTGTTCATGAGGTAGCTCCTGAACCACGTCAAGGCCTTCCCGATCACTCCTCAATGGTGTGATTTATTAAGTAACATATCATAATTAATGGTGTCGAAGGCCTTGGAGAAGTCCAGGAACAAACCTATGAGATGTAAAGATTTGTCGATAGCATGTGCCACTTTTTCTACAAAAGTCAATAATGCATGTGTAGTGCTATGTTTTTCCCTAAATCCGAACTGAGAATGTAAGAGTATATTATTGAATTTCAAAAAAAGTAATAGTCCTTTTGTAAACAATGTTTCAAGAATTTCAGACAATGTACATCACAAAGAAATTGGTCGGTAATTATTAACATCTAATTTGTCACCTTTTTAAACAAAGGGATGACTTTTGCTATTTTCATACTTTCAGGGAAGAGCGATAAATAACATATGTGAGCTAAAGGATCCGCAATTGAAGATATTATCCCCCTTCAACAAAAATTACTGATGTCATCGTGTCCAGCACTTTTTTTTTTTGGAGCTAAAATCAGAAACAATATTGATTATTCCCCGATTATATGTTGCACTAAGAAACATTGAACTGGAATTTGGTGGACCTACAAATTCAGAAAAGTGTTTTGTTGAAGGAGGAATGTTGCTTGCAAGATTTTCCCCAATTGAAGAAAAATGCTTATTCAAAATATTACAAATTTGATGAGAATCTTCACAAATTCCATCATCAAATCTAATTTCAGTAATATTAGACTTATTATTAGATATATTCCTTGCTTGCTTTAAAACTTTCCATGTATTTTGCATATCATGCCTGTCAAAGTGTAACTGCTTGGTATAATATTTTTTTCTTTTCAATAGGTATAATTTTCGTCAAAATATTTTTATAACTAGTATATTTTAGTTTTGATTACTCAGTAGGTTTCATTTTAAATTTGTAATATGAATTGTTCTTTCTATTTATTGAACGCAAGAGCGATTTAGAGATCCATTGGAGCCTGGGTATTTTCTTTTTTTGTAGTTAGATGGTTTTTCTCCACGTTTTGGAATATGGATGTCAAAGAGTTAAATAAAAATATGCATAAAATATCCAAAAGACAAATTAACATCATTTGTGTCAAAAATACAAGACCAGTCTGTCGTGTGTAAACTAGCACCTAGACTTGCTATATTTTCATGTGTAATTCTTCGTCTTAATATTAAAACAACTAGACTTATTATCAATAGTAAGTATCATTTAAAAAGAAACTAGTCGAGATGGGGAAATGATCTGTAATATCTGAAATTAATATAAAAGAATCGGGAGGAGGCAGAATATTACAAAAAAAAAATGTTATCAATAAGGGAGGCGAATTCATTAACTATACGTCTGGGCTTAGATATCACAGGTAAGAAAGAAGCAGATAAATATATTTCCAAAAAAATTGTGACCTATTATTTTGTTTTAATAAATCTATATTAAAATCTCCCATTATGAAACATTTTTATGAATACAAAAATAAATAATTAATACAGTACATATTCGATCTGTTACAACGAAAGACTGGTTGATCTCAAATTATGAAGGCATCCATAGTTATAATTATCTAAAAATGTTAAGTTCAAAAAACAATAAACACACGCAATGAAACAAGAATAAGCCATTTCGTAGTTAATAGCTCGTGTCCACACTTTGGAAATGACCTTTCTTTTTTTTTCCCCTCTCAGATGCCCTGGGAATTCACTCGCTATCAATGTAGCATGTCGCGTAGGCTTGCCAAATGTAACAATTTATGGAATTCATATTCAAACAAAGAATAAACTTGCGTTGACCGGGTGACTGGAAAGGCCCAAAAATCAGGAATTCGGGAAGAATCCATTAATTGCTTTTCACTGAATACATTAACTCACTTTTTTTCTATTATCATTGCTAAATGCAATACTTCAATGTACTCTCTCTTGCTGTCAGGGGATGTGTTGACAAGCACTATTTGTGACCGTGCACCTCGAAACGAACATAAAGTCGCACACACTGATTTTGCGTGAGGACTGAAAAAAGGTGAAATGGGTCAACCTAGCCGAACTTGACTTTTTCATATTTTCTGAAAGAGCGGGTCTTCTTTTACATTATGCTAAAATTTGGTATCATAAAACGAGCAGGAAAGTGTGTTTTTTTAGCAGTTTATCTCCAACATTTTTGGTAGAATAGTGTGATTAGGTGTGTCTTTAGAATCCCTTTTTCATTTCTGAAAAACCTTGTCCATACTCTTCACTTTCAACTCTAATAACTTTTGAAAGAATAGTGCTACTGCTTTGAAAGTTGGCATTAATTATGGACAGAATGTTTTAATAAGGCATGCTTAATTTCAGTTTAATCTGATAATCCCTTCATTGTTGTTACTCTGGTGGTTTACTTCCTGTTTTTTGTCCCATTCATCGCACAGCCAGCACGGTTTGGTAAAGATTAAGCGCTTGAATAGACACTGTACTTCAGAGCTTCTTTTCTCAGTTCACACTTTTCCTGAGTTTGTGCTTTCTTTCCAATATTTAGATAGGTTAGGAGAGTCCATTTGATTTGAGTTGTACATCATTTTAAAGCTTAAAGTCTGCTCTTTCAGAGTATGGTCCTAACTAAAAATTCATGTCTGGCGACTTTTTGTTTGTTTTGAGGTGCAGGGTCACATTTACAAGGATTACATGAATAACTATTTAATTTTTCTATGCTTATCTCAGTGTATTTAAAAACCGACATGCTTGTTACGGCAAATTACCTTTTTTTCTGCTCATGCGCACAGTAGGAACAACAAAATGATGTATAAATTGAATGTATTAATTGGATATAAAATGAAATTTGCCTCATAATGAAAGACACCTTATAATATGTCGATGCAAAGCAGCAACGCCAGATCCTTCATACAAGAACAACAAAGAAAAACATTTCCTATTCAAATTCAAATTCAAATTCAAATTCCTCGAAATTCAAACAGGAGGGAATTTTAAAACATTCAGCTGTCTACCCTTTTTATGTCTCCGACTTCAACAGGGTAACATACGTCGGTTTACAGTTCGTTATTCCGAAGGTTTGTGAATTCGGAGGTTCGTTAGACAGTAAAACGAATAAATTTCATTATTCAGAAAATGAAAAAGAATTGTCATTTCAAGGGTATGTTAATTCGAAAAGCGAATAAGGTTCATAATATCAAAGGTTCGTAAGCACGCACCTTTTTTTCCATTTTCGGATTAAGGAACATTTGGGATGACGACACAAATTTTCATATCTGAAAAACCCTATTTCATTGTCTTATCATCGAATTTCTAGGAATTCGTGCGTTTCGGAATATATCCCGTATCATACTTCGGCAATATAAACGTGTACAGAAAAGAACATCATGTCAAGCCTTAAAACAGTTTATAACTCGTTAACATTTGATATTCCTGATCAGCGAGAAGAAGTATTATACAATTAAACTCCCAGAAAGATTAAAGTCGTATTGAATTTTAAGGGACGTACAGTGCAAATGCATGTTGACTTATATAGATACATAATATCCTGGTCACTTATATGGCAAAAAAAAAATTGAAATACAATACATAATTTATTTCATAATAATGCCGTGTAATACATGATTAACAAAATACATCCTAGTGTAGAGAAGAACTTGCATGTTTCCCTGAAGCGTCATTTGTTAATCACAGTAGTAACATGGAGACACGCAAGAGAAATATCACTGGCAGAATGTTGGTCTGGAAATTTTGTGTGGGCGTATCCAAGTAATCTGAAGGAACATCATAGCAAAAACAAACAAACAAACAACCAAAAACAAAAATGCATTGTATTGTGAGTCAACAGTCAATATGCATCTGCATTGCATAGTCCCTTCAACGTCTTTTAGACGCACTGCCTCACCATCTATGGTGCTCTCTTTCCCCCCCCCCTCTCTCTCTCTCTCATTCTCACACACACACACACACACACACACACACACATACATCAAAATACACAATTGTGATCTAAAACTCCATAAAATTAGTATGAAAAGATTGTCACATCAATGTAAAGGTTGGTACACTTATTGAGTTCACAGTCCCGAGGGACAGTGTGAGGTTTGTAATACAAGGTCACGCAAATGTAAAGTCACCATACCCTGAAACAGACTTTAATCTTAGTTTATTTGAATATCAATCTGCTTTAAACCTGGCCACGTGACAGACGCTCCAGCAGACAATATCATCTCGATCGAGATCGTTGATGACGAGGACGGACAAGAAACGAATGGCCTCAGGATCACGTGTCTCGTCAACCCCAGTGACCAACCATATCCACCAATCGGGACATACGAGATTGCAATCGATGACGTCATCCGGTCATCTTCAAGCTCCCCCACCGTGACTCTTGACCCTCCCTCGAGTGGATGCGTAGAAATCTCGTGCACCGGTATCAACGAGATCGGCAGGACGACCACTGCACCCCGGACTCATTGTGTAAGGAGCTGTGGTAAGTGAATATGTACAATCATAGATCTTGTGATGCACTAAATCTTTTCACATCCAGAATGAAAGGATATAAAAAAATCAGCAAGATTTCATCTTAAGAGAGAGAGATTAAAAAAAAATGCTTTCAAACGGGTCAGTCTTTAAACGTGCAATAGATGAATTTATAACTCCACGTTATGAATTTCAATTCGTCGCAAAGTCTGTTTTAGTTTTGGTAGATCTGTGTAGATTTCAGAGTGCTGGCCATAATTACGATTTCCTGATATTTTCATCTCTATCTTCTTTTCTTTTCTTTTCATATTTGATTTGGTTTCCAATGGAGGAAGACGAGTGATTTCATAGTGCATCTTCTCGGATAAACAAAAAAAAAAAAGATGTATTACCACATCACTAGTCTTCCTCAGTCATCCTTTACGTGCCGGGGACTTTTGGCGGTGTGTACTAGTATTATGCTACAGCATTTTCTGTGCCAATAGCTACTCTAAAAGGACAGAAAAGGTTAATAATGAAACTCTGTTTATTGTCATCGGGGACAAATATAATTATCTAAGCTGAATTCAGCTGGATTGGATCTTTTCATTCCAGGACACACGAAGCTTTGTTTAATTTCAGTTTCTGTATTCTGTCACGATCCTGACATGGCTGTGGATGTCCCGTCGTCGGAAGCAAGAGGAAGATGAAAATAGTATACTTATGGGGGTATTTCTGTGAGTGTGTGTGTCTGTCTGTTTTCTCGCGTTCGGGTACGCGTAACACAGTACAGTAGTCATCAGGGACGACCTCTTTTGTTTGTCAGATATGCATTGACAGGACTACATAAACTGGAATTTCTTTGTGAATAGCATGAATATGGCTTCTGTTCTGTTTTTCTTCTTTTTTTTTGGCGTAATTTTGTATCCATTCATCCATTCTTGGATTGTCTAATGCTTCAAGAAATGCTCAAGAATTCGTTCATTGGAAAAAACATTTTTTTTTTCTTATGCTGTCTCATGCTGCTTAACAAATATCCCTCTTATTGCATGTGTCACGTTTAAAAGGATCGTACAGTTTTGGTTGAGACCTAATTTCGGATTTGTAACATTTTTTGGTGAAATAATGAGAAACCTCTTATAAAATATGAAATAACATGTAATTCTATGAGGAATTCAACGTTTATTTGATGAAAATTGGTTTTGAAATGGCTGAGATATCCAAAAAAAAAAGAGCGATTCTAATAAAGTGTGGGACCCACACTTTATTACGATCACTTTGTTTTACTTTGTTTTTGGATGTTTCAGTCATTCCAAACCAGATTTTCATCAAATAAATTTTGACTCCCTCTTAAAATGGTATGCTCTGTACTTTATCATAAATGTTTTCTTGGTATCTCGCAGAAAGTTAAAAGCCCAATTTTCATCTTCACCAATACTGTACTGTCCCTTTAAAGCAAGATTTCTGCAATGACGACACTAATATCACTACACTTAACACTGCACCTGCCTTCTTTACCTTTCAGAGACAACCAGCAGCAACCCTCCAGCAGCGAACATTTTGTCTATCGAGACACTGGATTTCCAAACTTCAGATCGTACGATGAATCTGCTAATCATTTGCCGCGCAGACAGAAACAACCAGCCGTACCCGTACCTTAATTCATATGCAATTGGAATTGATGGGACCATCCTGTCCAACACGAGCTCATCTTCGGCCATCTTCAGGCCACGCCCAAACAGGTGTTTAAACGTCACGTGTTCCGCATCGAACGGTGTCGGTGTCACCTCCACGTGGGAAAGGCACTGCCCGAGGGGTGAGCAGTGGGAAAATATAGTGATTCAACGTTTTCTTTACATTTTGTCCCATTCCTTTTGTAACAATTATGGTTTCCTCTCGTCTTTACGGAAGCTTTTCAAGCGCCATTCTCTTTTATTTTATATTATATATTTTATGTTATTTTATATCATGTCGACATATCAAGATATGTTACTTACCATGTCGACTTATCAACAACCAAGATATCAAAGTCGCCATGGTGACATAGATTATCTCGCCAGGTCGAATCCTGAAAAGTGTATGTCGACTTGGCGACACATATTTCATCTCCAAAGTTGACTTCCCTAAAAGTCGTGTGTCGACATAGGGACATACATAATTTTCCCAATTCGACTTCTTCATATTAAAATAGATGTCGACATAGCGACATAGATTACAACGTTCAGTTGATTTGACAAGATAAAGTATATCGCCATGTCGTCAGGTAGAATGACACTTAAAAGCAGGCTGCTTCCATACGATTATATTAGGGTAAACAAGAAGACCGGAAGCGACGTGTGGAAAAAAAAAGACCCGGATAAGTCGAAATATGTTCTTTATTGTTACAAGTGTTATCATTTTAATGAGTATGATAAATAAAGTAATGTAAATTGCACACTTACCATTACAGGTTTATGTTCCGTCGGGTAATCGAACTTGGGTTTGCCTGAACCGCTATGACGTCTCCTTGGCCGAGCGGTTTAAGGCGTTGGCGTTCCATGCCAAAGACCCCGGTTCGATTCCCGGCGGAGACCATTTTTTCAACTCTTGCACTTTTTCCGAAGAGGAGGAACAGTGTGAGGAATAATAATGTTAAAGCTAGCTCCTTCCTTCCTCATATTTCATATATATATATATATATATATATATATATATATATTGTTACGAATCCTGTTGAGACATAATTCACGATATAGCATTTACATCATATGTTCCGTATATTCCATTTTTATTCCATTTTTATTCATTCATCTTTATGTATTGTATCGATTTACATTTGAATTAATGTTGAAAGTAAACTGAGGCTCTATATCATGTCTGCTTCTCGTCCTCGCTCTATCCTTGTTCTTTTCGTCCTTGCTCGACGATCGGCCTCTGTCATCGTGCCATCCTTGCTACTTTACTTTCTCCTGCTTCTCGTTTTCTGCTGACTATTATTTCTCCCCCACGCTTTCTTTTCATTTCTGCTCGCTTGCACTTTCGTCTCACCTTCCCTCGAGATTTCTCTGACTCTGCAACTTCCGCGTCCGCGAGCAGTGGCCTCGTGTCGTAAAAAGCAAGGACGCCGCATGCGACCTCGCTCTTACGTAACGAAAGGACGCGTCAGCATGCGACCTCGCTCTTACGTAACGAAAGGACGCGTCCGCATGCGACCCCAGCTAAGGACAGGGTCGCGTGAGGACAGGGACACGTACGGCCACGCCCTCGTCCTCACAATGATGGACGGCGACAGCTGGCCGTAAGGTCAGATTGTTTTCTCCCAGCAAGGCCACTCTCGCGGCCGCTAACAGGTGACCTCAGTATAAATAGACTTGTTTATGCCTAGTTGAGGAGTCTTTTCGTTTAGGAGTTTCAGCATGTAGATCAATAAGTTTTGTTCGTTGTAATGTTCGTGGTGGAAATAACTTTCTTCACAAATAAATTGGACAAACTCCATATGATGCCTCCTGTGGTCTTTGTGACGTGTGACTCTAATACTTCTTGTTCCGCAATACCTTACAATTAATTACATAATTTCCAGTACACTGGCTAAACCGTAGGCACGCTTACTAACCACATAACGAATTTTGAGGAGAGTAAGCGAGTAAAGGAAGCCAAGTATCCTCAGCTTACCAATCGCCCTCTCCATACCAAAATTTCGTTACACTGGTGGCAGCGGTGGGATTCCTTGAACTTCAACACGTGCCTCTATTAATTTTCAATTTTAAATCAAATTTCTGAAACTCGAACTATGGCTCGGAGGAAACTTAGGAAAGCGGAGATGGAGCAGGAAATCAAGCGTCTCGAGAGCGAGTTGGAAGAAGCCAACAAACACCTACCGCACGACTACGAACACGAGTTCGAACACGACCGGCATCAAGCCAGAGAGACTGACAAGCAAGGGACCCGGGCGGCTTCCACTCGTGTGACTGTTAGCCTCCCCCCGCAAGAACATTACGATGGACAAGGCAGACCGTGGGAGGGTTTCATCTTCTCGTTTCGCAGCCTAGCTCAAGCATGTCAGTGGGACGAGAGGGAACAGCGCTTTCGCCTGTTAGCGTGTCTTCGCGGAGACGCTGCGGACTTTGCATTTCAACAGCTGAGCGCGGAGGTAGTCAACGACCTCGACAAGCTCATCACAGCACTGGAGAGCCGGTTCGCTGCACGAAAGACCCCAACGGCTTTTGTTTCGCAACTCGAATCACGTCGGCTTGGGCCAAAGGAGACAATTTCCGATTACGCGGCGGACATCCGACGGCTGACAACCTTTGGCTATCCGACCGCGGATGCTGCGACCATGGAGATGATTGCCACACGGCACTTTTTGCGAGGGCTGGGGGACAACTCGATGTCGATGACGATTGGTATGCAGGAGCCAACGACTCTGCAGGAGGCTAGGGATATAGCCGAAAGATACCACCACCTGCGCGAGGAGGCCGTCAGAAACACATCTCGGGGTGGAATACGTTCAGTGTCGTCATCGGGGTCGACATCGGTCTCGGAGGAGAAATTAGTTAACCTAATGTCGACCCTCGAGACCCGAATCACGCAGCTATCTGAGGAAATACGAACCCAATTTCGACAAGGAAATAATGACTCCCGCCAATACCAGGGACAGCCCCGTGATCGACCTCGGCCTCGATCGACTCCTCTCCGCTGCTATGAATGTCAAGAGCTAGGGCATTTCGCTAGAAATTGCCCCTATCGACGGTACTCTCCACGAGACAACATGCCCCAACAATTCAACCCCGCTCCTTCTCCGTCGAATATCACCACCCAGGGGCAAGGAATGCCGCAGTGGATGTCGCAGCCGCTACCGCCATCGTCAATACCTCCGCATCACCAACAGTTCCTGCATCAGCAATCGCATGGCCCACCCCAAGTTACCCAGCAGGCACGCCAGCAGCAGTCGTCAAGTGGCCAACCAGCCAGCATGGATCGCTCATCGGGAAACTGATGTCGGGCGGCTTCGTCGACCAGGGCCCCGCCCGAACTAGTGAAAACGCACCTAGGATTATTCGTGTTAATGAAAGTACAGGAATAACTGCCTACATTAATGCAGATGTTAATGGTGTTGTGTGCAAATTATTGGTCGATTC
The DNA here is from genome assembly GCF_040938485.1 of Diadema antillarum. Lineage (NCBI taxonomy): Eukaryota > Metazoa > Echinodermata > Echinoidea > Diadematoida > Diadematidae > Diadema > Diadema antillarum. Next base: position 465,092 of record NW_027271442.1, read on the forward strand.
CGGGGCGGCAGTGACGATTATTTCAAGGAAAATTTATGAACAAATGCCGGAAGATTCCCGCCCAGATTTGCATCCCCCATCTGAACATATCCAGCTCCAGGCCGCGGATGAGGGGCTGCTGACAGTACACGGTATAATAAAAGTAAGTGTAAATATCAAAAAGGACCAGTTTACCTGGGATACATATGTAGTTGATGTGTATGATGATGGCCTGTTGGGCTTCGACTTTTTGCATCATTTTGACTGTGTGTTGGAAGCTCGTCATGGACTTCGAATTAATGACCATTTGTACCCAATAGAACTCACAAATGACAGTGGCAATCATGCTGTATATGTTAAACATGACGTAACAATTCCCCCCAAATCAGAGTTCATCGTCCCGGGGGTTATCGATGAATTACATGGTTTTCAAATGTCGCTCGCGATAATTGAGCCCATTCCGAAGGCAAGTGACAGACACAACCTCAATGTCGCGACATGCCTCGTGGATGTTACCCGGGATGACATCGATATTCCCATACGCGTCGTTAATTTGACGGACAACGAAATTAATTTGCACGAGGGCACACGGATAGCCACCGCGGATAGTATTGATGAATTTCATGAATTTTATGATCGTGAGGACAATACTCAGGGACGCGTTAATGTTGGTATTAGTAATGTGAAAACGAGTACAGCTCTAAATAGTGAAAGCCCGACGAGCGAATGGTCGGATGATTTATTGAGTTTATACGATCGTTCGTGTGAACATGTTGATTTGCATGACAAAGACAAACTTTTCAAATTGTTTGAGAAGCACAAATCAATATTTGCAAATTCACCTACGGATCTCGGACGTACTTCTATCGTTCAACATTCCATTGACACAGGGGGCGCCATGCCCATAAAGCAACGTCCGCGACGTCCACCTCGTGCCTTCGTGGACGAAGAAGACAAAATAATTGAAACTCAACTAAAGGCTGGCATCATTAAGGAGTCAACCAGTGCCTGGTCGAGCCCTTTGGTATACGTCAAAAAGCGCGATGGGACAACACGGCCTTGTGTCGACTACCGAAAGCTAAATGAAGTTACCCGGAAGGATGCCTACCCCCTCCCCCGGATTGAGGACTGTCTTGATTGCTTGGGCGGCGCCAAAATATTTTCAACCCTCGATCTTCAATCCGGGTACTGGCAGGTCGAGATAAAGGAGGAAGACAGGCCAAAAACTGCATTCAGTACCCGGAGTGGCCATTATGAATATGTAACTATGCCTTTTGGTCTATGTAATGCCCCCAGCACCTTTGAGCGGGCCATGGAGCTCGTTATGAAGGGACTCCAGTGGCGTACCCTAATTCTCTATTTGGACGACATAATTGTGATGAGCTCAACATTTGAGGAACACATTCAGCGTTTGGATGAAGTACTTTGTCGTCTTGGAAATGCCGGCCTTAAACTAAAACCAAGCAAGTGTCACATGCTTCGATCCGAAGTCGCGTACCTGGGCCACATCGTGAGCGAGGTCGGCATCAAGCCTGACCCCGAAAAGGTTGATCGGCTACGAATCTGGCCTACACCAGCATCAGTGAGTGAAGTAAGATCTTTCCTAGGACTGTGTTCTTATTACCGCCGATTCATTCGTGGATTCGCGACAATCGCCGCTCCCCTGAACAAGCTGTTGGAAAAATCAAGCGAATTTGAATGGAATGATAGATGCGAAGATGCATTTAATCAATTGAAAATTGCGCTCACGAGTGACAGCGTCATGGCTTATCCGAATGATCACGGGGCATACATTCTTGATACGGACGCCTCAGCATCAGGAATAGGCGCCGTGTTGTCGCAAATACAATGGGACGACATCGCCCAGTGTGAGGTAGAACGCCCAATCGCCTTCGCTAGCCGGTCGTTAACGAGGACGCAACGGAGATACTGCACGACGCGTCGCGAACTTCTAGCAGTCGTCTCATTTGTGCGCCATTTCCGCCATTATCTTTTAGGGAGGAAATTTCTCATTCGCACGGATCATTCATCCCTTCGATGGATAATGTCATTTCGTGAACCTACCGACCAGATGGCCCGCTGGCTAGAGATTTTATCGCAGTTCAATTTCGATATCGAACATCGAGAAGGAAAGAGGCATAATAACGCGGACGCAATGTCACGACTACCGTGCGTCCCGGATAGCTGCGACTGTTACGACAGGGACAGCATATTGGAGGAGCTCCCTTGCGGTGGATGTTCCGTGTGTCGAAAACGGCATATCGCGTGGTCGGATTTCTTCGAAGAAGACGACGTCGTCCCTCTTTCTGTGAATAATGTTCGATCGTCGTCTAAAATTTCTCATGGTCTGAATGCCGTGGAGCCGCCATCTACTATTATTGACCTATCTTGTTTGGATAATGTAACTGCCGATAACTGTGATAACCACCAAACGGGGTTGCTGTTTGATGTCGGGACATTTATGTGGATTATATCATGTCTCGTTGTCGTGATCGGATGTTGTTGTTCCCATTGTGATTTGTGTACTATAATGTGCTATCTCTTTGGATTACTTGTAGTTAGCGCTATGGGATCATGTTTTGTGTATTCAATCTGTGATGTGAGAGAGTTTGTGAAAAAGATCCGATGGCCCCCACCTATAAGGTTCTCGGAGTTCGTATCTCGAGTCGGAAGGATTCGTCGTCACCACGCAGCCGACGTAGCTGAAGCTGATAATCTGCCCTGCACCTCTGACACAGGTGCCCTAGCCGGTACTGTTTCCGGGCAGCAGGGAGTCGTATTCAACAATGTAAGCCGTGAGGTGTTGATCGCTATGCAACGGGACGACCCCGACATTGGGATCGTCGTCGACTGGCTTTTGAAATCACAGGAAAGACCCGACCGTGGACTTGTACATAATAAGAGTCCAGCAGTTCGGAATTTGTGGCTATCATGGACGCAGCTGACCATCATTGATGGATTACTATATAAGCGTCACGATACGAATAGCAAATTGACGTCGACATTACAGCTTGTGGTTCCCGCCGAACTTCGAGATGATGTTGTTAGGTCTAATCATGCTGCGGTGATGTCAGGTCATCTCGGGGTTAAGAAAACCTATAGCCGCATCCAAAGAAGTTTTTATTGGTATAATATGAAACAACATGTGCGTTTGTTTATTGCTAACTGTGCTAAATGTGGGGCGCGAAAGCGTCCAACAACGAAACCGAGGGCGCCTCTCACTGAGCACATTTCGGGAGCGCCAATGGACCGAGTGGCGATTGACATTATGGGGCCGTTCCCGACTAGCATTAAAGGGAATAGGTATGTCCTTGTCAAAGTGGATCGAGGCATATGGCATTCCGGACCAATCGGCCCGAACTGTAGCCGACGTGGTCGTACGCGAGTTCGTCTCACGGTTTGGAACGCCTTTCGAGATCCACTCCGACCAGGGCAAGACATTTGAGTCACATTTATTTCAGGACGTATGCAAATTGCTTGAAATAAATAAAACAAGAACCACCCCTTATCACCCGTCTGCCAACGGAATGATAGAGCGTTTTAATCAAACTCTCGCGAATATGATTGCATCATTTGTGGATAAACGACAGTTAAATTGGGACGAAAACTTAACACTTCTTACTGCGGCTTATCGTAGCAGCATCCATGAAAGTACGGGGTTTTCCCCCAATTTTCTCATGTTGGGACGTGAGGTGCGAACGCCAATTGAGACTGCACTAGGCATTGATCGGCCGGATGCCGAACACGGCAACTATGACGACTTCGCGGTCGACCTCGTAACGACCATGGGGGAGGCAAGCCGCCTGGCCCGAGAACACCTATCGGCGACTTCGGCCAGGCAGAAGCGAGATTACGATGCCAGGCTTTCAGTTAATAACTACAGTGTTGGAGATTTTGTCTACTATCTAGACACTACGAGACAAAAAGGGTTTTCCCCGAAGTTAAAAGCCGCGAACTGGATTGGGCCTTGTGTGGTAACGCGGAAATTCAGCGATATCATCTTCGAAATTCAGTCCCAACCAAAAGGAAAGCGGAAAGTGTTGCACCATGACCGGTTAAAGCCATTCGTAAGCACAACTATTCCCTCTTGGACGCGGGAACTGTCCCGAAAAGTTGTTGTCGGCCTTTCCCTAAACAATAAACGACAGGCTGGAACACAAACTAGCATCAAGGACGCTCTTCCTCCTCGCCGATCAGCTCGCGCCTCAAGGATGCCAAATCGTCTCAAATTGTAACCCCCCCCCCCCCCAAAAAAAAAAAAAAAAAAAAAAAAAAACGACGTGGGGTAAGTGCTGACGCTAAGATTTGCTGAAGACTGCGTTTTCTCGGCTGGATGGGGGCAATAAAATACCTTCACTGAATTCATGTTGCCTCCCTGATGTTTCATCATTTGAAACGGGACCCTAATATCGCGAACATTGTGTACAACCATCTGATTTTTCTTCTCCCTCTCTGTTAATTGGAAATTACCAAATTGTCATGACACATGACACGATTATTGCCTCCTTTTGGACAATGAACTGAGTGTGACCAAAAGGGACACTGAAAAGAAAATGTACGTATATGGTGTTCAATTCTCTTGTTTGGAATCATGCTTTGATGAAGTATATAATTTTCTGTCGCTTGTAAATCGAAAGGCGCTACTTTCCTTGGAGTTTTAATTTACCTTTGTGTCCAATATAGCGCACTCTCGTGTCTCTCTAATGACATGTGTGATGCGTTCGGAAACTCACGATGTATGGATTTATATTCAATTATGACATACTAGAACTTTCTACTGTATTTTTCTCTCGTCTTCTTCCTCTTCTCTCTGTTTTTCCTTCTGTCTCTCTTCTTACTTCCTTTATTTCGTTGCATAATTTGTTTGAATTATGCGCATTATACTTTTTGTTTCTCGGTCATGAAGTTACATTTTATCATGCAGTTATTTTTGTTTTAGACAAAGTATGCCATTAAGTATTTGCTGTGAAGTTTTATCATTTACACATTTTCATGATCATTACTTGTACAGATTTTTTTTTCTCCTTTCGTGCATTCGTTCCTTTACTTATGGTAGCGCCATTGCTCGCTCTTGAATTTCTTATATCCATCTACTTCTTTCTTTTGCTTTCTTTCTATCTGGCCTGTCACACCCCTGGTCTTTTACTCACTGGTTCCTTCGTCTGGCTTTTCTCCTGTTTACACTCTCCGTCGTTTCACTTCTTCACTTCTCCGTCTTTTTCTTGTAATTCATCGTCGATCTTTTCTGAGGAGTACCTCGGGCTTCTCGATTTCTTTCATTTCTTTGTTTTGTTGTTGTCTTTTCCACTGGTGCTTTCTGTGCATACATTTTGATTTAATTTGTTTTGATTTGATTTGATTTTATTCGCGCATTTTGAATCACGAACAAGGTTATGATATTGTTTGTGTATATTATGTTTCTGCATATGGGAAACACTCATTTGTTTCGCGTCATTCCTTTGAAAGTGTTAATTTTCGTTGTTTGGGATACGTTTGTTTTTTTTTTAACCTTAAAAAAAAATCTTCCTCCTAAAAAAAAAAAAAAAAAAAAAAAAAATGTTACGAACAACTCGGCCATGGGACTTATTTTGGCTACTAATCATCTCCTGGCCGGGGGTCTATCGGCCAACTGGAGCGCATTTATCTGGTAATTTTATGCGTGTTACGTAAGGAAGAATGTATCCTTGAGTGTAGTATTTCTCAAATCTTGTCGGTGAGCACCTGTAGTAATTCATTCCTTCGCCTTCGTAACTCTTCCGATGTAAATACCACTTTGTAAATAGCTGGATTTGTTTCGTAGGTTCGTTTTTTTCTCGAGCTTTGTGCACAATGATGGTCTTGTTCAGTCCAGTCACGTGCTCTTGTCATGACGACTGTTTGATTTTCCGCAACGATGATCATACCCTTCCAAATTCGTGGTGATTTTCATGCTATTTTTTTTTAATGCGTTGTTAGTACATACAGTAAGCCTGTTGTCGAAGTTGCTTTAAGTTATTAATTAGAATCGATTTTCCCATATTACTTTTGTGCCCATCTGGTTCTCCTACTTTGTTTCCCTTGCCTTCCCTTATCTACTAGTCTTTACATCCTCACTGTCGGCACCTATCTTGGTTCGCTCTCGAGATTTCATTTTGACTATTCGGGTTTTATTTAGCTCCCCATTTCCTCATTATTTTCTCCTCTTTCGACTTTTCCAAGTTCTCTTTCATCCTGCTAAATGCATTTATTCCATCTCTATCACTGCGATGTATATAGTGTATATAGCAGTTCCTTTCGTTTGAATTTTCTTGCAACGTCATTGCTGAGGGCAGCAATATTTTCGAAGGAGGGGGATGGTGTTACGAATCCTGTTGAGACATAATTCACGATATAGCATTTACATCATATGTTCCGTATATTCCATTTTTATTCCATTTTTATTCATTCATCTTTATGTATTGTATCGATTTACATTTGAATTAATGTTGAAAGTAAACTGAGGCTCTATATCATGTCTGCTTCTCGTCCTCGCTCTATCCTTGTTCTTTTCGTCCTTGCTCGACGATCGGCCTCTGTCATCGTGCCATCCTTGCTACTTTACTTTCTCCTGCTTCTCGTTTTCTGCTGACTATTATTTCTCCCCCACGCTTTCTTTTCATTTCTGCTCGCTTGCACTTTCGTCTCACCTTCCCTCGAGATTTCTCTGACTCTGCAACTTCCGCGTCCGCGAGCAGTGGCCTCGTGTCGTAAAAAGCAAGGACGCCGCATGCGACCTCGCTCTTACGTAACGAAAGGACGCGTCAGCATGCGACCTCGCTCTTACGTAACGAAAGGACGCGTCCGCATGCGACCCCAGCTAAGGACAGGGTCGCGTGAGGACAGGGACACGTACGGCCACGCCCTCGTCCTCACAATGATGGACGGCGACAGCTGGCCGTAAGGTCAGATTGTTTTCTCCCAGCAAGGCCACTCTCGCGGCCGCTAACAGGTGACCTCAGTATAAATAGACTTGTTTATGCCTAGTTGAGGAGTCTTTTCGTTTAGGAGTTTCAGCATGTAGATCAATAAGTTTTGTTCGTTGTAATGTTCGTGGTGGAAATAACTTTCTTCACAAATAAATTGGACAAACTCCATATGATGCCTCCTGTGGTCTTTGTGACGTGTGACTCTAATACTTCTTGTTCCGCAATACCTTACAATTAATTACATAATTTCCAGTACACTGGCTAAACCGTAGGCACGCTTACTAACCACATAACGAATTTTGAGGAGAGTAAGCGAGTAAAGGAAGCCAAGTATCCTCAGCTTACCAATCGCCCTCTCCATACCAAAATTTCGTTACAATATATATATATACGTATATATACATATACAAAAAAGTAATACTCTCTAATCAGAAGTCTATTGCTGGTTAATTTTTGTCACATATCCGTCGGCTTTTAACGCTTGTCAACTGACAGATGCTCCGGCGGACGATATCATCGTGATCCAGATCGCTGACCATGAGAACGGGCAGGAGATTGATGGCATCAAGATCACGTGTTTCGTCAACCCACGTGACCAGCCATTTCCACCGATTGAGACATACGAGATTGCAGTTGATGACGTCATCGAGTCAGCTTCAAGCTCCCCTTCCTTGATCCTTGAGTCCCGTCCGAGTGAATGCGTTGAAATCTCCTGCACCGGCATCAACGACATCGGTAGGACAATCACTACAGAGACATACTGTCCAAGGAACGATGGTAAGTCAGTATGTGTGATCTTAGGGTGAGAATCTGTCCTGTTTCGCTTCATTTTCATCCACTTTCCACCGTGATACCAGGAAGGTGGACGAGGTCTCTTCCCACCTCCATTGTGATTCTCCCTGTTGTGGTGCATGATAATTATGTGTATGATAACCACAGCTGTGGAGTTGAAATTTTACATTATTTTAAACCTTCAATGGAGTGTGTGTGTGTGTGTGTGTGTGTGTGTTTACCCTACGCAAAGCCGTATGCTAATTTAACAATTTAGTTATGGCAGTTGCCCAGAGTTTTTAATCATGCCTTCGTCACATGTAAAATAAGGATTATGTCATACCCTCCAAAAGACGTCTAACGTTCAAACGTCTTTTTTGTTTCTAGCACGTTACATGGGGTGCTAGGTGAAGATCATGAGGTATTTACCTCTGTTGATTTGTATTATCTTCGCACAGTGTTAACGTTCGTCTCGCTGCTTCGACACAATTCTGTGTGTGTGTGTGTTTGTGTGTGTGTGTATGTGTGTGTGTGTGTGTTTCGATCAATTCATATATATATATACATATATACATATTATTTATTTTATTGATCGAATATTGGAACTCTTATATAGGTTACAAAGATTTTTCGCAGATTGAAGTCTGTGGTTTTAGGTGGTTCATTATCTTACTGTGTCCACGAAAACTATAAAACACACACACACACACACACACACACACACATACACACACAAGACGTAATAAACATGGTAATGATGTTAACAATTTTTTCAGTTTTAATAGTATCCAATATCAATATCTTTACAAATCCGATATCTCCGAGATACATGGCATGCTGTACAGGGTTACCACATGCCACACACCCTTCGAAACTTTTCATTTGATGACGGGTATCATCCCCATAATGAGTTTTACAGTTTTTATGATTGTCACTGTTGTGCTCCAAATGCGAAAATTAACAATAGCACTAGCATACTTCTATAGTAAATGTTACTCCTTTAATGATCTCTGGAACACCATTCTCCCAATTATTGTTACGGACGTATTCATCTACCCGTAGAAACCAGTGGTGAGCCTCCAGCTGCTGATATCTTGTCGATCAAGACTTTGGAGTTCCTAGACAAAGTCCGTCAGATGAATCTGCTAATCCTGTGCAGAGCGAACCTGAGCGACCAGCCGTACCCATATCTCCATTCATATACAATTGGAGTTGATGGGACCATCCTGTCCAACGCAAGCTGGACCTCAGCCGTCCTGAGACCACGCCCAAACAGGTGTATTAATGTCACGTGTTCCGCAACTAATGGCGTCGGGATGACCTCCACGTTTTCAAAGCACTGTCCCCGTGGTGAGCAATAGAAAATTGAGAAATGCTTCTCTCTCCCATTGTCTGCTTGTCATTCAGTTATGTTTCAACTTCTTAAATCAAATCGGAACATGATGGTCTCGTATTTTTGAAAACTGTTTGCAATGATTTGAACTTATTAAGAACTCTTAATTTGAGCCGGGGAGTCTCTGTAATTTACTGAATTTATTCCTTTTTAGATTGGTGAATTTTCCCCTATTTATCAAGACAATCTGGCAAAAGAAAAAGGAAACAACGTTTGTGATTGAAAACGGGTGCCGTTTACAATGAAATCCATGCAAAGAATTCTTTGTTTTGCTCGAAACATTTCACTCATAACAATTATTTGAAGAGTTTTTTTGCAAAAACCGATAAGTCCATATTTGCCAAATGGAAATATTTGCTATAAAAGGTCAAAAGAAATAAAGAGAATACTAAGAAAATTTTTGCTTCTTTTGACCATAACTTCAAAAATGTACCTTTATGTAGTGACCAAGATATAATTTAGGAGGTATTATTTTGTATTTCATGACAGAGGTCGTACTTCAAATTCTTCGAAAATGGACTTATCGGTTTTTGCGAACAAACTCTTCATTTATTCATATTTTATGGAAATATACATGTATGATATGCCTAAATTATATTATGCAATCGCGCAACCTAGATTCACATTACGTTTGTTTTTATTTTGGACCGTTAAATGTATTTCACGAACCGCCAAATTGTAGATTTAGGCATTTTATTGACCCGAATAGACTTCCAGAGGCAAAAAGTTATAGGGCAGAGCTTCGTAGAATTACACATAATCAAATATAGATTTTATTAACAAATAATCTATTGTGCACTTTTAAAACTTTTATTGTGAACTTTTTTTTGATAAAATCAAATGCATCTTAGACCACATCTTTCTCTATTCCTCAGACCCACCTGCACTTGACATCATCTCTGTCAAGGTAGAAGAAGACGAGAATAACTGGGGAACGAGTCTCAATATCTCGTGTAACGTGGATCCGATCGATCAACCGTTTCCACCGATCGGTGTGTTCGAAATCACCGCTGATGGAGACATTTTGTCAAGATCCAACTCCTCTTCAACGATCATGGAAGATCAACCCAATCGATGTATCGATATATCTTGCACTGGTATCAATCAATACGGGGAGACGGTTTCTATGCGGAATTATTGTCCACTGAGATCAGGTAGGTTCTAATGTGTTCTGATTATAAAGACGGTATTACTGCCATTGAGAATAGGTGTAGGTTTGTTATATGGGTTCTGGTTATATAGAAAATGGTAACAGAATATACCTCGAATGTCTGAAAGTCTAGTTTTAATGAATTGATATGCTTATATTAACTCTTCTATTTTTCTCGATTTTTCTTTTCTTTGCTTTTGTGCTCTGTATAGTCCGTCTCTTTGTGCAGGTTATAGGAGAAGGAAACAGCGAAAATTAACATGAAATATTTGAATCGATATCTGCTTTTAAGTTCAAATGACATGAATTTCATGTTTTGACACTATTATTGTCGAAGAGAGGCTTGTTGTGAACACTGTTGCTTTGCTTTGGGATGAAGACAAATCAATTACTTTGTTCTTTGCTCTCATAGGTCACGCGCCCCCAGCAAGTAATATCCTCTCCATTGAGACACAGGAGATCGAAGGAAGCCAGGTCATTCTCGTTATCACGTGTCACGTCAGTCTTCAAGACCAGCCGTTCCCACACCTCCACACATACACAATCGGAGTCGACAACGCCACGCTTTCCTCGTCCAGCTGCGCCTCGGCTCTCTTCAGACCACGCCCAGGCAACAGATGCATCAATGTCACGTGCTCGGGGACGAACGGGATTGGTTGGACCTACACCAGTGTCGAACACTGTCCAACTTTGGGCTCGGAGAAAGGTATTAAAGTCAGAGCGAGGTACTCCGATGATGATTCATTGTTCAAGTTAACGTTCAAAGATTAAATTTATTTTCATTATCATCAAATAAACAGAGAAAACTATATATAATATTTAAGCAGAACATATCTATAATAATTGCAAAAACGGAAATTGCAAAATACATGTGATAATGAGTAACAAAAAAATAATGAAGAAAACAACATTTTACTCTTTTTTTTTACATTTACATATGATTAGCCATAAACGGAGAGATAAATATATTTTACATCAAAGAAGTCATGGAGTGTATTCATGACTCTAAAGCTATTAAGCCAGTTTGCCCCGATTTTGTAAGGCATGTTCTATTAGTAAAAGTCACTCGAAACCAGGAATCTGTGTGTGTTTGCCAGTTGAAATTTTACTTCTAATAAGCACTCAGAGACGGTGTCAAGCATATACATTATTACATCCTGTAGGTGATACAACCAGTTATGGACGAGAAATCTTGCGTCTTACTGTCTGGACTCGGAGTGAAATTTCACGGAAACGTATTTGTTTATCCTTTTTCTGTTGTGTGCAAATAATTTTTTACTCCATTCATGTCTGGTCCCGCTTTAAAGGTCCGATTGCTGGTCTTCGTCGAGGAGTTCTTCAGCAGCCGTCGACCACGTACGCCCTTCTCGTCGCCGTGTTCTTCCTGTCGTTGTTGACCTGTGCAACAGTGATCGTGAAGAAGAGAGAGATTAGTCTCTTTTGAAAGTTAAACGCCTTGTAATACATTCCAGTCGTCTTTTCCTGACTTTACTGAGTCCACTGAGAAAAGCTGAACTGTGATCTTCAATCTACGCTTCTTAAATGGAATCAGGGATGTTCATGTTTCCTTTTTTTTACAATGAAATACTTTTTAGGTGTGCTTCATGTTTTTTTAATGAACACTACATTTGCCTGTTATTCTAATCCTGCTTATCACAAAACCCCATATTTATTATTATTTAAGACAGGAAGTTTAGATTACTGTATTGCCAATGTACATTTTTTGCGTTTAGCTTATTTTCAAAAAGAAAATGTGACCTAATTTGAAAGTTTCAGGTTGAAATAAATACAATTTCTATCATGACTAGCATATAGCCATGTGTTTGTATCTAAATGAGCATATCAATTTGGCACTTCCTTGAAATACATAGCAGTAGGATTTCTCAATTTTTGCAACTCGTTTTAATTATTTTTCTGCTGCTTCTGACGAAATAAAAGGAAAATAAAATACATCAATAAAATGGAGAAAAGTTACAAAACGTCTTTATTCTCATCGCTTAAACCAATGTTAATCATTGTTGTCATCTTCTCTGAGTAATATCGTTGAAAAGCACTGATACATGTATTTGAGAACCCTGTCGAATATGCTTACAGGGGCGGTGCTAAGTTTTTCGAAGTGATGGGGACGACTTTATTGGAACATGGATGTCGGTTCGCTTTCAGAATGGGCTGCGACATTTTGCTGCCACTTCCCTCCAAAAATCTCCTACATCGACTGAGAAGCAGCAAAAAACGAAAAAAAAGTCAGACCCCTATCTATTTTACGGAAAAGGGGGATGGCAAAAACTTATACCATTTATGAGCCTGTAAGTAGCCAGACATTATTTTTAGTTAAGGGCAGATTCTCATAGAGCAGACTCTAAGCTTCAAAAATATTTATAACTTCATTCAAGTGGACCTTCCTAACCTATCTAACTATTGGAAAGAAAGCACACACTTTGGAAAAGTGTGAACCAAGAACAGAGGCTTTGAAGTACAGGGTATATGCAAGCGCTTAATCTTAAGTAAGCGGTGCTACCTGTGTAATGAATGGGACAAAAAAACACAATGTAAATCACCATAGCAGCAACAATGAGGAATTATCAGATTAAGCTGATTGAGCATGCTCTATTAACACATTCTGTCCATGATTAATGCCAACTTTAAAAGCAGTAGCATTTTGCTTTCAAAAGTTATCAGAGTTGAAAGTGGAGAATGTGCAATGGATTTTTCAAGAAATAAAAAGGGGCCTGTAGAACATACCTGATCACACTACTCTACCAATAAAAGGGGTCGTAAAAAAACCCATTTTCCCATACATTTTATGATCCCAAATCAAGAATAAGGAAGAAGAAGACTAGCTCTTTCAGAAAATATGGAAAACTCAAAGATGACTTGGTCGACATTTTGCACCTTTTTTGAGTCCTCACGTAAAATCAAGGAGTGCGACTTTTTGTTGGTTTTGTGATGCACGGTCTCATTTATGTTCTGCAAAAGGAGCCAAGGTACAAAAACCAAAACCAAAAAAGCAAACCTAATATTTCATGAAAAAGTTGGGGCGGGGGGGGGGGGGGGGGGGGGGGGCAAAAAGTCACACCATTTATATTCTGCAAATAAATAAAAAAATGTGTGGAGGGGGCTATCCTCCCCCCCCCCCCCCCCCCCCCCATTTCACCAGCCCTGTCTTAGGTCTAATACCTATTGGCATAAGTTCTCATTTCACAGCAATGTTGATTAGAGAACAAGTTACAGTTAGTTTAGTTGTAAGATTTTATTTTGGTTCATCGCTGCATGACCCCAGTCTTGTTTCGTAACCGATGAACCTAATCCTTTAACATTGATGTAGCCTATCCATATTGGACAAAGTATGTTACCCAGTAAAGAGTAGTAGCGATAAAGATTGAGACTGATGCCTTTTATCTCTCGTCTTGTTTCATTCATGTTTTTTTTTATATAGTCAGGAATGCCTCATACTGGTTCGTTTGTGTGCGTGTGTGTGTGTGTGTGTGTGTGTGTGTGTTTACAGTGTCATGACATACTTCTCACACAATACCGACCCAGGAAAAAAGGGGGTTATAATAATGAGGGATAGTAAGGGCAATTCTGAATTTTTTAATACCTTTATTTGTACAATTACGTTTCTGTCTAGTCGCAAGTTGCAGTCCTTTGGTATGATTGTGTCAGAAATTGTGTAAAAATTGCCGAAAATTACAATTTGGGAAGTTTTAAAAGTGATATACCCTATGCATCTGCAGTCTCAAATTATAACACTCAATCTTAAACTTAAATGAGAAATCGAGTCCCAAAATAAGTTAGTCTGATAAAAAAGAGTAAAATCTTACGAGTTCAAATGTAACAATTTGACTTAAATCGGATGAAAAAAATAAGGAAGTTATGACATGTAGGACATTTTGAAGTTTTGCTATTTTTTTCAAACAGTTCTAGTACAGTGGATATTATGCAAATGAGTGAGCGTACCTTGCCATTACCTCACAATTTTCCATTGATCGTGTGCTAAAAATGACGAAAATTCAATGTTTCTGTCATTGCAGTCTGAAACATGACGTTATTCCTGGTTAAATAACTTCAGAATAGTGATCAGTTACATATATCAGGATTTGAGCCTCGCGGCATGAAAAAACACTGGAAATTTCAACATTTGAAGTAACATTACTACAAATGGCAAGGTGTGAGGGGACGACATGCTCACTTTTCCATTTGCATTTGTTTCCTCAAAAGTTAGCGAAACTTCAAATTGCCGTAACTTCGTTTCGATCAAAATTTTAACCCTTGAACTCGTAATATTTTATTCTTTCTTAATAGCAGACTAGCTTATTTTGGGGGTGGATTTCCCCTTTAGTAATTTCTACAAATACGTAAGTCTTATCTATGTTTGTGTTAAATCTTTTTCTATGATTTTTCGGCAACTGCGTTGTGTTTGCGGTCATTCCTGCCTTCTTCCAGACCGAATGTAAGTCCTGTAGGATGTCTCCATTTCTTCTCACAATATGTGTGAAGTGAGTTGTGATGCGTGATTATGTGTGTGCGTATTATTAAGAGGAAAGCTGTGTCCATCGATGGTGGCAATATCCGCCCTGGATATCAAAGAAAATTTGGATGAGATTTCAGATTTTTTTTGTTTGCTTATTATCTTTCATACATGATACAGGAAATGCGTGTGTGTGTTATTTTTTTAACATTTTCATTTTTACATTCAATCAATTCCAAAGGACAATATCAAAACCTAGAAAAGTAATAGTAACGAATCAAAGTAATGCATATGAGTATATACACATATTCATATATAAATATTTATGTATATATATATATATATATATATATATATATATATATACACTGTGAAAACATCGGTGTTAGATTTAACATCACGGGTGTTAAATCTAACACCGATCAAACTTCAATAAAGGACCACACCCACAGGTGTTAAAAATGCTCTGTGATGGTGTTGAAAAGTGTTCACCTGACACTTCGTGGTGTTAATTTGACACTGTACCTGGTGTTATTTTGACACTGTACTGGTGTTAATTCAAAAATGACACCACATGGTGTTGATTTGATATTTGCTGGTGTTAATATCAATGGTTTAACACCCGTCCAGCTTCAATAAGGGACCACAACAGCTGGTGTTACTTTGGTGTAAATTTATTTTCACATTTGTTTTCAAAAATCTAGTATTTTAATGTAAAATTCTTGATCGTCTTGTTTAAATTAAAAATAAACAAAAAGTGCAGTTACTAAGAAACTCTTCAAAAAAACAGTTTAAAATTTGGAAATGACACCCGTAGGTGTTAATTTAACACCATAAATGAGCACCGAAAATCTAACACCAGCTCGGTGTTCACTACCTAACACCGGACTTTTTGCAGTGTTTCTTATATAAATTCACCCCAAATTTATGTATAAGTACATTAATGACATAAACTGACAATAAAGTAATTTTCTCTACTTTTATTTTTTATCAAATCAAATCAAAATCACATTACTTACACACAATTGGCAACAATTTGAAAAAAGACAAGAGAAACACTTTTTCATTCAAGTAATCTTTATTTCATACATCATATGATCATCACACACATCAGTGAAATTATATATACTAACTCCTATATCAGAATATTCTAAGCATTTTTTTTATTCATTATATATATTTTGAGAAAAAAAAACGGCTACGATATAACAATAACGTGTGTTGTGCTTTCAATGAAAGTCAAATATTCGAAATGTGTTCATGAGGGACAATCAAGCAATCACCAAAACAAAAAAGGAACTGTTTTGTTGGCATGTTTTTTTGTATTTTTTTCTTTCTTTTTCTCAATTCTAGTATCCATTTCATCTATTCAAAAGCTTGCCTTCAGTGGGTTGTAAATTCAATGTGCAGACAGGCAACTATCTTTTGATGCAATGTGTTGAACTTTTCACAGATCTTAGAAATTATCAAACTTATTTGATCATACATGTATTGCATGCGCCATGTTAAACTTCAAATTAATGCCTTAAAAGGAGTCAGGATTATAGAAATGTTTGAAAACATGTTTGATAATCTATTATAATAAGAGTTCATCGAACGCATTACCAGCTGCTTCAAATGCATTCTCGTCACATGTTCAAGAATATTTTGCCTGGTTTGCCATGGGGAAATAAACGGATGAGAGGGATTGATACGACTAAGATAAGTTTATTTCTCTCTTCTTATTTTCTACACGATCAGCATAAGAATCAAGTCCGTAATTTATATCTGAAAAATACTAATATGCACGGATACATGCATTCACGCTCGTGAACGCATTTAGTATTTCATTTCATTTCATTTCATTTATTTCATTCCTTCTTTCTTTTTCAGCAAACATAACACGAAATGAATCGGAAGATATAACATAGGCATGTATTCGACTTTACATGGTAGATAATGGTAAACAAATACGAAATTATACATGCATACCGGCAAAATACAAAGTTATGTTTGGAGAAAATAAAAAAGAAAGAACTGAGAGGTTCACTGAGAAGCATGCTTGTAAATTGTGAACCACTCAAAGGATTCTTGTGAATACATTAAACTTTTTTTTTTTTTACAAAGACAGAACAAGACAGTAGAAACACAACGACATTACATGACTTTACAGTAGGGTATACCATGACAGTAATAAAACACAAAAGAATAATGGAAAGAAAGGAGAGAAAGAAAAGGAAATGAAAGTAAAAGCCAACACGCTGAACATCGGGATCAGAAGAGGGAATTGAGATGCTTCAGGTCGATCAGCCGAGCAAAGTTTGTACAAATAAGATAATGTAAAAAATACACAATGATGAAATCAATGATTGACGATGAACCCTTAGGCTGTAAAGACCAGCTAAGTAATGCATCGTATATATCTTAATATGAGTTCAACAAAAAAAAAATAACTTACGCTTAAACGAATTCAAAGAAAAAGCATTTTTTATATCACAACTTAAAGAATTTCAAAATCTAGGGCCTGTGTATATGAATGTATTTTGAACCAATAACGTTCTCAGAAGGGATAAATGAAACTTATTTGATCGCCTGGTGGGATAATTATGAAAATATTGATTTCGTGGAAACATGGAATGAAAAATGCTGGGAAGTGCATTTGTGTTATAATTAAACATAAACTGACCCAGCTGAAAGAAAAACAAATCTTTAATGTTTAAAATCTTATATCTAACAAATAATGGATCTGCATGGGAACGTGGAGAAACGCCACAAATAATACGAAGTGCCTTTTTTTGTAATAACAATAATCTATCTAATAAAGTTTGATGGGCAATACCCCATGCTAAGATTCCATGATTTGAATAAGGTAATATTAATGAAAAATACAACGTCAGCAGAGAAGACAACGGGATATGAAATTTAAGTCTATTAAATATACCAATATTACGCGAAATTATTTTACTAATATTAATAATTTGATGCTTCCACGAAAGTTTATCGTCCACTGTAATACCGAGAAATTTGTATGAGATACACGCTCTAAGTGAATATGAGTGCATGCATTTTAAGGGTCTGCATGTGAAAGTTGTTCCATGTATCCGTGCAGACATCTATTGCGCCTGATGGCTATCATATCTGGTATCGTGTACATTTAATGGAGGAAGTAGAGTGAGATTATTCACGTCAAGGAATCTGATGAGGATGACAAAAGTCAACAAAAACCGGCAATATGACGAGCAGTGAAAACAAGACCAGTGCGACATGAGATGAAACATCATGTCAATAGACAGTGAGAAATAGTGTAGAATGTTTGATGGAGCATGATCTAGGACTGACAGGCAGTGTTTTGCTTCCCATCATAACGTAACTCGTCCATTTTCACAATCGGGGCAGTAATGTCACTTTAATATTTCTCACCAAATTTTAACCGTATTTTGTGTATGACTCTTTCTCCAATATTTTTCTTTCATCGTTCTTATTTAATGGAATAAACGGCTCATGTTATTTTCTTAGATATGTACAAACGTAGTACAATAGAGAGTTTGACACCCAATTCTGAGAACGAATGACAATTTGCCCTCAAAATCTGTTACATTGCATTAAATAACATCCATTTCATATTGAGCGGGCTATGATATGTTCTTTTTTATATTTTTTTTCAGATCGACACATTTCGTTGTAACTCTCTACTGTGCTTGATAGCTGTAACTTTCTTTTAGGTTTGAACATGTTGTTTTGAAAACTTAATTCTTAAACTTGAGTCAAATGCAAAGAAATTGTATTTGTATGAAGCAAAGATCAATTTGCTTTACTTTAATTTTTATATTTGTACATAAATAATCTATGGAAACATTGATCAGCGTTACATATTTCGAATTACGTTTGGCCTAAAGTAACATATTCATCGATAAATTGAAAGTGAAATATATTTTGATATGAAGTATGTTGTCGATATGTAAGTCGCTGACAGCCTTCACTAAAGTCTAAGATGAAGAGATCATGAAATGAGAATCCATCTGAAGTAAAATGTAAGGCCAAGATCCCATTCAAAGAAAAATCGTGTCAGCTTGTGAAGCAGGAAACCGAATGACTCATCACGTTACGCGGATGAATCTTGTAAATTTTGTAATGTAAGATGTTTCTTTTATATGCACAAACCTTCCCCTGACTCATATAGAAGACAGATATTTTGACTGTAGGGACCACCGAAGTAGATTTGATACGATTTTCGTGGTAAACGCTCGAGGGGGAGAGGTTTATGTCTGGATATTAGGAAACCTTATAACTTTTAAACTAAGAAATTGCCATTCATCAGACAGATACTTGAGAGTAGGTGTACGGAAATAAATACATCAATTTATACTTTCGTTCCTGTTTGAAATACTGATATCAATATGTAGCAAAATAATATTATCGACGCCTCGTAAAGCCTTGTAAATCGAACATAACGATTTTGTATTTGGTAGGTCTTTTATTGTCTCTCTCTCCTGTTAATTCGTCTTACCATTGACTAACTGATATATTGATTAATTGATTGATTTTCTGGTTGTTGTTGTTGTTGTTTTCCAACAAGGCTTTCATACCATACAGGAATCTACTCACAATGATTGGCAGACGAGTGTTGGTGCAAGTCGGTCTTCTTTTCATAAACATTCACCTCGTTGGTAAGAGAAAAATCATTTAAGACTTGGATAATCTCTTCACCTTCATTATTGTGCACTTTTCGTTTTGATACGTGTTTCTGTGGACAATTACAAAGTCTGAATTAACAGGGTGGGAATATATGCTGCAACTTGATAATCATAACGCTGAGTGAAAATTCAAGAGCGGGCATGAAACTTCTCAAACTCAATAACACACTGTTTCATTTAGTTGGAACATTTTGATGTATATTACATTATTACGTCAATTGCGTTGTTAATTCTATTCTATTCCATGTATCCTTATATCCGTACATGATACAATCATGTTGTTACCCTGTGTAATATTTCAGACTGTGAATAACGGACGTATTATTCAGGCGTAGAAGTCATTTCTCTCGATTTTGTCAAGTTTGATTCTATTGGGATCTATCAGTCAATCTTCCTGTATTTCATTTGCAGCTGGAATGACTTTGAACCTCGAGGTACCCTCGCATCTCCGGGATAGCCGTGAAGTCACCGCAGTTTGCACAGGAAATAATGTCTCAGACTCGGCTGTACCTACATGGTTTTTGGATGGCGTCCAAATCACAGACGGCGTCATCACAGACGGCTTCACAACCACCACAGAAATCTTTGTGGAAAATGAAGTTCAACCCGAATGCGCTAGATAGAATGGTGACTTTTGAGGCAATGGTTTTTGAAATATGTCATTTTTAGAACGATAAGATGCCCTCTGGACAAACTTGATGGCGCAATTCCTGAAAGCAAACTTTTCGAACGAGCTTGACAATTAAGACTTTTAGGCCTCAGTTTTGATGAAAATATCTGCTCCTTGCTTCTGTGTATTTACATCTGGGTGCAATGTAACATCAGAATTAAGTAGACGTGATGTAAGAGTTGGATTGATGTGCTCCTTGTTATAGCATGATAAAGTAACACACACACACACACACACACCCATATGTATATATCTCAACTGCTGAATGATGATGAAGTCCATCATTCAATGCGCAAGGATGACGGAGGCACGTGTTGCAATCTACACAAGAGAGAAACAAATGTCAAATAATTTGTTTTTTCTGCCTTTTTTTATTCAACTGAATTTTAGAGGCATTTTGGCAGATGCAGAAATAGACCTTTTTTTAAATTTAAAGTAAATTACAATATGAAAATTCAAAGCGGATATAGGGAAAGCCTCAGAATTGAATCTGCTAACCCAGACGGAAGTCACCTTTCACCTAGTGCGATACCCTCGATTGATATGCGTTCATTTATTCCACAAATAGTGTTTGTCTTTCACTTAACATGATTTCTAGAAAAGGAGAAATACTTCTTCTACCCATACACATGAGCTGGAGGCGAAGATTTGACACATATTAGGTCTAATTGAGTGTAAGATTCAGCTCCCACATATGACACTCGAGAAGATTGAAAAGGAGGAAACTTTACAGACTCTCAGCGGACACTCTAATACTCGGTTCGGGTGTGTGCTTAAACTGACGGCAAAAATATTCAAAGAAACAGATAAATGCAACCAAGCCTATGATGAGATCGCCTTGAATGTAAAGAAGTTTAGAATGTGGTACATTAACTTGTAAGACTAAACAAATGTTGAATAAAATAGCCGTCATTGGTGTTGTGAGGCATTCAGTTTCTGCCCATTTCTTATAAAGGTTAGAATTAACATTGTTGTACCAGCCAAGACTCGAAATCTTGAGGTTGCAAAGAGTGGCCGTTGCAGAATTTGAAATAATACAAAATAATATAGTCAAATCTTACAAATAATATGCTTTTTTGTATAACATATATGTAATCTACTGTAAGTAAACGGAATGTTCACATTGTCGAAATGAGCATAGATCAAAGATTCAAGTCGCACTTACGGCAAAGGTAAAAGCATTGGAGTTTGAAAGCGGAAGTGAACTTTCACCTGCAATAATCAGTAATCACAGAAATATGGGTTTTAATACCCTTTAAGGTTAGAATTTTCTTCTTCTATAGAGAGTTCTAGGGTTGGAATACTAGTTGATCTTACCTGCGTTGCAGCAGCCGTGTAGTTGGGGGTTTATGAGTATTTTTTTTCCACTCCACAAACTCCGAGATAGAACTTGCTAAAAGAGCAAAGTGCCTCGTGATATAACGTCCTCTCTACGACTGGGTTTAGGAGGACCGCATTATAATTGTCTTTGCTCAATTATACACTGTGATGCCGTCCATGTGCAAATATGACACTGAATATAAAACTGACAAATATTGATTGTTTTAGCAATGAAAGTTTATAAAAGAACTGTCCTCTTGATCGTATTTTCCGGTTTATTATTCTGTTAATTCCAGCCATAGAAAATGTTTGATGTATCAATTTTTGTACCACATTATTACGGCAGGCTTGGCAGAAGAAAGAGTGCATCATTTGTAATGATGAGAAGTATTTCGGAGAAGAGTGTTGAAACATGTTTCCTGAAAAGTACTTCTTTTTTACGGACAGGGCTGAATTCCTGAACGACGGAAATGACAGTTGACTTTTCTACATAAGTTTAGGATAATAACATGGCGCTACTAACCATTGTTGCTTTTTCTCAGTAAATTATTGTTGGGGACAGATCTCAACTTTTCCCCTTTATCAACATTCCGTAGGAAATCGTCATTCAAAAATCTATGAGACGATGATGTCTTCTGGAATGGATGGCCAGCAACACTGACTGACAAAAGCAGACCAAGTTCGAGAGTACAGCGGCCACACTAAAATCATTGCGACTGTAACACTTACTCAAGAACTTGCCCCGGCTATGCGGGTGAGTACACGCGGATTTATATCCTGACAACGTTCCAAAACGCACACTTAACATGAAGGGCAAAATGAAACAGAAATATTTGATCTTGCATCAGCGTCAACATTAAAGCTTTTCGTCCTCTTTTCTTGTTAAAAGAAATAATTGAAAAATATTATTATTAGTAATATTTACTACTATAATTATTGTTATTATTATTACAAATACTAACAATAGCAAATATTAACAGAAACTTAGCTCATATACTTTTCCGAAGATTTCGACAGCAATCATTCATTAAATGTAAAATAATATTAACATAGAATAATTGTAATCCACATACCTGATCACACACTTGCCTTTGTATCGACTGTTTTCCAATGCAGACATGTGTAACTGAATTCAAAACTGTAACTGAATTCAAAACTAAGGGATAGTACAGTACAATAATACATCACATTGAATTGCGTATGTGTGGATTTTCGTTTATAATATAATACGATATTATGTAATAAGATATTTTTCTTATAAAATACAGTAAGGCTAGCTGGTGGATCAAGCGGAAGGGAGGGCCGAGTGGAGATATCGTGTAACGGACAGTGGGGCACGGTTTGTGACGATTGTTGGAGTATCAACGAAGCGCACGTGGTGTGTAGAGAGCTCGGCTACCCATCGGCCTCAGCTCGTTATACTGAAGCCTATGTCGGGGAGGGATCTGGACCAATCTGGCTTGACCCAATCAGATGTGATGGAACCGAACAATCTCTGTTGCAATGTCGGCGTGCGTACTGGGGATGCCATAACTGTGTACATGGTGAAGACGCTGGAGTGAGGTGTGAGGGAGACAGTAAGTTTAATCCATTAATCTACGGAAGTAAGACTCGTAAGCAGACAGAATAACGCTCCATTCTATTCTTTATCTAAGGCAGGGACGTCACGGAGGGGGGAGGGGGTGCGTTCGGCGCGAACGCACCTTTCAGAACCTAATATATATATATACATATAATATATATATATATATATATATATATATATATATATATATATATACATATATATATATATATATATATATATATATATATATACTAGGTGTTTCAAAAAACATTTCCCACTTTTGATCCTTAATAATTCATAAACTATATATCAAATAACACTGTCATTGATATGAGTAATAGCTGAATAGTGTACAATTTGGTTGAAGGTGGTTTGAATATGAAAACGTAAATCAGTTTCATGAAATCCATGATTAATTTCACAGTTAGGTTTCAGATTTTGCTCTATTTTCAACCCTCTGTACAAAATTTCACTTTGCACAGGAGTCAATGGGTGTGTATGTGAGTGTGTGGTTAACACCCTGACAATGGTCCTAAACAATGGTTAGGGTTTGAATGCTTCATTATTTATTCATGAGAAATTCCACTATCACAACTAGTCTTTATTCAGCCTCTGGCAGTAGGCATATCTGTGTAAAGTCAAACGCCTGCCGATACTGTCGTTGAGTGGCGACAGTGCTCTCCCTACTATTGAAAAACGAAATTACAATGAATACCTTCTGTTCTATCGTAAACATGGTGACAGGAAGCAAAGAAAATCAATTAGAGTATACACTTGTGTAAATGGAGCCTTAGATAAATCTACCGTGAAACATATCGCCGCAATGATAAATGCTGCTGAAGTCTTTACCAAAAATGATTTCTTTTTATCAAAAAGCGAAAAATTTGTCAGACTATTTAATTAGTAGGCAGTTGTATTAAAATGAGGAACTTTAGATCATTTATGCTTATTTATATCCCAAATTTAGTGATATGTGAAGCAAAAATTGAAAATGATTGTCAGCTGGAATGGAATGTGGTGTTTGCAAGCACATGGAAACGTGTGCTTCCTTTTTCCATGTGCATGCAGTTTACCCTTTACCGTGCATGAATCCAGACTAACAGTGCAAAGGGCAATCCACATGAATTATTGATTAAGCATTCATGTGCCTGGGAGCACGAGACTGACGCCTAGTCAACAGGTGGTTCAGGCATGTCCATTGTTCAGGGTCATTGTCAGCACACACTCACATACACATCATTGGTTCCTGTGCAAGGTTCAATTTTTGTACAGAGGGTTAAAATTTGACCAAAATCTGAAACCTTACTTCAAAATCAATCTTAGATTTAATGAAACTGATTTATGCTTTCACATTCAAATCACCTCCAACCAAATTGTACACTATTCAGCTATCATTTATATGAATGACAGTTTTATCGGATGAATAGTTTCTGAGCTATTAATGATCAAAACTTACGCGTGTAGGAAATTTTTTTGAAACACCTAGTATATATATATATATATATATATATATATATATATATATATATATTCATATATATATACATATATATATATATATATATATATATATACATATATATATAGAACTTTGAGCAAAGAAAACGGTTTTTCATCGGGATGAAAACCCATTTTCTTTGCTCAAAGTTCTCACTATTTATTATTATTTGTTTCTGGTCAATTTTCCCTCTCTTGTTTCAATATATATATATATATATATATATATATATATATACCCTTTAAAAAGGTTCGGAAATCTGAGTTTGATAAGTCATTTCTCATTTTTCTTAGAAATGATTCATTTGTGCTTAGTAACACACAAAGACTGTTTAATTCTTTTTAACATGATACCACACTTGTTATGATTATCGTATACATACAGGTGCAGTGCTTTAATACAAATATCAGGTAAAGTCAGAATTGAAAAGCTGCAAAATGGCCCAATTTTTTACGTTCTTAATGGAGTTTCCTCGTTATGAGTGAGTTCCCCATTGTTTCTTTGGTGTAACATTAACATTTTTATTTAGTGAAACATGTATACGTTCAACCAAACAGATAAACGAACACACACACACGCACACGCACACACACACTCACAAACTCAAACGATCATGACTCAAAACATTTTATCTCAGAACCCTGCCACATTAACCACAACAAAGACATGAATAAGTGAAATTGCATGGTCTTGGTTTTATTGGAGCTTTATCTTTATGTTGTTATTTTTGTCTTTACTTTATGCTTACTTTGTGTTTTTATATTGTCAATGAACATGATCGGGGGTCAGTATCTGGTGGACGACCCAAGTGCTTGCACCACTGCTAGGCACCATGCCCTAATGCTGTTGATTAACTTCGTGATTCGCTGATGAAGAATGACGTTCCACTCGTCAAATAGTATACCTGACAGAGTCCTGCCAATGTCTTGCATTTGTGACCCTCTTCCCCACAGCTAGGTCAAGTTGATCCCAAAGATGTTCTATGGGGTTGAGGTCAGGGCTGCATGCAGGCCAGTCCATTCTTCATAGTGATGCCCTTTCTCTCTCGAGAAAGTCGCGCAAGGCTCGCTATATGTGGTCTTGCGTTGTCATCTTTTTGAAACATTTCAGCTTGAATTTGCCCTTTGGCGCGGGATTTTTGAACGTTGCTTACACGTTGCATGATGTACAACCATTAAAACTTGATGAACTATCACAATTGCGTGGCATGACACCACTGAAAACTTGAATGTGAAGTTAAGATGTCTATTTCAATTTGCCTCTATGGCTGACCATGCCAGCTGAGAACAAAAGACATTACACAAAAGAACATGTTCTCTATTCATTCTTCACGACCATTCTCATTTATAAGGACCATTCTTGTTCATTTTGCAACTTTTCAATGCAGACCTTGTCAGACACTTTTGAGTATAGCCCTTTACTTGATAGCATAATCATAATGAGTAGGATTTAATTTGAAAAACAATTTATTTCCGTATAAAAACAACAACAAAGCAATAATCGTACAGTCATTTTTGTGGCGTCAAATTAACTCAGAAAGTGTCAAATTTGACTCGGAAATGGGGTCAGTTAGGTGCAAAATGACACGGATTTCCGAATCAAAAGATCACAATTTCACTCTGATACGGTGTCGTTTCCCGCATTGTAAGTAACCCATTTTGGTGTAGTAATGACTCGGATTTGGTGTGCACTTTTCTAGAGGAATGCGGAATGGAGGAATACATAGGAGTTTTCATTAGTGAGCACCCACCTCATTCACAACACTCATATAAAGAATTGCCTGAAACATGGTCTAAACTGTCAGTTTTATTTGGGGCAAAGTGAACTTTCGATACGGACACATTGACTGGTAATGACGTAGTCATAGGCGGCCGCACGGCAGCTCGTACCTTTTGAACGTAGCCCTGGGCTATATGCTATATATTTAGACCATGTTTCAGGCAATCATTTATATGAGTGTTGTGAATGAGGTGGGTACTCACCGATGAACCTCCATTCCGCATTCCTCTAGAAAAGTGCACACAAAATTGTCCATCTTGAAGACAAAACTTTGCAAGACATCCCGCGGCCGCGGTGGATCGTCGAGAAATGACGCTCCTTTTTTTCGCGGGGGTAATACGTCACATAGGACACATGACATGTTTTGTCCAATTGTAGCGCGCGTATGTCATGTACACCACGCTGGGTATTTCTGATGTGACTCTGCGCAGGTGTAAAAAGTCCGATATCCAAAATGATACTCGGATTTGAGTCAGAAGTACACGGTTGCTGTTAAATTTACACGGATCGGAGTGATTTTTTTTTATCTCGGATTCAGAGTTGAAATTTTGACTCGGAAGAAATAAGAGTGCAGGGGACGAGCAATATAATGAATAATTTGTTTTACAAATTTCGAATTAAGACCATCAT
This sequence comes from Diadema antillarum, assembly GCF_040938485.1. Taxonomy (NCBI): domain Eukaryota; kingdom Metazoa; phylum Echinodermata; class Echinoidea; order Diadematoida; family Diadematidae; genus Diadema; species Diadema antillarum. The sequence continues at coordinate 491,934 of NW_027271442.1, forward strand.
AACCACATAAAAAATTACAAATCATGTCTTTCACAATTATATTTCAAATATTTCCGACTCATTGGTAGGACAGAAGAAAATGGAAACTGATATTTTCGAGCTAAAGTAATCTGTAAAACGCCTCGGACAACTTTGAATGTTTTTTTTTAAGATTGAGATTCCTACATTTGCAAAATACTGGGTAAAAACATTCGGTATTTCTCTATGATTTGCAATTTTTTGACCACAAATTTCAATAAAAGGTGGCAATTCAGATTTGCTACTTCTCCCCAAAATCTCATTTACAATTTTCCATATCTAACAAAGGTTCGATTTACTTCTTTCAATCAAACTTGCAAAATAAAGTCGTTTAGAATCATATTGAATTTGTTCCTATATCGTTTATACACAACTTCATTCTTACGTGAAGGAACATGAATATGTTTGTAATATAACCTTTGTCTTCTATTAATTGACTTTGACATTTCTTTTGTTACCCACGACTTTCTTATATTATATTTTGGTCTTCTTGAGTGATGCACTCTGCATGAGTAACATGGTTATCACAAATTTTGGTGAATGTCTCAAGAAAAATAATCTTACGAGGAGTTAACATCCCTCTCATTTTCAATAAATGACTAATTGAGTGAGCATTATTCCCGAGAGAGCTCTTTCATATGAAAAACTTTCATACAGTGGTTTTTGATCATGACTTTCAATCCTGTACTGATGTTGGTGCTGTTTGTCAAATTGTGTGAATTGAAACATTGGTAAGTGGTCAGAAACATCAGAAAAAGAACCCCTGGAGTCGTTGGTTTATCAACAACGTTGGTAAATATGTTGTCAACACAAGTGTATGATCTCGCTGCTAACCTGTAGGTTTAGTGATAAGTGGGTACAAACCTTGCGAGTACATTACGCTAATGAATTCACTTGTACATGAACTCACAGAGTATTTAAGTATGTCGAAGTTGAAATCCCCAACAATGTAACATAATATGTTTTCCATGGCAATAGCTTTCAAAGACTTTTCTAGCATACCATTAAAATCACCAGGGTTCGAATTTCGGGCTCTGTATACCACACCAATCATATCTTTCTTTAAGTGCTTCATATCAATTTTAATAAATAAAGTATCTGTATGTTCGTTGCAAAACACCAAATTTTTCCTTTTCTTCTTTCCTTAAACACGCATTTAGATTCCCAAAAGAGACAAACCCCTCCTCCTCTTCTTCCTTCACGTGATCTGTGTAACAAACAATAATCTGGTATATTGTAAAGGGAGGACACATTCGAGTTGAACCAAGTCTCAGTGAAAGCATAATTAGAAAATTTATGGCAAAGGCTATTCAGATAGTCGGCTAAACATATGTGCTTCGCATTTGTCATCTGAGCATTCAAATGAAATAGGGAGGACACAGCCTCGTTTTGACATTTTAGAAATTTGTGATTGAAAGTGTCTTTGAATTAATAATTGCATGGACTTTCTAGATTATTAGTTTGGAACATTATCATCACTATTCATGCCATACACTTTTAAAACGTGGGAGTCAATACCTGATTCAAATCACTGCTAGAGTAGTGAAGAAAAAAAGGGAATAATTTTCGGTGAAAATCATCATCTTCAAGAATGTGGTTAAATGGCAATTAGTTTTGAGATACGAGGAGGACAAAATATAAAATTTCGGGTTTAAGTGAAGCGAACAGCTTGACATGTAGCATATCTCATGACATTGCTTTCCGCACAATTCACATACACATATTTTGTGATTCGACCTTACGGTGTTTGAACAAAAAGTACACTTCATACATAACATAACATTTGTACAGTAAATAACACATAACAAGTTGCCGAGAATGATTAATACGGATATTACAAAATCAAAACTTCACAAGTTCAGTTAACAAAACGCGTACGGAGTCATTTATATTTGTGGGAATAATTATGTAGTATACATGTCAGTTCTCATAGTAAATGATTTTGCTGGTGGTGTTCATGTTTTACATGCTTTTATAATACGTTATACATCTCATATAGTATGCAATTAAAGTCCTGCATAGAATAGGACTGGCCAATTATAATTATAGGTCAATTATAGGTCAATTATAGGTCAATTTTCCACTGTATTATCAGATATTCTTCAAAAATTCAATGATGCGTTCTGCCAGCATTGCTGCTTTTTCTCAGTCCACATTCACATTTGAATTTCGATTCTTTTACAATATGTGTGTCAGCGGAAGGGTCAAGATATGACGAGATAAGAATATCCCTCCTTGTATCTGTAGAATGTATTTGTAGAAATTTGAAAGAGTAATTGCGAAGGAGTGTTGTAAGTAAATAATTAGGTAATGGGTTTAAAGCTTAGCATGTTTTTCTTTGTTTCTTTGTTTCTTTGTTTACTTGATGGTTTGTGTTGTTGTTGTTGTTTTACTTGTATGGTATATCACGCATATTAGTCCGGGAGCCAGCGGGGGTCAGCCTAGCTGAAAAGGTTACCAATTTTTATGTATACAGCAATTTAGTACATATGCCCCTAAGTATGGAAATGCACGTCTGGCTGGTCATCGGTGGTGGGTGTGGCCAGGAGGGCCAAAAAAAGGACCCCTCAAAATTAGGCTAGCCTAGCTGGAAAAGTAACCCCATGAAAACAACTGGAACTTGTTCGTTACACTTACAGGATAAATGAATGACCATTGCCAGACGTTTTAAGTGGTGGGGGGTAGCCGCCAGACGCTCTTAAAGGCCCAACTCCAGCTAGGCTAGCCTAGCTGAAAAAGTAACCTCATGAAAACCACTGGAACTTGTTCGTTACACTTACAGGATAAATGAATGACCATTGCCAGACGTTTTAAGTGGTGGGGGGTAGCCGCCAGACGCCCTTAAAGACTCAAATTTTTCCAGCTAGGCTAGCCTAGCTGAAAAAGTAACCTCATGAAACCAACTGGAACTTGTTCGTTACACTTACAGGATAAATGAATGACCATTGCCAGACGTTTTAAGTGGTGGGGGGTAGCCGCCAGACGCCCTCAAAGACCCAACTTTTTCCAGCTAGGCTAGCCTAGCTGAAAAAGTAACCTAATGAAACCCACTGGAACTTGTTCGTTACACTTACAGGATAAATGAATGACCATTGCCAGACATTTTAAGTGGTGGGGGTAGCCGCCAGACGCCCTTAAAGACCCAACTTTTTCCAGCTAGGCTAGCCTAGCTGAAAATATAACCTAATGAAACCCACTGGTGGAACTTGTTATTTACACTTACAGGATATATGCATGGCCGTTGCCAGACGTTTTAAGAAGTGGGGGGGGGGGGGAGGGTAGCCGCCAGATGCCCTCAAAGACCCAATTTTACCAGCTGGACTATAGCCCTGACTGGAAAAGTAACCTCCTGAAACCCACTGGAACTTGTTCTATGTTTGTATCTCACCTGATAAACACTGTCGACATAGTATTCTGGTGTTCTTTCAATAACTTTCCACACCTTTGAGCTATATGACCACCAAATTCACTCCTCAGATCATCTAATGATTGCTGTCAAGTGTTAATATTGGTGAAGTCCGACTACGACAACAGTCAAAAAGTCAATGAACTAGGCCTATGCCATTTGGAAATCTCTGTAATCACAAAGTCGATACGTGGACGAGACATCACTTCGCTTTTGCCTTGTTAGATGGTGAATATTTGTAAGCTTCCGTTTCTAATTCATACAGCACCAGCATACATATCTGAGAATAGCGGTAAAGAAGATTAGAGTCTTTGTCAACAAGTGCAAAATTAAATTCTGTGCCTTATTTGCTAAACAAATGTGGTAGGAGGACAACGACCTGTTAGGCAATATGGCGGACCAATAGCTCTATATTATTAGTGTTATAGAATAAATGACAATGATGTAGTTCTGAAGCATACTATTCATTAAATGCTTTTGCAATGACTCAATGTATACTTTTAATCGAACTAAGTATATATCCATGACTTGCTCATGAATTACGGCAGAACGATTCGGTGAGGAAAGTTTTCTGTCATGTCATTACGGAAGAAGTAAACGTGTCAATATTTTGCTATTTGTTTCATAATTATTTCTTAAGTGGTTAAATGTATTTTTCTGAAACATTTTTTCTTTTATATAATACCTACGTTGCATCCAAATGCCTATTGAAAAAATGCGGGCCATGTATTCAAAGATCAAAGATCATAGGTTAATGGAAGTAGGGCATACATTGTACAACATTTCACTAAGTTGTTGGTGTTTTTGTTTTTGTTTTTGTTTTGTTTTTGTTTTGTTTTTTTTTTTTTTTTGGGGGGGCATGATTCAAAGTGTCCTAAAACCTTGTATAATACATGCAGGCCCTATTTAGTTTTGTAGTCACGACTCTTACTATGTATGATGCCAAACTCTTCCCGCTCATACAAATGCAGCCGTTTCAGGGAAATAATTATGATGATTGGTAATGCTGAAGTGGTTCATAACATTCCATTGATACTATGTATAGAACAGAAAGTGAATTTGACAATGGTATATGATATCCGCAATTTACTCTTTGACAGGTTCTATCATCCGATTAACAGTGTATAAATTGAATATACAGTAGTCCCCTATTCAGTAACTACAGGTTAAGTTAGATAAGCTGCATTCATTTTGCACGCGACCATGGCGTTATAGCCAAAGATGATTGAATTCTGTAAATCTCTGTGTGCCTGCACAGGATTGGAAAACGAAACAACTTTCTGTGTATAGAACAACGAAACAGAAACTGGTGCATGCATTATTCTCAGTCACTTTGTTATGCATAATGATGGTTTGCTCATTGCAGTTCCGGAATCTCAGCTCGAGGGACTCGAATTGATCCCAAATCAGTCGGCATGCGTGTATCACCCAAAACAATATCTGAACACAATTGTAACTGCAGTCCTCCATAGTCTGTATTGGGTGCCGATAAGGGCTGGTATCAAGTTTGATTTTCATATTATTTCAAGTTTCAAGTTTATTTCATATTTCCATTTCTCAGTGATGGGATCACAAAATGATTGACAATAAAACAAAAGTACAAAACATATACAACCATATCTTATGTTTGAAGAAAAAAAGACAAACTAACATTACACACAAATATAAATGGTCATTTTCATCTGAGGATATCACAAATAAATGTCAGAAATATGATGGGGCCTACATAAAAGCAATGACGCTTGTAAAAACTGTAGGTTCCCGAATTTATAGGCGTGAAATTATACGGAGAACGGACATGTTTATCTCGACCAACTTAAATTGTACCAGTGCAAAATCAGTATTAAAAACGAACTATCGAACCACATGAATACTTTAGTATCGCTTAAACGAGACTGTACATATTTCGCCGTGTTCACACACACACACACACACACACACACACACACACACACACACACACACACACAAAGTGCTATAACGGTATCGTCAAATAACTTGGAGCTGCAGACAAAGACAAAAGACTGGGGGTATTAAAAAAAAGAATGTTGCTAAGAGCCGGGTAGTGTGTATCCACTAAGTAATAGCCGTTTTAGTTTGCGTTTGAAGGTGAATAAGGATAAGGAAGAAGTAATATCTTGAGGGAGGTCATTCCAGTATCTGGGTCCAGTAAACATAATTGTTTTCTTTGCAAAAATAGTGCGAGTACGGGGAAGGTGATAGGCGTCACTCTGACGAGTGGGGTAGCAATGAATAGAGCGATTTCTTTTGAACATGTGAATAAAAACGGATGGTAATTTATTAGTTGTTAGTTTATACATGAAAATTCCAAGATTATAATAAAATAGGTCTGGAATTTTCAGAATTCTGTTTAGATGAAAAAAACAGTTGGTATGAGTAAAATATCCGGCGTGGTTTATAATTCTTATTGCTCGCTTTTGAATGCGAAGAAGGGAATCTAATAGTAAATTGATTGCGTTCCCCCACGCCAAAATTCCATAATTAAAGTGTGGAGATATTAAAGAAGAATATATACTCTGCAAAATATAAACAGGGAACAAATGTTTAAGCTTGTTTAAAATTCCAATATTTCTGGACAAAATTTTACTTACTAAATTAATATGAGTTTTCCAGGATAATTCTCGGTCAATCCAAAGCCCTAAAAATTTTGCGTTATTGACCTGCGTTAAACATATATCATTTATTTTGATCTCATGTGGGACAACATTCAAAGAATTACTGAATACCATATAATAAGTTTTTTCTATATTCAGGGATAATTTGTTGGCGTAAATCCAGGATTGCACAGACCTAAGCTCAATATTCATCATATCAATTAATGTATTGGGGTCTCGATGAGAACAAAACAAACTTGTGTCATCAGCAAAACAAATAAATGATAAAATTGGCGATGATTTTTGAAGGTCATTTATGTATAAAATAAATAAAAGTGGGCCCAAGAGGGAGCCCTGTGGGACTCCACATGAGATAAGTTTTAACTGCGAATCATAGCCGTTAATGTTAACAAAGTGCTTTCTATCAGTTAAGTAACTCTTAAACCATTCGAGAGGTGGCCCGCGAATTCCATAATGATACAGTTTAGAAAATAAAATTTCGTGATCTATCGTATCAAAAGCTTTAGAGAAATCAAGAAAAACTCCAATTGTATGCTCAAAATTATCTATAGCATGAGCTACCTTGTCTATAAAAGTGAGTAAAGCATGGGTTGTATTATAATGTTTTCTGAAACCAAACTGAGAATCTGATAAAATATTATGATTTGTGAGAAATTTCAATAATCGCGTGTAAACTAACCTTTCAGTACAGTAACTTGTATTTAAATGTTTTCATCGAAATGCCCGTATACGGTATGCGTATCTCAGTTAACTCTTTAAACCATAGTTGTAATCTACGTGCCAAGAATCTCATGTTTTCAATAAACGTGAACTCCAAGACATGTCGTGATAAGGACTTTAAGACAATTGGCATCGTCATTATAAAACGAATTCCCATTTTACAAGACACGTTTTAGATTTTAGATAGAAATATGGATTCGTTTAAATGCATACAAACAGCTTCTTAAATCCTCTTACATTTTGTTTTTAAGATATGATGTATACTTTAGAAGTGTAAGAAGCATGCTCGTGTTTTAGAGGCTTTGAGTACTGGTAAGAAGCATATGTTATTCTTATATATTATGTGAATAAGTACGCATTCAAGAACGTTTTGAATAAAACGTATCCAGACAACTGCATATCATATTTTCACCTCTTCCTTCATGCAGATGTATACTCTTGCCGAGAAGGTTATCTGTTTGATAGATATAGTGCTCACCTTATTGAAAAGGTAATTGGGAAAATTTTTGGTTTCAGTATAATACTCGAACACAACTAAGTTAACTTTTACATTAACATTTTCACAACTCACAAATTCCACACGCACACACATTTCATGATTCACAAGATCCAAGTTACTCTAATCCTATTTACTTTGCAGAGTGCAACAACAACATAAGTTATATACTGAGCAAATAGGCTTACATCAGTTCGCACTATTCAAGGTTTAGAGTAGTTAAGGAACTAAATCGTACCCGATTATGTGATGCTAAGTTGCACCTTGAGATGATGGGCAATATTGTCCCTATAAAGGAGCAGGCATTGACACTGACTTGCTCCTTTAAAGGAGCAATTTTACAGCAGTCATGGAGCAAATAAGCACCACATAGGTGCAACATCATACCAATAAGGTACAAGAATGCACCCTCAAGAGAGGGTACATTCTTGCATCCTTCGGGCGTAAAGTTGCACCTAAAGGTACGAGGTTGCGCCTTTTTCAAGGGGGCAAAGTTGCTCCCGAGGGTGTAACTTTCACCCTTTCTTGCGGGTACAAAGTAGCACCCAAAGTTCCAAGACTGCACCCTCAAAACAAGGCACAATCTTGGAACTTTGGGTGTTTCCTTGCACCCTCACGAAAGGATGTAAAGTTGCACCAAGATGTAAAGGCTACACGGGGTGCAAAGGTGCGCCGAAAGGTAAAGGGTGCAAGATCGCACCCTCAAGAAAAGGTGCAACTTAGCACCACTTAGTGTGGGTGGAAAGATGCACCCTCAAGAAGAGGTGCAATCTAGCACCACGTAGTGTGGGTGGAAAGATGTACCCAAGGGAACATTTTCGCACCCTCAATAAAGGGTTCAACTTTGCACCCTCTCTGCAGTATTATTTTATACACACGTGATTTCCTTGTTCCTGTGAGCTACGTTTAATATGAGCGTGACCCAGCATTAGACACGTGTCAAGCCTTTGCAGACACAGAATTTTTTTCTTCATATTGTTTAAAGGTCATTATAAAACAAATTTAAATATATATTTATTTCTTTTAAGTTAAGAGGAGCAAATGTGGAGATCATGACCTGTGATACATGTTACGGGAAGTCTATATTTTTATGTGTACTCGTTTTTTTCAACTACAAGGAATTACCTGTGAGCTAATTGGATAAAGAAGCTGAGCATTCCTTTTTTTTTTTTTTTTCATCAGTTAATGTCAGTGCTGGTGTATTATTCTTGAAAAGTTGGCATCTAAATGTCCTCCAAACCAAGTACTTACTGTATAAAATTATATTCCTGTAAGTTACGTTTCTTATGAGCATGACAGATCTGTAGACACGTGTCATAGTGGTTACAAACACTAAGTTTCCTTTGCTTTCATCGTTATCAAGAAGCGATTTTGAACAATTTCAGATGTTCTGGTTTTTTCAATTTCGTTACGAGAAGGCAATAATGATTTCATGTAAAACATGTTAAGGAAAGTTGATAGTTTGGTTATTTTATCAATACTCATCTTCGTCTTCTCAACAAGAAGATGATAGACATGAGCTCATTTGCTAAAGAAGTTGAAGGATGTTTAATTGCTGGTAGCCACGTAGGGGCTTTTATCATAACATTTTGCATCTTAATCCCTCGAAACTAAGTACATGCAGTATTAGTTTATAGATAACATAATATTTTTGTTGTTGCTGTGAGCTTATTCATATGAATTTTAGACATGTTTCTCATATGTTTCTGTCATATGCTTTACTGAAGAACAGCAAATGTTGAGCTTATTGGCAAGAGAGGTTGATCATTACTTTACATTTAAGTTCATTGAAGTGCCGGAGCATAAACTTGTCTTGAAATATTAGCATCCAAAACCCTCCAAACCCAAAACGTGCAATACTAGATACGACAGGAATTCCTTGTTGTTGTGAGTTATGTTTCTTAAAAACACTGATATTTTCTGCTTTTGCAATGTACTATGTTCAAAAACACTCTTAAACAATTTTCAGATTTCGTTTCTTTCTTAAGAGAAGAAAACGGTGAGGTCATGTGAAGCATGTTCCTGTAAGTTTTATTTCGTTAATAATTTTTCTTTACCCATCTCCTCAACCGTAAGGTGATACGGTACCTAAAAAGTCACAGGCCAAAGGTGTTGAGCTTTACTTCCCCTTTTTAAAGTAAATTTAAGAGCTGGGGAATTATTTTCAAAAAGTTGGCATTTTAAGCTATGTACACCGAGGACGAGTCTTACTGAATGGATTTCTTGTTGCAGTAGAATTGTATTTTTTATGAGCTTGATGGAGTATTAGACAATTATATAAAGTGTTTGCAAAAACTGTTAATGTATTCCCTTTTGCTAATGTCCAAAGAGTTCATTTGCCAAGTTTTAATTGTCTTTTGTTTTAATCATCAGGGGTTTGTTTTATCATGGTCATAGAGGAAAGAAACTTAATTATAAAAAAAGCCTTCATATAAGAAGAGATACTGACAATTTCATCAAAAGTTGTGATTTTCAACATTTCCAAAATGCAATTGATTAATATTTCTCCCCAGGGCACAGAAAGAAAGTAGTTTTTGGTCTTGTTTTTTTTTTTTTTTTTTTCACGTCAGTATGTTATAATACCCGCGGGTTTACGCCCATCCCACCAATTTCCATCCGGATACTGTATCCGGCCCTGTTTTTTGTTTTTTGTTTGTTTTTTATTTTTGTTTTACACTGCAAAGAAAATGAGAACACTGATGTTTGAGAAAAATCCCGACATGTTTGATTGGGGCAATTCTTTTTTGATGTATATTATTTTTTCCAAATAAGGTTTTTGGTTATTACTGAGGACACATACAGATACCTATTTCTTCTACCAAAACCACAGCACTGTATATTCTCATATTTCTACAGTAATTCGTCTCAACACTTGCCCTATTGATATTTCAAAGCATGTTTCCCTGTGCGCTCAAGAAACTCCCCCATTAAAGGAGACCTCCGGGTGATTCTCAGATTTTTACATTTGTACAACTATGAATTAGTTATACTGAGGACAGAGTTTCAGAATTTGTGATAATTGGGATGAAGAATAAGAATATTTTCAAAAAATACAACAAATTGCAATGAAAAAGGATGATGACATGGGAGAGTCACCATAAGAATGCATGAGTTGGGGCTCAAGGAAGCAGAACAAAAGAATAAGGCATGCATAGATTATAGACAGGTGAACTCGCAAGCAAGCGGTATTGTTATGGAATTACACTGCTATCATTTCTGAAATATATGACCTTATAGCTGGTAAAATTGGGTCTTTGAGAGCGTCTGGGGGCTACGCCCCACCACTTAAAGCGTCTGGCAACTGTCATGCATTTATTCTGTAAGTGTAAGAACAAGTTCCAGTGGGTTTCATGGGGTTACTTTCCTAATTTTCAGCTAGGCTAGCCTAGCTGGTAAGAGTTTGGTCTTTGGGGCGTCTGGCGGCTATTGTCTGGCAACAATCATTCAATTATCCTTTGAGTGTATCACAAGAACAAGTTCCAGTGGGTTTCAGGAGGTTATTTTTCCAGCTATACATAGGCTAGTCTAGCTGGTAAAATTGGGTCTTTGAGGGCGTCTGGCGGCTACCCCCCCCCCCCCCCCCCCCCCACCATTTAAAACGTCTGGCAACGGTCATGCATATATCATGTAAGTGTTAAGAACAAGTTCCAGTGGGTTTCACAAGGTTACTTGTTCAGCTAGGCAAGCCTAGCTGGAAAAAAGTTTGGTCTTTAAGGGCGTCTGGCGGCTACCCCCCACCGCTTAAAACGTCTGGCAATGGTCATTCATTTATCCTGTAAGTGTAACGAACAAGTTCCAGTGGGTTACATTAGGTTACTTTTTCAGCTAGGCTAGCCTAGCTGGAAAAATTTGGGTCTTTAAGGGCGTCTGGCGGCTACCCCCCACCGCTTAAAACGTCTGGCAATGGTCATTCATTTATCCTGTAAGTGTAACGAACAAGTTCCAGTGGGTTACATTAGGTTACTTTTTCAGCTAGGCTAGCCTAGCTGGAAAAATTTGGGTCTTTAAGAGCGTCTGGCGGCTACCCCCCACCACTTAAAACGTCTGGCAATAGTCATTCATTTATCCTGTAAGTGTAACGAACAAATTCCAGTGGGTTTCATGAGGTTACTTTTTCAGCTAGGCTAGCCTAGCTGGAAAAATTTGGGTCTTTAAGGGCGTCTGGCGGCTACCCCCCACCACTTAAAACGTCTGGCAATGGTCATTCATTTATCCTGTAAGTGTAACGAACAAGTTCCAGTGGTTTTCATGAGGTTACTTTTTCAGCTAGGCTAGCCTAGCTGGAGTTGGGCCTTTAAGAGCGTCTGGCGGCTACCCCCCACCACTTAAAACGTCTGGCAATGGTCATTCATTTATCCTGTAGGTGTAACGAACAAGTTCCAGTGGTTTTCATGGGGTTACTTTTCCAGCTAGGCTAGCCTAATTTTGAGGGGTCCTTTTTGTGGCCCTCCTGGCCACACCCACCACCGATGACCAGCCAGACGTGCATTTCCATACCCAGGGGCATATGTACTAAATTGCTATACACATAAAAATTGGTAACCTTTTCAGCTAGGCTGACCCCCGCTGGCTCCCGGACTATATGCCTATCATTGAACCAGACTCATGTGAAGCAAGTGCAACATTGAGTAAAATAGAGAAACTGTTATAACGCGATCATATACCTATACGTAAAAACTTACTCATGGTGCTGATATGTTGATGGAGCTACAAAGCGCAAGGATGTAGAAATAAAAGGAAAGTTACTGGGTGGGGATGTGGAGGAGAATAATCCTTCCGACTGTACAAAAAAAAAACCCCACTATTTCATTAGGAAAGTAATGTTCATGAACCATTGTTTACTTTTATCTGTTTTTATTGTCATTGCGTCTTCGGTCACTTTGGATTTTTTTTTCAATGTATGTATTCTGTCTTTTTTTAAGTTACATTATACAAGAAAACCTGCTTCAAAAATACGACAAAATCAATATCCAGTATCAATGATTATATTCCTGTATAATTGAAAAACTGGTGTGATTCTGTTAGATGACAATTCTTAAAGTTTTTTTTTTTTTCCAGTGAACATCTTGGCCAATGAGATTGCGATCTGTGTCTACAGGATGCGGTGAACTACGGGGGTCATCAAGTTACAGCAACTTTGAAGTATCAAAATAATGACCAGTTTATTATCATTCTGAATGATCTCTATTGCTTTTATAAAGGAACTGCCAATGTAGCTACATACACCTTTAGGAGCGAGTTAACCTTGAATCCAACCGTGGCTGATCATGGGAGAGTGCTTCAGTGCAGCGTTCTTAGCAGTGAACTGTCAAGAACGTTACAGGTCCAATGTAAGTTTGTTTCTCTTAAAACAATTAAGTAATGGAAAATATTGAGTCAGAAATTTTGTGATGATATGTTAACCCCAGTAAGGATTTGCTCTTTTGAATATGCATTTTAGAGGAGAAGGTCGGTTTTTACGCTACTTTATGATACTGTTTACAGTTTTAGTAGACAAGCTATCAAGTTTTAAAATTCAGAGCAAACAAAAATCTTTCTATTTCGTATTACTCATTTAACAGTAAAGCCATCACGTACGAAAATACCAAACACAACGGCGACACAACGGAGACAAATCTCCACCCCTGGCATTTACATGGGAAAAGCCGACTTCGTAGCATCCCATCCTTCCATCTAAAAATAGAAAAATAACAAGCAATGTCGGCCATTTCCTGCAATTTTAACGAATAGCATCTCTGTTGCTGATGTCTCGGCCTACGGCTTTCCAAGCAAGTTCAGTAGGGTTCATATCTGGCAAACAAGATGGACATAACAACTGCCCACATCCTATTCATAAAGACATTATTTTTGCTAATCAGTCCGATACTCGCCCTGGAATACCTGGTGCAGTGTGGACATCAATGATAAGAGGAATGACAATCAGACTGTTCTTATAATCCACAGGAGCATAGTTTCTTAATTAACCTGCTTTCGGTTGAGTTTCTGTTTTCAAATTTAAACTCATAGAAATCAACATATAATTTATCAAATTGAAGAGTGCTAACGCTTTTAAAGGCGATTATCCTTTTTTTCCCCCCTAAATAACAAGCAGATTGCATGTTAATCATCGTGGAAACTTAAATGTTTAACGAAACTTCATCCATTTATTTCCTAAAGACGATACTACCCCTGGTATGTTAGTGGACAGAATTCTCTGGTGTTACAGTCAGGACTCAGAGTGAAATTTCACCGTAGCATTGTGTTGTTGTTGTTGTTGTTGTTGTTGTTGTTGTTGTTGTTGTTGTTGTTGTTGTTGTTGTTGTTGAAATGTTTCGGCACTCCCTTAATATCTGTTCCTGCCTTTACAGATCCGATAACTGGTCTTCGTCGAGGAGTTCTTCAGCGGTCGTCGACCATGTACGTCCTGCTTGTCATCGTACTCTTCCTGTCGTTGTTGACCTGTGCGATAGTGATAATCAAGAGGAAAGAGCGACCACTCTCTTGTAAAAATTAAAGGCCTTGTAATACATTCCATCTTCTTCTTTTTTTTTTTTTTTACTCTGCTGCGTCTACTGAGAAAAGCTGAACTTTGGTCTTCAATCTTCGCTTCTTAAATCGAAACAGGAATTGTAACCGTTCTTGTTTATTTTTTCTTTCTTTTATAATGAGATACTTTTTAAGGTTGCCTTCATGTGTTTTCATTGAACGATTCATTATTTTTTCTGTCATTCTGATCCTACTTATTTCAACATCACAGATTTACATATTATGTAAGACAGGAAGTTTCGATTACTTTATTGCAAATGTAGATTTCATACGATTAGCTTGGTTTCGTAAATATGTTTCATTTCCAACTTGTTTTACATATTTTCTCAATGCTTCTGAACGAAAACAAAGGGAAAATAAATGAACAAAAAGCTGAAATGTACCAAACTATCCTTTTTTTTTCATATTGCTGGTATCGGTGTTATTTTTTTTTCGACCTCTTAAGGTAATATTTGTTAGTAACACTGACATTTTAGGCCCATGTCGAATGTGCTTACATGGGCGGCGCTACTTTTTTGTTTTGTTTTTGTTTCTGATTTTGTTTGTTTGTTTTTTATTGTTTTTATTGTTCCATATTCCACATTTCAACAAATACATAAACCATAAACATAGCAATGCAAAAGCATGGATGAATTGTCAAGTACATCTTATAATTTAACATGTGAAATATGAGGAATCTACATAGAAGCATTGCTTGTAGGGTGTAGATTTTTTTTTTTTTTAAGGTGATGGAACCGACTTCATGGGAACAAGAACGTCGATTCACCTTCAGAAGGTGTGAGAAATTTTGCACACAATTCCCCCTCAACCAAAAAAAAAGTCTACCAACATCGACTGAGAAACAGCGAAAACCAAATCAAAACAGTCAGACGTTACATTCAAGAAAAAAAAGTGACGGGGGCGGGGGGTCACACCAAATATCTTCTGAAACAAAGTGTGTGGGGAAGGGGGCGACAGTATCGGCCTATTGTTATACCTGTTGGTATAGTTGTAATTTCAATGCAATGTTGATTTGTGAACAAATTATAGTCAGGTTAGTACATAGTAAGATTTTATTGTGGTTAATCACTGCATGTCTCAAGTCTTGTTTCGTATTAAACCAATGAAACGAATTGTTTTACACGGATGTAGAGTATGCATTTACAAAGTATGACACCCAGTTAAGAGGAGTTACTATAAAGATTGAGAATGATACCTTTTATCTCTCCTTTGATTTAATCAATTAGTTTTTAGATATTCAGGAATGCCTTGTATTGGTTCGTTTGTGTGTATATTTGTGTGTGTGTGCTGTACGTGTCTGTGTGTATGTGTAGGTGTGTTTGTGTGTGTTTACAGTATCATGACATTCTTCTTGCACATTACTAATGATAAGCAAATCTGTATTTCTATGTATCTTTTTGCACACTTACATTTCTGTCTACTCGCAAGTTGCAGTCATATGGTATGGTTGTGTTGGAAATCGTGAAGCAAAAAAAAAGGGGGGGGGGGGAATGCCGAAAATTACAATTTGGGAAGTTTCCAAAGAGATGTACCTTATGTATCTCCAGTCTCAGGTTATAACACTCTTTCCTCAATTTGCAGCTGTCATTATGCAAATAATTAAGTGTTAGCTGTGTTTATGTTAAATCTTTTTCCGTGATTTCTCGTCAACTGGGTTGTGTTTGAGGTCATTCTTGCCTTGTTACAAACCGAATGTTAGTCCTGTATGATATCTCCTTTTTTTCTCTCTCTCTTTCTCTCTCTTTTATAATATGTGTAATGTGATGCGTGTGCTTGTGTGTGCGTCAAGGGGAAAGCAAAGAAAGGTTGGACAAAATTTCAGACTTTTAGTTCACTTGTTATCTTTCATACATGATGATGATGATAATGATAATGATGTGTGTGAATGTGTGTGTGCGTGTGTTTAGCCTTTTTTTAATATTTTCACTTTTGCATTCCATCAATTTCAATATCAAAACCTGGAAAAGTAATAGAAACGTATCAAAGTATGCATGTGATAAATATGAGTGTATACAATAACCCGGTTTACCCCAAAAGTTAAACATAAGAAAATCAATGACACTAACTGACCTAAAAGTCATCTTCATTTCATATTCACATCATAATCATACACATCAGTGAAATTATGTATCACACATGCTATATCAGAATACATCGATGTATTCTAAGCATTTTAGATTCACTCTGAAAAAAAAGAAAAAGAAAAAAGGCTATGCTCTAATATACCGTGTCTGGGATGGACTAAGACTCAGTAAAAATATCTAGCCCTCATTTCATGAATTTCAATCCATCGCATAACATTTGTATACAAGGAGTATAACAGAGATGTTGGGAATTTGAAGGTCAATGTCCAAATGTTGTGGGCTGTGCATTGAATAAATGGCCGATAAAGGGCCACATTGTGTCAATTAAGGGCTATCAAGCAATCACCAAAACAAAGGAGACTGATTCATTTGCTTTTTCATATTTTTTTTTCCTTTTCATTATTTCTTATATCCATTGCGTCTGCAAAGCGATGAGCAATATCTGGCAACAAAAATGGTTGTCGTTACTGGACAATCTCCTTTTTCATTCTGTCAATTAAAGTAAAATCACATAAGGACATGTTTATGACTTGCTGTGCTAAAATGGTTACCAGTGGATTTTTGGGTATATTCACCAAGTAATTTCAATTTGCCTAGGTGGCCCTTTTTGGTGTATTTATCGTCTTCTTTTTTTCTCCACTACTAACAACGCTCTGTAATCACGTCTCACCTTTTATACTTCTTTTCCACAGGTCGCATTCTCACTCAATAATAAAATACCAATTTGGACTTTGCTTCCATTACTTTGCATAATTCACAAAATCTTTGCCTATGTTATCGATTAAACATCGCGCCAAAATAGAGTCAACATTGAAACTGAGAAAAACGAATTGAAATGATGAGTAATCGTGTTTCCAACTGAATAGGTTGCCAAAAATTAGGAATTCATAAGGTTGTTATAACATATAAAGGAAGAAATAAAGAGATAAAGAACCAAAAGAAATTTCCCTTTGATCTTTTCTACGAGATCAGCAAAAGAATCAAGTCCGTACTTTATATCGAAAAAAAAAAAGATATGTATATAATTACATGCACAGATGCATGCACTCACATTCATGAATTTCAACACATGCGTTAAATATGTGTGCATGCATTTTAAAGGTCTGCATGAGAAAAGCACGCATCTATTGCGCCTGCTGGCTGTCATATCTGGTATCGTGTATAATTAATGGAGGAAGTAGAGTGCGATTATTCACGTCAAGGAATCTAAGGATGACAAAAGTCAACAAAAACCGGTAATATGACGAGCAGTGAAAACAAGATTAGTGAGACATGAGATGGTACAAGAATAAAGCATCATGTCAGTAGACAGGGAGAAATAGTGTAGGATTTAAGAAGCTACATGATCTAGGACTGACAGGCAGTGTTTCGTTGCCCATCATGACATATCTCGTCCATTTTCACAATAAAAACATTAATGTCCCTTTGACATTACCCTATTAACCAAACTTGAATCGTATTCGTTTATTTTTCTCTGCTATTTTTCTTTCACTTGTCATTCTGAATTAAATGAAACGGCTCGTGTTAAAAAAAAAAAAATCTTTATAGATAAACATAGGCCCTATTTTATCTAAAGATATCATCGATTTAAGGGCCCTGAAATCCAAATGCATGTTCATTTGTGTTGATTTATGATATCCTCAACATCACTTTTGCGGTGAACCGAATATCTAGGAACATCCATATCTTTAACGATTTTTTTTCCTTCAATTTTTCTTCAGATTACTTGGGAACGCCCACAAAAAATCCTTCCAAACCAATATTCTTGAGATGACGTCATCTGTCAATCATTGCTAAAGTACTGAAATGTTTAAAAAAAGACATTGGAATGCACCTTCCTCTCGACTCAGCATAACTTGCATGTTTCTGTGATATTAATTTGACTAACAAAAGACATGCCGAGAGAACATGCATTATTATTATTATATATATATATATATATATATATATATATATATATATAATATAAATAAATTTTTATGTTTCTGTCCGCCCATCACATTTCATCGATCGATGTTACATGTTTTTCAACCCTATTCCTTTCAACAGCTTGTTAAGAAACGTTTTGCAGTTATTGCCAAACACAGGGCTCGACACTAACCGTGGCCCGGTGGCCCGGGGCCACCACAATTGAAAGTCGGGCCACCAAATTTCAAAAAAGGGCAAATTTGGCGGCCCGCCTCGGGCCACCAAATTTTTTTGAAAAGTACGTCAATTAATTCGTAACTTTTTGCGCCGGAAATTAGCAGTTATATTTGTTTAAAGGATGGATGAAAAAGACTGAATGAATGCCTGAGAGTGAGTGTTGCGAGTTTGTTGAGGTTTATTTATGAGTTGATGTATGTCCAACTTCCAATTCTTACTATGACTGGATAAAACTTAAAAAAAAAACAGGACTTTTAATGTTTTTTTTATTGTTTTTTTTTTCGGGGCCACCAAATTTTTCTCTCGGGCCACCAAACAAAAAAGTTAGTGTCGAGCCCTGCCAAACAAAACACTGGAAACGCCGATTACAAAAAACAAACAAACAAACAAACAATATGGCATCACTTTTTTCCTAACTACAGAAAACAAACTATATTAATTTCATTCAACGCAACGAAATTGTTCGAATTAGCCGAAAGCAAAGATATATTGAAATATTTAAAATGTTCTATATAATGCCTCAAAGTAAAAATTCGACATATATATAATCTTTCAGACATATAATCCTTCGACATTTAATCCTTGCAGACAAGGATTTGAAAACTAAATCTGAAAGGTTTCAATATTCAATTGGAAAATGAAGAGATCATGAAATTAAAATTCATCCGGCTAAAATATAAGAACCAGGCACCATTCAAAAAAACAATCGTTGCAGTTTGGGAAGCAGGAAACTGGATGACACAGCACAATACGCGGACTAATCTTGTGGATTTTATCATGTGGGACGCCTCTTTCATATGCACGTATCGTACTAGTGACGCACTAAAAGCCAGACATTTTAAATGCACGCATGGTACCGAACCTGATTTGATACTAACTTCGTGGTAAACGAGCAGAGAAGTTTCCTTCTCTAGATTGGCGAATTTCAAAACTTGTGTTTCAATTTCTCCTCATATTTTTAGAGATACTCGAAAGTAGGTGTGAGGAAATCAATCAAATAATACAGATGTGGTTGCTCTTCGAAATATTTTCATTGTATCATTATTATTCAAGCGTATTATTCAACTCCTCGTAAACCATGTAAATCGAAAATAACTACTTTGAGTGTATAGGTTTTTTGTCACCTCGCTCATGTCAGTTTGTGATATTATTGATTGATTGAATGATTGATTGATTGATTGATTGATTGATTGATTGATTGATTGATTGATTGATTAATTGATTGAATGAATGATTCATTGATTCATTGATTGCTTAATGGATTGAATGATTGATTGATTGATCGATTGATTAATTGATTTTTTCCTCCATTTTATCCACCAGGATTTTCATATCATACAGGAATCTGCTCACAATGAGTGGCAACCGAGTATTGGTGCAGGTCGGGCTTCTCTTCATAAACGTTCACCTTGTTGGTAAGAGAAAAGTCATTTAAGACTTGGTTAATTTCTTTACCTCCATCATTCTGCACTTTTCGTCGTTTCGATACGTGTTTCTGTGAGTAATCAAAAAGTCTGAATCAGCACAATGCTTGGAAATCATAACGTTCAGCTAAAATTCAAGAGTGGGCATTAAGGTTGTCAAACTCATGAACACAATTATCTTACTGCTTCATAGTTTAAACAGTTTGATGTATATCATATCATCGTGTCAATTGCATTCTTCATTTAATGTATCTATTTCATTTGTCCATAATATCATATCAGTAATACCAGGAAAAACGTCATAAATAATGACGTTATCATCTTTTCCCTGTGCAATATTGTTATGTGATTGTGAATAATGGATATATTATTCAGCAGACGCAGAAAACATTTCTCCCATAAAAGACATTTCTTCCCATTTTGTTATATCCGACTTTATTGAGATCTAACAGTCGATCTTCCCACATTTCCTTTTCAGCTGGAATGACGTTGAACCTCGAGGTACCCTCGCCTCTCCGGGCTGGCCGTGAAGTCACCGCGGTTTGCACAGGAAATGATGTATCAGGCTCGGCTGTACCAACATGGTTTTTGAATGGCGTCCAAATTACAGATGGCTTCAGCACCACTAGCGAAGTCTTTGTGGAAAATAAAATACAACCTACATGCGGCACTAGACAGAATGATGACTTTTGAGGCAAGGGTCTTTGAAATCTGTAATTTTTATGACTCTAAGATGTTATCTGGTCCAAATTGATGTCGTAGTTTATTCGAACAGAATTTTCGAACGAGCGTGAAAATCAAGACTTATAGGCTCAGTTTTTGATGCAAATTTCTGCTCCTTGCTTCCGTGTAATCACATCTTGGCATAGGGTCATATCAGAATGAAGTATAAACGTGATGCGACAGCTGGATTGGATGTGTTCCGTGTTATAACACGAAAACATCACACACACACACACACACACACACACACGCACACACATACACGTATGTATATATACATGTACATATATATATATATATATATATATATATATAATATTATACATATATATATCCACTAATGAATAATGTATGGCGTTACAGACAATGCACTTAGATGAAGGAGACATGTGATGCATTCTACTATATACAGAGCAAATTAAACCGCTCCTTTTTATTTCTGTATTCTATTTATTATAGGGATAGAGTCTCGTTCTGATTTTAATAGAAACTGATTTTCTTTTCTTTTTTTGTGGAAATTTGAATCACAATATTCACATCTCCGGCAAGGGCAGAGAACGCCTCAAAAATTTAATCTGCTAACCGGGACGGAAGTCACCTTTCACCTAGTGCGATACCCACAATGGGTACGCTCACATTTATTCCGAGGGCAATGCATTCATTCCACGTAACATGATTCTAAAAGACAGAGAAATACATCGTCTACCTACACACAGCTGTAGGCGGCGAAGATTTGACAGATTGTAGGAGAAAATGAGTGTAATTTTCGTCTTCCATGCATCAAAGCCGAGAAGAGTGAAAGGGAAGAAAGTTTACAGACTCTTAATGGACACTCTAATTTGTGTGTAGATGTAGGGAGGACATGAAAATGAGAGAAACACAGCAAATGAACATCTTCAACAAGAAAACATACTAGGAAGATGTATGAAATCCTACTGTACCCTCATGATAATGATATTGCTTACAGATTAGAAATAATTAGTGAAATATATTAGAAAACTCGCCTTCCTGTTCACGCCTATAATGATGACGAAGTTACCCATATTCTGTGATGAACTCAATGCGCAGGTTGATCGGATATGAACTTTGACCGATATCGGGAGAGCGAAACAAAACGATCTGATTTTTCATTGTCAAAAACACTTTCTTCAGTGTGCTCATACGGCAACCTGTCCCTAAAGAGTAATTGTACTTAACTTTACAGCCAATTTTGCCATTCTCATATTCATAAACATGATAAATCTGCTTCTTTTAAGGCATTGTGTTAAATACTTCCAAGTAAGACATTCGGCAGATTATGAAGCTTTCATACCGGACCGTTTACGCTTTTAGACTGACCGGAAAAATATTCAAAGAAATAGAAAAACACAAACAAGCCTATACCAGGACTGAGTTGACCGTAGATTAGTATAAGACGTGGTAACTTAACTTGAAAAACTAACAAAAAGCTGAATCAAATGGTAGTCGTTAGTGTCAGTAAACGTGCATTTTCTGCCCATCGCTCATAAAGGTTACAATTAACATTCTTGTACCAGGACATACGCGTATTTTTAGGTCACAAATAAGCACTGCTGAATCCGTATCATTTGAAATACTCAACCCAACAACGGCAACAATGTTATACCAAGTTTGTAAAATATAGGTAACCCATTACAAGCGTAAAAGATGTGTCCACTGTCGAAATAAACATAGCGATTAAAATCATTATCACATGCACGGCAAAAGGGAAAAGCATTGGAGTTTGAAAGCGGAAGTGAACTTTCACCTACAATCATGACAAATCACAGAAACAGGCGTTTTAACACCCTTCAACGTTAAAATTATATCTATTTACAATAGGCGTCTAGTGTTTTAATACTTTTTCATCTTACCTGCCTTGATATAAGTCCAATAGGGGTGTAGTTCGGGCTGAATAAGTGACTTTGTTATACCCCGCGATATATTGTGCTTTGAGAGTGATATGTTGCATGATATAACGTCCTCACTACTTGGAATTAGAAGGACCGCATTATAATTACTTTTGCTCAAGTATACACTTTGAGGCCGTCAATGTGCAAAAATTACACTGAATATAAAAGAGGCAGTTATTGATTGTGGAAACACTGAAAGTTTATAAGAGAACTGTTAGAAATATGTCTTCAATTCAGGTTTATATTCTGCCACTTTAACCCCTGGACGTGTCTGATGTTTGACATCCTGTCTCACGCAAGTCTTGCAAGCTTCCAAAAATGAAGAGTGTTTCAGTAGTAATGATGGCAATTGGCTGTAGGAAAAACACGTATACAGATTTGCTGACCATCAGCTGATTTTAATGGGCAGGTTTGAATTCCTTACCGACGGAAGTGACAGTCGATTTTTCCAACGACTTCATGTTAATAATATGACGCTATCAACCATTGTTGCTTCTGTTTTAGTGATTTAATGATGAGGATGAATCTCAATTTTTTTCTCTTCATCCTCAATCTTTAGGAAATCGTCATTGAAAACTCGATAAAAAAATGATGCCTTACGGAACGGATGACGAGCATCACTAACTGACAAAGGCATATCGAGTCCAAGAATACAGCGGCTACACTATATTATTGCAGATGTGGCACTGGAACTAGTACATGTCCCGGCTATGCGGGTGAGTATAATGCGGCTTGCTATCTTGACAACGTTCCAAAACACACAGCAGACATTCAGGGCGAAGTGAAGCGGTGTGTTCAGCAATATTGTTGGGGATAATTCACTGGCAATTTTTTATCCGATGTTAAATGACATTTCTGCACTAATACATAATTATATTTGGGTTTTTTCAGCATACAGGTGTGTCTAATGACCATTCAGTTTTCCAATGCAGACTCTGTGTCAGTAAATTTGAAGCTGAGAGATCTGTAGAACAATATTTTATTATTACATTGAGTTATGCGTGCCATAATTATTTCGTTGTTATTATGTATATCTATTTCTTACTGTATTCTGTGTACCTCTTTATCTTATATATCATAAATCGTTATCGATAAAAGTGAGGCTAGTTGGTGGATCAACCCAAAATGAGGGCCGAGTTGAGATATCGTGTAACGGGCAATGGGGCACGGTGTGTGACGATTGTTGGGATATCAACGACGCGCACGTCGTGTGCAGAGATCTCGGCTACTCATCGGCCTCAGCTCATCATACTGGAGCCAGCTTCGGAGAGGGATCTGGACCAATCTTGCTTTCCGGGGTTGATTGTGCTGGAACGGAAAACTCCCTGCTTCAATGCACACGACCATACTGGGAATGTGATGGATTTAGTTGTGGTCACCATGAAGACGCCGGAGTGAGGTGTGAGGGAGACAGTAAGTTTAAATCTCTAATTTATGAAAGATTAATCTGTAGCCGGTCATGATGACGTGCAGCACTATTAATATGTTTTTATGCAAGCCAATACCGACTTCACGACAGAGTTGGTATTTTATAATAATACTTCATAATGTAAATCGTGAGATCCCTGGGTCCAGTCCCTAGATAACAGTGGTTATACTCTCAGGCAAGGCCCATTGTCCTTATTGCCTATAGTCCCTGAAGAGAGGATTAGAGGTGTGGGTTCTTTTTTTATTTATTTACCTCCAAGCATCCATTGTTTCTTCAGCGGGCACCAAAAAAACAAAAACAAAAAGATATCAAATTTGTTGTACACAGAATATAATCATGTGACCCTGCATCACGAAACCAACAAAAAGTCGCCAGACATGGATTTTTAGTGAAGGGCAGATATTGAAAAAGCAAAGTCTAAGCTTTAAAGTTATGAATAAAAATCTTGATATTGGAAGAAAAGCACACACTCTGGAAAGGTGTGAACTGAGAAGAGAGGCTCTAAAGTAAAGGGTCTATTCAAGCGCTTAATCTTTCCAAACCGTGCTGGCTGTGCAATGAATGGGACAAAAAAAAAAACAGGATGTAAGCCACTGTTAGAACAACAATGATGAAATTATCAGATTAAGCTGAAATTAAGCATGCTCAATAAACACATTTCCTTTATAAAAAAAAAAAAAATGCCAACTTTCAAGGCGGTAGCACTATCTATTCAAAAGTTATTGGAGTTGAAGTGAAGGGTGTGCAAAGGATTTTAAAGAAATGAAAAGGGACCTCTAAAGACGTGCCTAATCGCACTACACTACAAAAAAGAGGTTATATAGAACAACTGCTAAAAACACACTTTCCAATTCGTTTTATGACCCCAACCTGAAGAATAATGTAGACGAAGAATAGCTCTTTCAGAAAGCATGAAAAACCCAAGATGACTTGGTTGACCTGTTTCACCTCTTTTGAGGTCCTCACGCAAAATCAAGGGCTGCGACTATGTGTTCATTTTGTGATGCACGGTCACATATTTTCTATCTTTAGATTTCTTCAAAAACTTTAAATTTCTTCCAAAACGATGTCCGTGGAAAGGCTTCGCTCTGTCTATTCTTGCTAATTGTACGTTATATTTTTCTCACGAGTTGGCTGTGAGCTTTGACCTAGAGTATGATGACTGAGAATCAGTCTAGGCCATTGCTAGAATGGACAGAGGCAGAAAACAATCGACGAGGACATACGGAACAACAACAGTAGTAATTATAATAAAGATGATGATGATGATAATAATAATACTCATAATAATAGTAATAATAACGATAGTAAAGTAATTTTTGAAAAGTGGCATTGTTGCATATATTATAACATTAGCACTGCTGTATAACGCATGTAATATGACTAATGAAAACCTTTTAAGTTTCGATTTTCAATAAAACATACTGGCGATACTGACGAATCTACACTTTGCAATGCATACTAGCTATATGATAACAGAGCGTTAGTTGTGAATTGTATCCTCAAGGTGGACATCAACTCTATTTTGAAGTGAAATGTCGACGCAATGAGCCTGTCATGTTAATTTTGATTAATATCTCTGCATAAAGGAACCGCAAACGTAGATACGTACACCGTTCGTAGCGAACTGACATTAACCCCTATTGTAGCTGACCATGGGGGCGTCCTTCAGTGCAACCTTCTCAGCAGTGAACAGTCCAGAACGCTACAAGTTCAACGTAAGTAGGTTTGTTGGTTGTTTTTTTTTTCTTCTTCTTCTTCTTCTTCTTCTTCTTCTTTCTTCAGGAATAATGTAGGGTCCTACAACCGAAGAGATAATACGTAATATGGTGAAATTGAGCAAGGATAACTTCAGTCAAATTTTCCACGATAGTGTCGTCATAACATTGAATAATAGTAGGGCCGAAGAATAATTTCGAAATAAAATTTAATCAACAGAATACTGAAATTTCGGTACAATTATTGGTGAAAGATGAAAAATATATACTCGAATGAATTTGAAATGTGATGAAGTCATGATGATATTTCATATATTTTTTCATTTCATTGGATAAAGGAATTTGATAACACTAAATAATTTCATAAGACGTTTACATCCACAAGATGGCATCTACCACTTATCAGCTTTCAGACAATGCTGGAATCATCGTATATCGTAACAAACTACAACGGATGTAAAATGTGCACTGCGTATCACTATTTAGGCACGCACAGAATCAACTTCGACGGGCCGGTATGAGAGAATATTTAGTCGAGTAAACTTAAAATTCGGTGAAAATTTTCTCATTGAAATAAGAAACCGGTTCCTTCCCCCCCCCCCCCACAAAAAGAAAGAATTAATAAATAAATAGAGATACATTTATCCTTTACGGACGCGCAGTAAAGCTCAAGAAACGCGCGCGTGAACGTGCGTGCATGCGTGCGCGCAAAATTGTACTATACTCAAAATGATCAGAAACTTCTGTAAAATTATTTCTACCTCGATTACAGCAGATGGAAATTTTGACGCGAGCGCATGGGTGCATACTTGCGCGTTATGGCATTTTTTTTTTTTTTTACATTGAAAATGTAGGACATTACAGTGTACATGGAATATGCATCTGCCAATTTTCATCATGAAATAACTTTTAGAAATGTTCATCATGAAATAACTTTTAGAAATGAAGCTAGAGATATTGTGATTTTAGGAAATAAGTCATCGTGACGTTACGGTTCAAATATCATATAGTAAAAAAAAAAGAATTCAAGCGTTCTGAGCTCATGAGGCATTAGTGCTATGAGTTGTAAGAATTAAGATTTAGAACTTTTAGAGGTAAGCGGAAAAAAAAATTACGGAAAGCAAGAAAGTAAGATGATTCGTGATCTTCCATGGATTACAGTGAAAAGTCTCATACAAAATGAAGATGATTAGTCAGAACTCCTTATCGACATGAATGTTTCTAAAATCCTGGGGAAAAAAAGAGAACCCTTGTAAAAAGTAAGGTGATATGTTTCAGACGAAAAGAAAAAAAGTAAACTTTTGAGGTAAAGGTTCTTTTAAACGGTCGTTCCTTCATATCTATTTTGCTTCTCAAATCTAACTAAAATAAATTACATGACATAAATGACAAATTTGAATAAAGCATCAAAAAATGACAGAGGAGCAATACAAAAGTACAGTCTATGCTACATGCATTACAAACATGGTATGACAAAATCATTATGAAACATTCATGGTTGCATATAAATGTAAAAAGCAGTTTGATTAAACAAGGAAGCAGTAAACATTTTACTCTCTCACTCACTCCTTCTATCTCTTTCTCTCTGTGCCTCTCTTGCGCTCTTCATAATCAACGAGTCTACGCACTAACGACTTAAAAACTCTGAAGAACTACTATGAATTAACGGATAATCTGTAATCGTAAAATTGTGTTTCCTCATTATGTTCATGGATCCATAGGCAAAATAATGTTTCGTTTGTGATGTAAGCTCACATGAATGTTTATACCTTTATATAAATATGATTTTTAGTATCAAACTTATACAGCTTTTACTTCTATACATTTCGCATGTATACTTTGCATTTAATGCATCGCCTTTTTTTCCATGGAAGTGAAGCAATTGAATTGAATTGAATTGAATTAAACTAAATTGAATTGAATTGAATATATTTATGTATACATAATCATATGAAAATAATTTTTGTTTATATTTCCGGATTTTATTGATCAGAAAAAGAAAACATTGTCTTTTTCCATATGTCATGAAGATAATTTACTCTGAGATAGAATCTAATCAACGGTGAATTAATTACCTGTCTGGTTCTAATATTTGTCACGTGACAGACGCCCCCGCAGAAAATATCACCGTGATCCAGATCAGCCACTTCCAGGACGAACTGGGAATTGATAGCCTTCAGATCACGTGTCACGTCAACCCATGTGACCAACCATTTCCACCAATCAGGACATACGAGATTGCAATCGATGACGTCATTCAGTCATCTTCAAGCTCCCCTTCGGTGACCCTTGACCCTCCCTCTAGTGGATGCGTGGAAATCTCCTGCACCGGTATCAACGAGCTTGGTAGGACGACCACTACACAGACTTACTGTACGAAAAGCTGCGGTAAGAGAACACTATCAATTTATCAATTTTCTTATGATATACACCAAGTTTCTATCAGACTCCAAATACATCCGGGATTTTGTAATCAATAGAGTCACCACATGCACATGCTTTGGATTCGAACACTTCTAATTTGATGACGGTTATCCCGATATAGGGAGTTTGGGAACTTTACTCAGTGTCGCTGTATTACTGTTATTTCGAAGCATTCCCTACACACAAAAAACAACAACTGCATCATTTTATTTCTAACACGAGTGTCATTCCTCCAACGATCAATGAAACATCATTCCTTCTATCATGACTTTGGGGAATAGAAACCAGTGGCGAGCCTCCAGCTGCTGACATTTTGTCCATCAAGACTTCGGAGTTCCTGGACAAAGACCGTCAGATGAATCTGCTAATCCTGTGCCGAGCGAACCTGACCGACCAGTCGTACCCGTACCTCCATTCGTATTCAATTGGAGTTGATGGGACCATCCTGTCCAACGCAAGCTGGACCTCGGCCCTCCTGAGACCACGCCCAAACAGGTGTATTAATGTCACGTGTTCCGCAACCAATGGCGTCGGAATGACCTCCGCGTTGGCAAAGCACTGTCCGAAGGGTGAGCAATAGGAAGTTCAGAGATTTATTTATTTTTCTCCCATCGCCTCCATGTTTGTATTAATCTTAAGAAAACAACAACAACAACCAAGCAATATTTGTGATAGGAGATGGATGCCCTTTACAATGAAATCTAATAAAGTTTTTCGTTGTTCTGCTTCAGCTGTTTACCCGAAATAAAAAATTCCTTACGTGTGTATTAAACGCAAAGGAATGGTATAGATTTGGTTGAGATGGAGCTTCAGGTTTTCAACGGTCATATCTTTTTTTATGACTTTTTTCCCCCTGTTCTTTAGGTAATGAGGAACCTCTTGTGAAATATGTAAAAGAGCATATAATTGTAAGAGATAGTGAAAGTTTATTTGATGAAAACTGGTTTAGAAAAAGCTGATATATCCAAACCAAAGCTATCCGAGTGAAAGATGTGACCTACCTTTTATTAGGATGGCTTTGTTTTACTTTGTTTTTGGATATCTCAGCCATTTCAAAACCCCTTTTCATCAAATAAAGTTCGAATTCCTCTTAGAATTGTATGCTCTTTAACATTTCCTAGTGGTCTCTAAGTATCTTGAAAAAAGTCAAAGGCTTAATCCCCATCTCAAAAATACTGTACCATCCCTTAGAAAAAGAAAGTATTGATTATTATCTACCTTGTTGAAAAGCAATATTTTGAGGGTGTTTTTTTTTTCATTACAAAATCTCATGTATCTTCAACAACATCTCTTTCCATTTCTCAGACCCACCTGCGCCAAACATAATTTCTATCAAGGTAGAAGAAGACGAGGATGACTCGGGAACGAGTCTCAATATCTCGTGTCACGTGGATCCGACCGACCAACAGTTTCCACCGATCGGTGTGTTCGAAATCGCCGCTGATGGAGACATTCTATCAAGATCCAACGCATCTTCAACGATCATGGAAGATAAACCTAACAGGTGTATCGATATATCGTGTACCGGTATCAATCAATTCGGAGAGACATTTTCTACGCGGAACTTCTGCCCAGTGAAAACAGGTAGACTTCTTTGGGGTTCTGGTTATAAACAAGATAATAATAGAATAAATTGTGATTGCCTGAAAGTCTGTGTTTTAATGTATTGATTAGGTTTTATACGTTTCCTCAATATCGTTTTGTTTTGTTTTTGGTTTTTTGTTGTTGTTTTCTTTTGGGGGGTCCGTACGCCTTCGTCTAAAACGGAAGTTTTTGAAACGTCCATGATAACCAATAATCAAAGTTTGGACTTAGCATTTACCGCAAAACACAGGGGGTTTTTTAACGCTCTCAAAAGGTCAATGGACGTTACAGAAAGAAAAGTCCCTTACGTAAAGCGTTTGTGAACGTTATCGAACGTTACAAAAATAAACTTCTGATACCTAACGCGTACAGAACGATTTTCCCGGAACCGTGTTGGTTTTCTTTTTTTTTAAGAACGTTTAGTAAACGTGTTAAAAACGTCCAATTCAACACCCCCCCCCCCCCCAAAAAAAAAAAAAAAGAAAAAAAAATCAGAACGTTCACCAAACGTTTGTTATTATTATCATTATCATTATCATGCAGTCCCCTACGTATTCGTCTTAATAAACGTCCACAAAACATTTTTCTTAGGTCCGCTACGTCTCAGTCGCAATTTCATAAACGTCTTCATTACGTCTGCTACGTCTTCGTCTTTAGGGCCATTCTCCGATAAAGTGTGCAATTACCGTTGTAGAAATGACAAAAGTTCAACATCAGAGATTTCATTTATTTTTCATCATTTCAGAAACTTCAATCCCTTAGGAATACAAAACAATCAATGGGTGATTTTTGATAGCCCATACTTTTCCTAGAAACATTTCCAAACGTAGAGTCCTTTTTTGCATATTAAAACCAAATATCAGATACGTTCCCAGAGGTAGCATCTTACAAAACTGTTGATTGTCTGCTTATTTTTTGCTTTAAAATGGCAATGATAATGTAAAACCACAAGCTTCAACATCTACAAGCATCGTGGAAACATTTTGGAGTCAGCTTTGATCTAATCTGTAATAAGAATAATCGTAATTTATAAAATGAAGGCTAAATAAAATCAAGAACATGTACATATTTCGGCTTGAAATATGTTGCCCTAATCTAACTTTTTACCTGCATTTGAATTATAACAATAATCTCATTGATTATGTATGCAACTTTATGAACAAGTATTATACTTCTCATAAATAGCAAATGCCAGGTAACATCTCTGCCAGATTAAATACATTTCGGATCGAAAGAAGAACGGTGTGTGGTAACGTATCTGACGCATCAGACGTTCCGTTAGTATACAATTTTAAACCCAACACCAATCATGCCGATATATTCATTTTAACTTGTAAGAACATCACAATATGATTATTTTCGTTAAAACACCGCACTTTTAAACGTAAAAAATGTTCTCGTCATAGATAGAAGATTAGATCACTCTTCAATAAAACTTTGAGATGTACGTGAAATACGAGAGTCAAGCAGGCACAATTCCACAATGCTTCTTTTCTGATATAGTTCCGAAATTTTGTTATTATGATACACGGAAGACGGTAAGAATGAAATTGGAAAAGATATAAGCAAGTGATAAATATAAATTCAATTTCCTTTGTTCCTGTCTGTGATAAATTAGGTCTGAAGAGCCAATAAGCAATGGTAACGTATCTGACAAAGTATTTATGTTTATTGACATAATAAACTACCGATTTACATCAAACCCCGATCACTCAAACATATGATTCAAAAACCAGATGCAAAACGTTAGACATTGTTAGACATCAAATCCTATCGTCATTTTCAGAACATAAACCTGCAACGAAGGGAGTGATCTTGACTTTAACCATAATACTAACCCCATTTTATGTAAATAAGATGCAACATTATAATGAAAGGTAATAATGAAAGGTAGACCGTTCATGATTGTAGTTGCGTTTGCTGTGAAGTTGAAAAAAAAAGGTGGGTACCAAAACTCAGCCTCTAAAGTCTTTCTTTGTTATTGTGGAACAAAACACGCACACAGACACACACACAAACACAACAAAGCAGAAAGAAAATGAATTTGTAACATGTCTGACGGCACTTTTTGTAAATGCCACAATAAGTGATAGTACATTTCTGGTTTAGATGAGTATAGGTTTTAACCTTTTGCAAGATAATCGAAATCCACTTACACGAAATACTTTACAGCATATAACTCTAATTAAGTATTTACTTCATGGAAACGGTTTTGAAATGACTGAGATGTCCAAAATAAAGTACAAGAAAGATGTCCAAATAAAAGAAGATGAGCCACCACATTTTGTGAGATACTCATTCTTTTACTTTATATTGGATATATCGGCCATTTCAAAACCGATTTTCATCAAATAAACTTCTAATTCCTCTTAGAACTATCCTCTTAGCAAGTCATGATAAGAGAGCACGTGGTAAACCGGTTAAATCCGCGCGCAAAAGCGCGGCGCGGATAACCTTGCTGCACGATACATTTTATTGGTAACGTATCTGACATGTTTGATGGTAACGTATCTGACGTGCCGTTACCGTTCTCATACTATTATCTACTAAAATATTCATTTTCTCAAACAATTTCTGTTGTGTGATTAATCATTACCTTAAGTATTCAAAAGTATCTGAGCTTCGTTTTTATTTACAGCATACTTTTTTCTAAATGAAGCAAAGTTTAAGTAACGTATCTGATATCAGCTTATCGTAACATGAGGCTTCCGCGGTTTCGGATCAGTATACATATTTTTTGTAACAAGAGATTCAATGAATAAATCATGGTTCTATGTATGCGTTAGGTTGACTTTGTTTTACACATGAAATTACACTGCCATGCGGCATTTCTTTGATCTTCTCTCAAGAGTCTGAAAAAAGGGTAACGTATCTGACTGCGATTTGGCGACATGATATAAATTATCTTAGAAGAATATCAAAACATCATATTGTTATGTAATATCATTTTTCATTCAGGCACTCGAGGGGCAATGTAATGAGGTACAAAAGATATGATCTGAATGATATGTTAACAAGTAACAACTTGTTATATGAACACTTCCTGTCCTGGCGACATGGGGTTTTTAGGGTTACATCAAACTTCGGATCGTATTTCTAATATTATCCCGGATGTCCCAATAGCTTTATTGATATGTATTTTACAGGTCTGACCTCTCAGATGAATTTAAGTAAAAAAATTGATTTCTGAGGGACAAAATATCGATGTAAACTGTATAAACATGCTGGCGACACGAAAATCGCAGTTTTGCACACTTTTTGGGAGAATGGCCCTTTGATAAAAGTTTAAAAACGTTTTTATGCCTCCGCCACGAAGTGGTGCCGGAGGCATTATGTTTTCGGGTTGTCCGTCCGTCCGTCCGTCCGTCCTTCCGTCCGTCCGTCCGTCCGTCCGTCCTTCCGTCCGTCCTTCCGTCCGTCCGTAATGAATTTTGTGGACAGGGTAACTATCAAAACCTTTTGAGGTATCCTAATGAAACTTGGCATGTATGTGTATTAGGGGGTGAAGTTGTGCCTATCAACTTTTGGGTGCACTTGCTCAAGGTCAAAGGTCAAAAGGTCAAGGTCAAATACATAAAATTTTACTATTTCCACCATATTTATGCAATGCCTGAAGATATTTTCTTGAAACTTAGTGTATACATGTATTACCCAGTTAAGATTCTCTGGTGAAAGTTTGGGTCATGAGGTCAAAGGTCAAAGGTCAAAAGGTCAAGTAAAAATATTAAAACTTCACCTTTTTTCTCTGAACCTTGGAAAACGTTCAAGGTATCTTCATGGAACATAGTATATATACATGTACTGACTGGCAGTGATTATCTAGAGAATTTAGAGTTCATGGGGTCAAAGGTCAGGGGTCAAAGGTCAAGGGCAACACTTCAAAATATTACTATTTCCCTCATGTTTATGCAATGCCAGCAGGATTATTTTTTTTTACACTTGGTGTATGCATGTATAACTTAATAGAGATTCTCTAGAAAGTTTTTCTTTTCTTTTGTTTTTACCTCAAAGGTCAAAAAGTCAAAGATCAAGTGAAAGAGCTGAACTAATTTTTTTCTCCATATCTCGGAAGTGGCTCAAGTTATCTTGAAACGTACTACATATTTATGCATGTTCTGCCTGACAGTGATTATCTTATGAATTTTGGGGTCAAAGTCCAGATGAAAATGGTAACAATTTACTATTCAATACAGAAATTGCACTTTTTCTTCATACCTTGAAAATTACTCAATGCATAAACGTATGAATGGGTCAAAGTCAAATTAAAGTCCTTCAATCCCAAATACATGCTCTCCTATTCATCCAATTAAACCTAGGTCATGGAAGGTGAACATTCAACACATTTGTGACAAACTTGTCATTTTAATATTTTGCCAATTTTGTGAAAATGTAATCACACATTGTCCACATAATGAAATCTAGACCTATAAGGAGAATCATGCATTATGGCGGAGGCATACCAGTCGCCATAGCGACATTTCTAGTTATTTTATGAAGTCCGCTACATCTTCTCTCCCTTTCTATATCATGAATGTGCGTGCATATTATTTATGAACATTCCAGTAAGAATCTTAAATTTGAAAACTAGTTGAAATAGATAAAAGACAATAAGATCTACATTTTTCATCTAAATGGGGTCAAACTTTTTAACTGCGTTAAAATTGTACTTACGTGGTTTTTTTCAGTACGTTATTAACAATTTCAAATTGTGTTATGAAGAGGTATTTTTGTATCTTAATAGGCCTGATTAAAGTATGTGTTATTTGATTTTAGTAACCATGTCTTCACGTATTACAACATTTTTGCTGGTAGGCCTATATGAAAGAATGTGATATAGATATATTAGAAAAAAATAGGATGTACTAGGTATAGGTAATAGGACATTAGGAACAGGTTAGGATATAATTATATAGGATTAGGATTACGGTACATTAATTCCAGATTATGTCTGTATAATCTCATAGCTATTAAAATAGTATAGCCAATACAACCCTCATTTTTACCCATTACGTTTTTTAAGGTTTAGAGTTTTATGGGTTTTTTTTAAGATTCTCTGAACGTTCTTTACAGTTCATAGGAAGTTACAGACATTCCTGAAAAGTCTAATATGTTTTTTTTCTATTTTTTTTCTAGAATTTTTATTAAAACGTTTGTTATGCACATAAGACGTTCTTATAAGTTTTCTAGACGTTCTACACGGTTATGAAAGGTTCTTTAAATGTTCCGGAAAAGCGGTCAAGACTCTTTTAGACATTCTTAAAACACTTTTCAACGTTCTAGGCAGAACGTCCACAGAACTTTTCGAATATTAAAAGGTTTCTGACGTCTATAACGTCCAAAAGGTTCAGCAGGTCCTTAAAACTTTTGAAATGTTTCCAATTTTTTAAAAACTTTTTTACCGTCCCCTTAAAACAATTAAATATGTTTGGAAAACCTTCCACAAAAAGACTGTCTGAAAACATTTAAACAAAACTTCCAAATAACGAACTTGGTATGTTTCAAAAATGTGCATAAAAGGTCCAGTTCTTAGCTGGGTTTTGTTCTAGGCCTGTAATGGCTAGATGTAAAACGTCTGAAGTTGAATTAAATGGCTTCTTTGATTTGAAATCATATAATAATATTCACTGTTAATTATGAATTAAAATGAATTGTATATTGCAATCATAGGTCACGCGCGCCCAGCGAGTAACATCCTCTCCATCGAGACCCAGGAGATCGAAGGAAGCCAGGTCATTCTCGTTATCATGTGTCACGTCAGTCTTCAAGACCAGCCGTTTCCACACCTCCACACATACACCATCGGAGTCGACAACAACACGATCTCCTCGTCCAGCTGCGCCTCGGCTCTCTTCAGGCCACGCCCACACACCAGGTGCATCAATATCACGTGCTCCGGGACAAACGGGATTGGTTGGACCTTCACCAGTCTCGAGCACTGTTCGACTTTCGGCTCGGGGAAAGGTAAGACAGAGCGGGGTCATCCCACTAGACCGACACCCACGAGTCATACAGCCTACGAGTTCGACATTGAAAAACAGGTTCATGAGTCATTCAGCTCACGAGTCATACAGCCCATGAGTTCGACACTACGCAAATAAAGCCCATGAGTTCGACACTAGGTAAAAACAGGCCACAAGTTCGACAGATACAACACGGGGCTCAATGTGTTGGTCTCGTGGGCCTTGTTAGCTTAGTGTCGAACTAATGGGCTGTATGTCTTGTGAGCTGTATAACTCATAATCAATGTGCTGTAAGACTTGTGAGCTGTATAACTCGTGGGCTGTATGACTCGTGGGTGTCGGTCTCGTGACGTGCACCCGTCAGAGCGAGGTGCAGTCTGAGGATAACTAAGCAAAGGCGAAACGATTTATGATTTGTGTTATTCTGAGTAAACCATGGAGTGTATAGGTCACTAGGTTCATAACAATGATGTGAGACATGTAGATGAGCTCTAATCGATTGTTGGTTCTTTTTTATGATAATCACGCCTTTGGATATTGAGTTCATTTCCAATTCTATATAGACCTGTTAGGATTCACGTTGTATTACTAACCTAAATATAACATTATCAATTTTAGTCCAACTATGCTAGGAATCAATCACATGTCTACGAATCCATCTTACGATAGGTATGACATAATGAAAAGTAAATAGTTTGGAATTATTCTAATAAAAGTAACTGATAAACAAATCGGGAATCGAAGTTTGATTGCGTGTTTGTCAAAGCAATTAAGTTAACTTTTATATAATATTCTTTGGTCTTCTTCAGTCTGTTCAAAACCATTCATGTTATTGATAGGAAAATAACTACTATGATGTACAAGTATATGTATGTAGGCCTTTATGCCTTTTCTCGCAGTTTAGCTGCTTTCATTGATTTTTCTTGATTAAAATCTGAACTCATTAAGATAGACAGCTTGAAGATTCATCTATTAACTGTCAATTTGCAGTTTTATAAACGATTTTATCCTACACACCAAGCAGGCTGAATGCTAAATTTGCTTTCAACTAAAAAGAAGAAATATTCTAAGCGGGTGACACACATACATGAATTTCTTGAATGTAATACATGTTTTAATATATCAAGTGAACCAAATATATATATATATATATATATGTATATCTAAATATATATATATATATATATATATATATATATATATATATATATATACATATATATATATATATATATATATATATATATATATATATATATATAAAGACTGGACTTGAAATTTTACGTCAGACATGTTTTTGAATTTTTCCCCCTCTTTTTGTTCTGTCAAACTGATTTTTTATTCCCTTCATGTCTTGTCTTGCCTTACTACAGGTCCAATTGCTGGTCTTCGTCGAGGACTTCTTCAGCAGCCGTCGACCACGTACGCCCTGCTCGTCGCCGTGTTCTTCATGTCGCTGTTGACCTGTGCGACAGTGATCTTGAGAAGGAGGGATGTCACGGCCTTTTGAAAATTAAATGCCTTGCAATACCTTCCCCCTTTTTTTTCCAGAGTTAAATGAGTCTAATGAGCACTTTGTACTTTAATCTCGGCTTCATAATTACGCCAGGAATAACCGTGTTTGTTTGTTTGTTTGTTTATACGAGCAAAGGAGGATAAAAACTCTTTTCTAGTTGTGCTTCATATTCTTTTACAAGACATTACCTTTCCTGTCTTTTTTTTTCAGTTTATATAAAAACACAGTTTTACATAATATCACTCTCGAGAAGTATAGATTGCCGTATTGCAATTGTAAATTGCATGCGATTTACGACTTGTAATGATTTTTAATGCTGTGTCTCGGTTTGAAAGTTTAAGGTTAATATTGTTACATTTTTGCATGATATCTATAACACACCTATCTGTTTGTATCTTTATTAATCTACTGATTTGAAACTTGATTAGTATGAGAAACAGTAGGACTTCTCACTTCTTGTAGTTGGTTTTGCAATTTGTTCTTTCCAGTGCTTTTGAAGGGGAAAAGAGCAATTAACAGGCTAGGTGAAAAGGAGAAAAGTTAAAGTGCTCTGTCCATTCTACTTAAACCAAAGTTGTTTGCTAGGAATATCGTTTACAAACAATGACTTTTAGAAAGATTGTCTTATCATGCTCAATACTATTCTTAACTGCACTTTCGTTACATTGTACCTTTGATTAGCAAACAACTTTAATAGGTAGCTCTTTGTAAGATGGTACAGTATATAGCTTAATCAATACATGCCTCTAGTTTAGTTTCTCAACAGATAAACACGGTAAGCCAAATTGCATAACGTAAATCACATAACGGACTGTGGTAATTACAAAGTATGTTACTCAGTAAAAAGTAGTCGGCGAAGACTGGGAATAATTTCTTTTATCTTTTGTCTGATCTCTTAAGTGTGCTTTTATATAGTCAGAGATATTGGTCGTATTGTTCTTGCATTTTCTTCTTAAACGGAAATTGAACAATGGAATGAGTCAGAATTTGGGGCATTGATGCAACATAGGCGGAAAGCACTGATAATTGTACAAATTTATGCTTTGTTACGTAATCATTGGAACTCCTGGATGCGTATGTGTGTGTGTGTGTGTGTGTGTGTGTGTGTGTGTGTGTGTGTAGGTGTGTGTGTAGGTGTGCGTGTGTGTGTGTGTGTGTGTGTAGGTGTGTGTGTAGGTGTGTGTGTGTGTGTAGGTGACAAAGAGAGCTCTGGTTCACTGACTGTCAGGGTAACTGATGTCCATTAAGCACAACAGCACAAAAATCCATGCACACGACTCATTCACTTTTAATACAGTTTTCATATACTTTAATATCAATATAACACAAAATATTATACTTCCAACATTAATATATTTGCTTCTTTCCTCACATATCTGACACAAACATGGTCATTTCTGCCACATAGAATCTATATTGTACTCTCACTATCCCAGCATCCTTGGAACCCAGATGACTACACAATGCCAAGCATTAAAGAAGTTTTACAAATACATTTAGGACGGTTTTTGGAGCATCCTTTTAGTTCTTTGTCAAATCAGTTAACAAGTTACCGCTGCCAATAAACTGCAATAGAAATGGGTGGAGTGTGGGTGGAGTTTGGGTGGGTGTCGGGGGAGTCAAAGGTGCTGAAGACTCCAGTAAGTTAGACTATAATTTCTTCATCACCATTTAAAAAGGGCTCCTACTGAATCTTAGAAGAGAGGTTGATTTTTCAGCAGATGGCACAAGTTTTCATAATTGGGTAATAATCATAATGAAGAAATGTGACAGCTTAGAGACACATACCCTTCTAACAATAACAAATGTCACAAGGGGAAAAAAATAAAAAATCCTTACAATGAACAGTCAACCTTGCCTATATAGAATTCAAAGGAATTGGTAAAAAATGCTTTATCTATAGCCTATAGTGAATTACTACTTACACAATTAGATTTACATGTTTAGAATCCTCTAAAGCTGAGTTTGTCTTCAACTCGACCACTTTTTGGATGTGCGTTGGGACAAATATTTAAAGGCAAGTGTGATTATATATAGTTTCGTGCACATTATGTATGTAGCCCACAATTTCCAGCAGAGACTACCATTCTTACAGTACATTTATATAATGTACTGAGGACTATTGGATAAGTCTCTCCATTATGAAACAGACACTGCAAACATAGCTCTCTGCTGACACCTATTTTTCTGACAACCTTATTCAAATTATAATGGTCCAAGCATAGAGTTGCTTTTTATTGCAACTTATTGAGAAATTGCTCTTCGTTGAACTAAATAACTGGCAGCGGATCCAGAGGGGGGCGCAAGAGGCGCATGCCCCCCCCCCCTAAACTTATCGTTAAAACAAAAGAAATAAAAAGAAAAAAATGAAATGAAACCCGGAAGTGGTACCAGAAATATTAGTTGCCCCCCCCCCTTTACAGGATTCCTCGATCCGCCCCTGATAACCACCGATTATTCAGTGTTTTAGTACACGTAGTACCCAAGATAAGAAATCATTTGCATAATGAATTGTACATAAACAGTGATTATGTCCATGAAGGGCAATTGGTCAATCACCTGCAAGAAAACCAAACATGACCCAAGAATCATCCATTTCAATAAATACACAGTACTCTCTGCTACAGTGCACTCCCGTTATAACGAAGACGGTTATAACGAAATTCCGGTTACAACGAAGTAAATATTAGGGCCGCAACGTTATCCACTTTATGTATTTTTATTGTTGATGTGTTCGGTTATAATGAAATTTTGAAATAATGAAAAAAAAAACCCTCGGCCACAAGGACTTAATAATGGCAGTCCACTGTATTAGGAATCAGAACCATTATCGTGTACTTGCTAGCAGGTGGAAGCTCAGTGGTCTAATGGATATGACACCTGTCGGGGGATCAGTAGGCCATTTGCTTGCGTCCATTTTGTAATGGAAACAACTCAAAACATTGAATAATCGGTGTCAACTTACATCGATGACGGGCAATTGTAAATCATGTGCAATAAACCTCACATTAGCTTTTCACATTTCACCATCTCAGTTCCTTTCATACAGAATCCTCCTTGAACATGACAATAACAAGGGTAATCTGTCACTCCAAAGGTTCCAAAAACTCTAAACAATGCCAGGAAACATAACCTGAACATAAAGCATTGATACATTGTTCAATATGCCACAATATATTCTGTATAACTTTTCTTTTGCATCAATGCCCTATAACAATACCAACCTAAATTCATTCTCATGATCATTACATGACATGACATGACATACCACGGACAAATAAAACAGATATAGTAGTACTTTGT
Organism: Diadema antillarum; assembly: GCF_040938485.1. Classification (NCBI taxonomy): domain Eukaryota; kingdom Metazoa; phylum Echinodermata; class Echinoidea; order Diadematoida; family Diadematidae; genus Diadema; species Diadema antillarum. The sequence continues at coordinate 531,955 of NW_027271442.1, forward strand.
TTCCAACAATGGTATGTATTCATAGATTTTCAATATTTACAACAGCTAATACATTGTACTTCCATTTTTCTCTAAGACTAAACTGATTTTATTTCCAATCTACAATACCTACAGAGTGACTAGGTGATAGATAGCATTTGAGAAAGAGAAGCTTGAGCAGAACACGGAGGTGGAATGACATAAAGAAAATACAGGAGTGGTCCGTTGGTCTTTCCATAGCACATATCAGATACAAATTTCAAGCAAATAATACCCCTACACAAAATGAAAGAAACAAATCACATGCAGTCGGCCCCATATTCAGATTAGTACATGTATATAAAGTCAAAGTTTAAACACTGGACTTGCAATTAGATCACCATGATGGTAAAATGCTTTAAAAAAAATGAAGACAAGTCAGAAAAATTGAGCATGCTTTATCCATCACATGGATTTTATCTGTAAAATACATGCATATGTTTTGCTTTGTTTGTTGCATGAGCAATTTGCATCATTTTTAACTGCACTGCAGACATTAATTTGGTAGTGTGCAGGTTCATGTACATGAACACGTAGCACAGTTTTGAAACTGAAAATGCTTTTGTTGTGCTCGAAAGATGGCTTCTGCCTTCATACCACTTCATCAAGATCATCAAGTTTGTGCCTTTTCCTCACTGACCGACAAATTTTTTTATGCCAGTAGAGAGCTTCTATCTAGTCTGTTGGAATCCAATGTCTTATTCCTGTGAATTCGGGAAAAATGAACACGGCTGGCAAAAACAAACCTGTCTAATCTCAGGGTTGGTCAATTATAGGCAAGCAATAGTGAATGTTAACTTGCTCAAATTCCTTGTCAGAGAATGTGGTCCATTACAACCCAACATATTGCTCACTTCAGCAGAGAAGATCCAGTATGCAGCAGAGACCATATCTGCTTACAATACCGCAAAATTGGATTGTACAATTTATGTTCAAAGGAAAAGGAAGTCTGCAATAATTTGACTACTCAGATCCAGACAAAAAGGAAAATGGTGAAATTCTGAAGCGAAACATCCCTTGGCACCAAACTAGAGCAAGGAGAATTTTACAAAACATTTCAGGTGTCGACTGGAAAAACCAAAAGTAAAAAAAGACAAAAAAGGAGAAAAAAAGGAGTAAAAAAGACAGAGAAAGAGAAAAACAAGTATTTTTGCCAAACAGCTCACTCCTGTCCACAAACAGAACAAGATAGAAATGCAATGTAACCACAGCTTACAATAAAACTATCAGATCTAGATGACACATAAACTAAAGTATTATTGCCCCATGTACCAAGCAAGGAAACACCCCCAAGTGTTACTTAGCAATATGCTTATACAGGAGACGTGCTGTGTCTACCGCCCTCTGGAGGCATAGTTGTGGCAACTGCCCATTCTGAAATGTCCAACAAATCATTTGCGGCTATTGGCAAAGTTGGTAAAGAGAGGGTGAGAGTTTGGTCCAGATCTCAAAAGTTTGAAACATAGTATACTCTTTGACATGAATATGGGTACCCTTAGTTGAGAACATGGTCACCATACTTTAACAGATTAAGTGCAGCCCCTTTAGGCAAGATACACGCATGTTCATGTAGCATGCACCGGGTACCTCAAATTCTTACAACCTAAATGCATGCATTGCACATAGGCAATGAGATCATGAAACCATCCCCTACTGTGCACACAGCCCTCTGTGAAATGCAAGAGGGGGCTGATTCATCCAACAGCCTGGACATGTAAGTAGAAAGATGCCCAGTGAGAACTTGCCCAGTGAGAACTTCCCCCTTTGGGTAGCACACCGCACTATGGAATTTCATGATGGGCAGTTTCCACAGTGTGACAAGGGCAGCATCCAGTCGTGTGGTTGCGAGTGGGGTTTCCTTGCGAGATGAGAGTTGAACGAGGGTTAGTCGCAGAAATTGATGTGGATTGGGTAGAAGACATAGGGGTAGTACTCTTGGTTGGCGAACATCAGGCCTGGAACATCAACAGCCTAGGGACAAGAGAGGGCGACAAACAGGACAGGCCATGAATAGAATTCGGTTCAATCCTATCATAGAAATTGTGACCCCTTATGGAATCAATATTTTTCATCACTGAAAGAAAGCAAGGTATAGCTGTGACTCAACAGATTCAAAGGGCCGCCACTTCAACTAGTTCAACATTCTGGAGTTGCCAATTTGAAGAAGCTACACAGAAAAGAAATCAAAATTATACAATGTACAACTTTTTTGCAGGCGTTTGTCAATTTGAAGAAGTGGTATAGGATTGGAGATTTTATACCATTTTAGGGTCTTTCCCCGTTAGGTTGCTGCCGTCCAAGTGACCGTAGAGCGTGGTCAGAACCTCCCTCAGCTTTCTCTGCGTCTTCTTGTACGGCTGCAGGATCATCGGCTGGAAATTGACAGGAAGTCCATACCTGTCAAGAGGTCAGAGGTCATGGGAGAAAATGGTGAGATGCTAATGGAGTAAAGGGTTCACCGGTCTGAGGAAAACGGGTTTAGAAATCAATTGAAAAAGCTGTCAGGTCAGAGGTAAAGAAAAAAAAAAGTTTACAGGTCAATGTGGGGCAAAGTACTTGTATAGGGCCCCATTTTTTTCTCTCTATTTTCTTTCTTTAAAACAACAACAATGGAAAGAGTTCAGAGGTCAGAGGTCAATTGGAAGAGGAATTCAGAGGTCATTTGAAACAAGAGTTCAGAGGTCAATTGAAAGAGCTCTGAGGTCAGAAATAAATTAAGTTCAGAGGTTAATGGAAAGAGTTCAGAGGGCAACTGGAAAAGGAATTCAGATATGAATAGAGTGAAGTTTAGAGATAGATGGGAAGAAGAGTTCAAAGGTCATGGTTGGAAGAGATCATTCATGGAGTATTGACCGATTCTGTGACGCGCTATGTGTATTTTTGGCATGGGCAGCGTCATTACTGCGGTGTCTCAGCCGACCCCCCCTCCCCTCTCCCCCACCGCCTTCCGCGCACGGAATGAAAAACTGATGCATGGTTGTTTTAGCCAATGGGCGTCTTGTACTGAGTGCGCGAATGCTTGCTAAATGCGCGAACCTTTGATACAGGTGCGCGATAAACATGTTGCCCAGGGGGTGCGGGAGAGGAGGGGGGGTCGGCTGGGACACCAAAAAATGAGCTCATGGCTGCGCCCAGTGCCACAAATTGTCTGCTGCCCTCAACGAACCCGAATCGGTCTATAAAAGGTGGACTGAATTTCTGCATGGCCGCTTCAACTGCTATCCAGACTGGGGCAGTACAATGTACAATAATTTTTCAAATCAAAATCATAAGGATATAGACCTCGACACAAAGGGGACAAAATTACAACCTACAAGGTTCTCATCCTGTGATGATGTTACATTAGCCACAAACTATGCTATGCTTCCTAATAACGTCGAGAAGTTTGAGCACACAGTCACACTACAGATAAAACTACGCATAGTTTCAGTGATACAAAACTCCAGGAGGAAAAAAAATCCAAACATGCCACAGCATACAGAACAATACACAATGTGCATAAATAACATGAATGAATCCCCAAGTTTCAGCAGTGCGTGGTCACACTACACAAAACTACACATAGTTCTGTGAGAAGTGAGAAACTTCCCAATTGCATGCAGGAAATTTCGCAGGAAATTTCACTGCTAACTTCTCGAGAAGTTTGCCCAAAGTAAAATGTCAGGTAGTGAAACTACACTTAGTTTTGCGTAGTGTGACCGCACCTATTGTGTGGTTCGTAGAACGTTGGAAGTTACAGGTCAATAAATATGGTTTATGGAGCTTTCCCATTGCCCTGTCGTAGAATCCACATCACAAGGCCGATTTGTACATAGCAATTAACAAATGCTTTGCATTTTATTAAAAGGCAGACATGGAACTGCACAGAACCTGCACTAAGCATAGAACATTGGATCAGTGAAATATTATGTAAACCATCTAAGATATGTATGTAAAATCTATGAAAACTTTAGTGTCAGTAAATCATGGGATTTTGTGTTACACTTGTAAATTTAAGACACTCCTACACATAATCATGCATCATTGAAGAAAAAAAAGAAAGAAGTTCATAATTTCACAATTTCTTTACACCATGCTTTCCCTCCTTTCCAATATGACAAGGATGTCTTGCCATTTACACACCCTTTAGATGCAGTATTCTTGCACAGAAATTCAAGAAAATCCTCCAATCTTCCTGTATGCAAATAAAAGTCAATCAGGATTTCAACCCATGTATAATAGTCATGCATTAGTCTTGCTCAAATGACTACAGTCACTACCTTGGCCACAAAGTATCCGATGAAACTCACCTCAGGACAGATTCAACGAAGACTCGCAGCGCTTTGACGTGGACCCAAGCCTGAAAGGCCTCACTGAAGTTGATCTTCAACCACCTCACGAGGGGGCCCTTCAGAAGTGAAACAAGATAAACAAGGCAAACAAAGCTTCATACAAACTTCTCTGAACCTTCACCCGAGATTCTGTCTTATTGTAATAACCTCGACATGAAGACTTGAAGACGTCAAAGTCAAGCCATTGGTACAGTTATAAGAAGATGACAATAAGACCTCAGCTAATTTCTGGTTCAGAAATGATATCGGCAATCAATGTAATCATGTAAAGCTTTGAATTTCTGAATTTGCCTATTGTAGATCTGAGCTTGATGACACTGCTACCATTTCGTGCATATGTTGTAAAGATATACTGAATAACTGACACAAACATTTTGAGGTATTGTGTTTAGAACGATGCTTCACACGACCACACTGGATCAACTGTCTCAGTTTGTCTGAGTCTTAAACCCTGGATCTATTCATCGATAGAAAGATGCATTACCAATAAAGCTCACTTTCACACTTCAATAACCCCTTGAGGACAGGCTGATTTTGCTATAACAAGCACTTCTCATAGACCCCTGCCCGACTATACTCAGGACTCGTCCTTAACAGGTTAAAGGGATTTTATAGTTTTGGTTGAGACCTAATTTCAGGTTTCTAACATTTTTTGGTGAGATGATGAGAAACCACTTATGAAATATGAAAGAGCATGTAACTGCATGAGGAATCCAATGTTTATTTGATGAATATTGGTTTTGAAATGGCTGAGATATCCAAAACAGAGCAAATGCAATAAAGTGTGTGACCCACCTTTTAATACAATCGCTTTGTTTTACGTTGTTTTGGGATGTTTCAGCCATTCCAAACCAGATTTTCATCAAATAAACTTTGAATTCCTCTTAAAATGATATGCTCTGTAATATTTCATAAGTGTTTTCTTGGTATCATGCAAAAATTTAAAAGCCCAAGTCTCATCTCCGTCAATACTGTACCATCCCTTTAAAGGGGCATAGTCCCGGTAGTGTAGAGGGCGCTGTTGATGATACTGCCGATCACCGTTAGCATTGATACGAAGATTACCAAAGTTGAGCTGTCTTCAAGAGTAAAGTGCGTAGCTGTTGCTAAGTAACGTTGCCTTCGTTGTCTTCTCTACGCATCGCGCAGTCTGTAGTAATGCCAGGGTGCGTGCATATATGCCTGTTATTATGACATCACAAAAGAAGTTTGCTAAAGCTGTCATCCCCCTCAGCCGAATCATGAGCCGAACTGTGATCCGACCACTGACTGCAGTGAATCGGACTTCTTCGGACTCGGGAAAGTGGGCCAAAGCGTAAGCGCTAAAGAGGAGTCGATAGCGTAGGTCTCTATAGGAAACTTGCGCCGTGCGCCCGCTTACGCATTTGACTAAAACACCGGGACCATGCACCTTTAAAGTAGAACACACAGACTCACATATTGCCTCTTCTTGTCTGCTGCTAGTTTGTTCAGCTCATTCTTGCCGGCGTTGAGTTCTTCCTCATTGTATGTAAACTCCCTGACGATGAACCTGGTCAATGGAGAAAAATGTTGGGTGTGAAAGTGCTAGTGATAAACTTTAGGGTACGTGTTCAAGCATAGATGATCATAATCCTCCTTACTGAGAGAAACTATCATGATCTGTCATCCAAGTGGCTCCTTACAAATTTTCTATTCTTTCTTGCTACTTATGGACTTCCCTCCATATGTACAACTACTACTTGACTACTACTTAATAACTAATGAAATGCATTCAAGATTCAGTACAGAATGACATGTCAAACATCTCTGTCTATCATCAGTCTGGCGGCTATTTCTTGCCCAATACCTAGTGCAATGCAAGTTACATAGTTCAGAAGTGTTCTCCCTTTGTATAGGCAGGGTAGTCTCAGGGAAATTACATCAGATGCGATCTGTTTCTTGCCTTGAAAATAGTGACCAAAGAATTGTGTTCTACAGCTACATGTTTGCTGTAGAACGATGCACAATATACCGGTAAGGAATGGGTGGAATATCTTCATAGGTCATCTCTTTCATTTTGAGCTCTCCCTAACTTTTATTCTGCATTCTCTTATGAAGCTTGGTGTATGTGCCATCAAGCCAGTCCAGCAGGGCAGTTTTCACAGTCGTTTTTTATGACAGGATATTTATGACAAAGCTCTTTCTCTTTGCCCACATCAACTCTCATTATTGATTCCCTCAATGAGCTCAATCCCACTTTTTTAAACCATGTTGAATCAAGCACACACCCACACTCATGAACATGGAAAGAGAAGTACAATGAATACCTTCCAATTGTCTGCAAATTTACAACACAGTGATTGCTACACATCTACCCTGATCAGAAAATCAACTATTCACCTCAGTAAGAACATGATTCACATCTGTGTGTCTGAATTGATACACTGAACCCGTCACAGTCATTTTTTTTTTCTTTTTCTTTTTACTGAGAAATACAACGTTCAACCTTTTGTGTGCTTTGAGTGTTGATTGACGAAGAAAACACCATAGCTTTGTACACACTGTCCAAAGTCCCTGGCATCTAAAGGATTAAGGGAGTAACTCATGGAAGAGTTGATAATGTGCTGTGACTGTTCCTCATTATGATAGATGTCTTCAGAAATAGATAGAAGGGAAGGATCATCCATCCACTCTTCTTCTTTTTTCCATCTATCAATCCATCTTTATCTCTGACAGTCTTTTTTTTTAACCCATTGAGTGCTTTGAGTGCTGATTGACACAGAAAACCCCATAGCATTCTACACACTGTCCAAAGACCCTGGTACAGAATGGGTTAACCTAGGGAACTCACTTGTTTTCCCTCGCATGGAGTTTGTACTCGTCTACGACCTTCTTGAACAGGGTCACGCTGTAAAGACCATGGTCGCTGTCTTCATAGATCATTCTGATGGGAGGGAGAAAGAAATGGCAACATGGTCAGTTACATGACAAATACAGTATACCATGTCCCCAAAAAAAAATTACAACGGTGCCCTCCGCATCGATAACTTCAAAAATAGTGAATCAATCGGAATACAATTTCAGGGTATGAAACAATAACTTATTGCCCACATCTTACAGAAAACCACATTTGATTTGCGTCAGTGGTCAAAGAGAAATGAGGGTCTTTGTAGAGCATGTCACAAATCCCTTCTGTCAAAGTTATGTCCATTGTGTTCACACATCAATGCGCAGTTCCTAGAGCATCCAAGTGCTAAACTTGGGAGAAACAGACCCATGACATGTTTTACAAAGATCCGCATTTCTCTGTGACCACTTAACCAAATTGAATGGGGTTTTCTGCAATATATAGGTAAAATGTTATATTTTTAGACCCTGCAATAGCATTTATAAAGTTTAATCCCATTAAAAGTTGTCAATGTGGAAATCTGTCGTAATTTCATTTTATTTTATCTATTTATCTATTTATTTTTTTATTTATTTTTTATTTTTTTATTTATTTATTTATTTATTTATTTTTTTTTTTTTTTGGGGGGGGGGGGAGACATACTGTACATTTGTCTTCATCAGTATAGGGCAGCTGGACTGGCAACAAATTACAGTGCTACAGTGCCAAAAATCAAGCATGTAAAAAGGGGTATGGTACACATACAATAGTGTACTTCTAAATGAGGTATTTTACCGAGGCATTTACATCTTGTGTGCTACTGTAAAACCAGACATGTCTGCAGCATGAATCTTCTGTGGATTCGAGTCAACAGCTTTTATTGCAGCATGAAACTTTTGCAAATTACCACTGGCATCAAATGCACTTGTGTAAACAAAAAAACTTTCATGTGCATATTTTGCAAATCTTGGCTCCTCACAAAAACAAATGTTTCATGAACATGAACAATTCTGGTTTTACAGCATTATCCTCCACTTAGTTTGGGTGCATATTTCATGCACTCACTATACAAGATGCACTATTTGCCCTACTCTCTCATTTTGTTTTATCCATCTCTATTGAGTTTTTAATACTTGATGGTTGGAATGACCCTCGTAAACCAGCGTTGCTGATAAGAGAAAAGGAATAGAGATGTCTAATTTATGGCACAGCTGAGTTTGAAAAAGCAAACAGTATGTGTGTTGCTTTGTTGTACCTACAAGATCTCAGTAACACCACGACCTTGGTACCATCTCTGTGAGAACTACTACCACTCTGCTAATATCTCGATCAAGACATGACTAGTCTTACCTGCTAGACCTCAGTAACCATCTTTGTGTGAACAACTACTATGTACCACACTGCTAATTTGTCAATTAAGAATGAGCTAGTCTTACCTGCTAGACCTTGGTACCACCATGTCTGACAGCTTCTCATACTTGGTCTGCCAGTCAATGTAAGCATTCCTGCATTAGAATAAAAATAGACGTTATGATAATCATAATGATTAGAATACATCCAGTTTGAAAGAGCAGAACCTTGTATACATTACAACATTGAAAAAAGAAACCGGAGCACGGAGATTGTATGTTGTTTCGTAATGCCACAACTTTATCATTTTCTCTCCAAGGGGATTTTGAGGTGCCCGTTGGTCAGGCAGCATTGCCAAATAGTACTCTTAGGTTTTATCTGATATCAAGTGTTTTTAAAAAATCTAGTGTGTGTGCCTCATCAGTAACTAAGAAAATAAGATAAATAAGTAGTTTAAATTTTTGGTCCTAGAAGTAGTGATTAGTGTCTGTATATAAAGAATAATCTTCTGCACTCCAAGAGTGGCTGAACAGCTCAATGAAAAAAAAAAAGAATATGTTTTTGAGGCTTAATTTAAATAACGTTAAAGCTGGGGAGATCCTTATTTCTAATGGCATATCATTCCACATTTTGGGAAGCTTCACAAGCAAACGCTTGATTTCATAATGTTTTTGTTTTACATATTGGGATATTTAGATGAAGAAAGTCTTTATCTTTAGAACTGCAAAAGTCATGAGTAATATTTCCTCATTTCACAGGGGTAGCCTCCTGCTAACATCAAATTTAATGTTCAACCAATGAACAAACTTTCTCCTCAATCTAGCTCGAGATGCATTAATATTTCTTACATCTCCCTTCTAAATTCAAGATTTTAACACTTCCAATTACCATTCAAGGCTGGCACAACTTTCCTGGGATGAATCTCCTTTACAAATTGATAGGATTTATTTGTTATTATTATCAAAATGTCATAGTCATTACCATTATTATCATTTATGTCAATGTAATGCAATTTGTTCATCAATTGCAATACAAGTATCTTCTATGTTTGGCTCAATGAGCCTGGTTTACACTTTTTACTGACTACTCTTGACACCTGGGGCAAACAGCGAGGGGCGGGCATCGTTAGACTATTTACCTGGTGAGGGTGTGTGGGGCGGACCACTTCACCGGGTTAGCACCCTGCTCTATGCGATGACTGAATGAAGTGGGATCTTACACTTGCATGAGTCATGACTAACTCACAAGTGGCACCTCCATCTATAACTGTCCTATCCAAAGGACAGAGTGTTTTGTCTCTTACTAGAGGGGACAGCATGACTACACACAACATTGCTCAGCTAGACTTAACCCCTTGAAGACAAGTCCCAAGTACCTTTCTATACTCAGGCTGGGGTCTATGGGAAGTGTGTGTTGTAGCAAAATCAGCTCATCTTCAACAGGTCTAATGAGAATCAAAGCTGAGTAAGCTGATTGCAAGGCAGTCGCCTATCAACCATCTTGAGCCCATTGCTACCTTATACATGTTTAATGATGAAAAAACTTTGTGATGCTATTGTTACTCACTTCTGAACGACCACGAGTAGCGTGGTGAGGTATTCGGATTCTGACACAAAGTCTTCCTTCTTGACGATGTCTCCAAGATTTCTGGACAGCAAGCTTCCCCTGAGAGAAGAGGTGCAGACAAGTACACCCATGTATTAAACGTACAGAAAATTACTGTGCAGCGTTTTAATAGCAAACACATACAATGTAAAGGTTGGAATACTGCAGTACTGCAGCATGTGTATGCCAAAGTATAGCAACTGCTAAAAAGGGCAGGCTCAGGCATATCGAAATCTATTGTGAAAGTGGAATTTTATGCACTGTGGGAATTTGTGCATATTTAGCTTGACATGATTCTTCCACGCAAATAAAAGCTTGCATATTTTTTGCTTGCTAATTTTTCGCACACAGTGAATGTGCGCTTCAAATTTGCTTAGATGTACCACACCATTTGTCTACAAATGTAGCTGGGTTACAGTATATATCTACTGATTTCATATTTGCTTACAATAATCTGTGGTCTAATCCAATGAGCTACGTACAACAGCTCCTCATTAACTGTGTGTGTTCTGCTGAAACCATGCTTTGATATTTCACGATATCTACGAAGTTGCTTCTGGAAACTCTGTAGCCTATACCCACACTGTTTTTGCCAAAGGTGCCTACAAAAGAAAACCCAGCAGTGAACAAGCCCCTTGAAGTTCACTGCCCTACTTTGGCAAAAGGAAGCAAGTGACAAAAGTGACATTTCTCGTAAAAGAGCAAAATGTGTCTGCCATTTACACTGACGTCAATGGACTATCATGATGTCTTATCTAACATATCTCTTAGTAGGATGAGTGTTTCTGCGTGAAATTTGGCCTGGAAGAAGAGCTCATTATGTAAATTATGAAAACATCAATAACTCAAATTTGGATGGTATGTCACTTGCTTCCTTTTGCCAAAGTAGGGCAGTTTAGGATAACGTATCCTCAAAGAACAAAAGTGGTGAAATTCGGGAAGGGCAGAATGTGAAAGGGGCTTACGTTGCCTTCCGCTCCAGGGATTGCAGGTTGCCCTTGATGCTGTTGTAGGCTAGTGACTTGGCCTTGAGGTCTCCGTCCATTTGGGTGACTTGCTGTAGGATGAACATCACACAGATCAACAACTAAGAAATCATACTGGAGTGAAATCATGAGACTTGGTGCAATAATGAATGTAATTACAGCACTGGCTCTCTTTTTTGCTCTTACTCTCAATGATTCAGATTTGTGTTTAAAGGACAAGTCCACCTTCATAGACATGTGGGTTGAGTGAAAGCAGCAATATTCGTAGAACACATCAGTGATAGTTTGAGGAAAATCCGACAATCAGTTCAGAAGTTATGAATTCTTTAAGTTTCTGCTCAGTCAAGGCTGGATGAGAAGACTACTATAGCTTGTGATGTCACATGTGTACAACGATATGAAGAAAATATAAAGAAAATTCAACGTATTTTCACTTTTCTTGTATAACAAAAGAACACTCGACTTCTCTCTTTCAGAATGCAAGGGGAATAATATTACCCTTAACATACGTCAGTAACAAGTCAGTAAGAAATATGCACTTTCTTCAAAAAGTAAAGTTTTGTGTAATTCTCTTTTTATTTCCCTTATATCGTTGTACGCATGTGACATCATACTCTGTAGTAGTCTTCTCATTCAGCAGTGATTGCGCAGATACTTTAAAAATTCACAACTTTTGAACGGATTGTCGGATTTTCCTCAAACTTTCACTGATGTGTTCTTCTAATATTGTTGCATTCACTCAATCCACATGTATATGAAGGTGGACTTGTCCTTTAATATATAACTGTATGTATTATAAATCATGAACATCAAATGAAAAAGTAAGAACTAACCTGAGATTTGTATCGGCATCGCCAACTGCTTTCCAGACAGAGGCACTACCGCTGATCTTAAGCCGTTCATGGCAGTGACATAATGATGGCTGAGTAAATACTCAATGCCTCACCTCTCTGTCATTCTCTCCTAAGGGTAGGGAACCCAAACCCAAAGAACAATGTGGATTGAGTGAAAGCAGCAACATTAGTAGAACACATCAGTGAAAGTTTGAGGAAAATCGGACAATCAATGCAAAAGTTTATATGCATCAAGTTTTGGTGTTGGAACTGCTGGATGAGGAGACTACTAGAGGTCGTGACGTCATGTTTGGACAACAATATAAAGAAATTATAAAGGGAATCCACAAAAATTCACGTTTCATGAAAATTACACATTCCATCAAGTTGATACTGACATATGTTAAGGGTAGTAATTATTCCCCCTGCTTTCTGAAAGCAGTTTAAATAGTCAAGTGCTCTTTCATTATGATAGAAAAGTGAGTTTTTGTGGAATTTTCTTTATCTTTTCTTTATATTGTTGTCCACGCATACGTCTAACCTCTAATAGTCTCCTCATCCAGCGGTTCCAACACCAGTACTTTAAAGATTCATAACTTTTGCATCAATTGTCCAATTTTCCTCAAACTTTCACTGATGTGTTCTACTAACATTGCAGCTTTCACTCAATCCACATTGCTCTTTGGGTTTGTGTTCCCTTTAAGTCTTGATGTAACCCCTCACTTTCAAGTCTTCAAATCATGTGCTGGACTTCCTACCAAAAGTGCTTTCTGCTTCCTCGATAGTGAAACCATATGGAAAGTGTTCACACAAACTGGCCAGTGCACACATCTGACATTTGCTACGTACTCTACATGTACTGTATTATGTTGGATGATGATGTTTGTAATTTTCGCCATCAACAATACGAGAATCATTATTATCTATAAGATCATTAATGAGGAATTAATTGTGCTTATTTCATACCAATCCAATGGGCATCATGTACATTGTACATTTCATTATTGATGTTCTGCCTCTTCATTTCTCATCAGTACCATTACACATGTACCATCGATCATATTTTCACTTTGCAACTGACTGACAAATTTCCCTACATCCACGTAAATAAGCACTGAATTGATCAGTGTTTTTAGTAGTATAGATTCAGTGCTTATATGTATTTAAGTTGATGTTGGGCATTTTTTTTCATCATCACCATCATCACTGTCATTGCAATCACCATCATCATCATCATCATCATCATCCTCATCGTTGCTATCATCACGATCGTCATTCGTTCATTCATTCATTCAGGCGTATGGCACAATGTGTCTAGTTGATACCATTTGCTGACTACTGCTAGTCACCTGGTGCAAACCATAAGGGGTTGGCATCGTTCACCTGTAATGTGTGTCAGTAGGGGGACCACATCACAGTCTATTCTTTGCAATGAATGAATGAAGTGGGATCTTACACAAGTGTGTGAGTCATAGCTAACTCACATTTACAGGATCTCTGTTTAACGTCTCATCTGAGAGACAAAGTGTTTTGCCTCTTATTAGGGGAGACAGAATGCTTGTACACTTTGTACACACAACATTGCTCAGTGAGACTCCAGTATTGAACCCGGTACCCTTGGATCTGAAGGCAGACGTGCTACCAACTGAGTAATATCACCGCCCTCATCGTCATCATTATTACCATCATCATCTTCACCTACTGTTCTGACTCGCACCATCACTTTCATCACTATCATCATCACTGGAATCAATTCACCATCTCCTTGGGTTATAACACAATCACCATCATCATCATCATCATCATAATCATCATCATAACCATCATCATCACCACCATCATCACCACCATCATCAGCACCTTCACTGATCACCACTGGTCAGTGCAATTCAAATATCGTAGTATGAAATGGAAAACAAAGGGAACTGGATGTCATGGTAATTGGATTCCATGGCAACAGGCATCTCACTTACCTTGCTGATGATCTCTGAGATGCTCTTCAGAGGCTGCTTGATTGGATATTTGGCCACGTCCCACTGAAACCTGGTGATGTATGTGGTCAGGTCCACTGCAATGAATGACAGGGATGTCAGTTAGAAAGAAGGAGAGGGCCCAAAATATATCTACACAAAGCTACTACAAGGGCCTGACTTAAGGCTTTTGCAAGGCACTGCAACATCCTCTCAACCTGTTTCATACCACAGATTTCTGCTTAGTGTCGCCTCCACTCGTTTGAGGAAGAGTGTATGCATATTCACAAAATATACCGACATTACACAGGAATTTACTGCAAATATTCATATGATTTCATTTAGTCATTAAAGCAAAATACATATTATTTAAAAGCAGAACACAGCGACGCAAGGAAAATCAGAGAATCTATTCAAAAGTCATGAACTTGAAAGTTTTGGTTAAGTTCTTTTGCCATTGTCACTGGATAAGAAGGCTACAGTTGTTCTTCATGTCACAGTAGTGGTGTGACTTAAGGAAATGTGAAGAGAATGCCACACACCTAGAGCATTTTAATGAAAAATACACATTCTCTCAACTTTTTACTGACAACATTACATGCTCCAAGGGGTAATATCCTTCCCCTGGACCAATGAAGGAGGTAAGTTTAAAGATGTTTTATTACATATATATATATATATAAAAAATAATGATAAAAGAATGTGAAATTCTCTGAATTTAAAATTTCTTTCTACATTTTTTTACTTCTTTCTTTTTTGTAATAATGTTCCACTACCCTGTCATCACAAACTGTTGAAGGACATGTATTTTTATCCACAAAGGCAGCCAAACTCTGAGATGAAAGAGAGAGAAAAATGACCGAGTAAAAAAGAGGAGACTACTGTCGACTCACTCCTGTTGGCCATGAGATTCTCTGCCAGTCTGTCTCGTTGGTCCTCCAGAACCTCTCCAAGGTAGTGGGCAAGTTTGTGGGTGATACTGGGAGGGGGAAGAAACAGCTTATCCAAATAACTATTCTCTATTAAACAATGATAATAATAATACAATTACAATGATGACAATTATGGCAATAATAATAATAATAATAATAATAATAATAATAACAATAATAATAATGATAATTATAATAATATATCAGTAACAATAATGACATTAATAATAATAATAATAATAATGATAATTGCATTTATATAGTGCTTTATACTGGTATTTCCTGGTATAACATGACGTGAATTAAATTCCTGGCTTAAATTTGCTCCCTTTATAACAATTCATACATGTACAGATGAACATGTTTAAAATATTTTGAGTTAAGATAATCATGCTGGGCTTCAAATGATTGTATAGATGATATTGTTGGAAATGGAAAATGAAATGAAATGAAATCAATGAAATAAAATGAAATTGAGAATATGAATGACAGACACAGAGAGATGGAAATGCATTCAAGGGAGACAGAAGGAAAAAGAGGATTGGTGTAGCAGTGTTATTGGTATTTACTTTAAACTCACTTTTCCAAGCTCGAGAGATTATCAGATTAAGTTGAAATTGAGTTCACTTTATCAACACATTTTGTCCATAATTAATGCCAATTTTCAAAGCAGTTAACATTATCCTTTCCAAAGTTATTAGAGTTGAAAGTGAAGTGTGCGCAAAGGATTTTCAAGAAATGGAAAGGGACCTCTCCCTGATCACACTACTCTATCTAAAAAAAAAAAAAAAAAAAAAAAAAAAGTTGTAGAAAAACTGCTGAAAACACAACTTCCAATTCATTTTATGATTCCTAACAAAGAAATAATGGAGAAGAATAGGTGCATGGCTCTGATCATGGGTACCCTTCATCCTGCAATATTTTTAACATCCACAGAGTTTTGCTGACTGCACCAAGGTGCTATTTTCTGATAAAGATTTAACAAAATAAAGCTAAGGAAGCTGTAAGACTAGTTTTGTATTATTATGTAGAATAATATTTTTGTATTTACAGCCATTTTTAGATTTAAAAATGCAGTTTTTTGCTTTTTAAACGTAACATTAAAAACAGCACAATTTCATGTCCATCATTAAAAGGAAGGATTGTGCTTTTGTTGGGCATTTGATGAATGAAATGTATGAAGTAGTATTGTACAAAAATTTTTATATTGAAGGCATGCCATGTACTCTTCAAATAAAAATATATGGATGAATTAATTTGTAGGGTTTTGTTCATAACCTTTGGTGTCCACCAAATAAATAAATCACACAAGTGCAGTTGATATTGCAATTGCTCTTTTGTAATATAGCATTCAAAAGAGATCAGAGTAACAGTCCAACAATTAAAAAGGTTTTCATTCCCCATTACTCTGATATTAAAAATTTATACTATCACTTGCAACATTACTTGAATTTTTAGTGTCCACAGTTATGAACATAATACAGCCCTATTCTGAAGTAATGGAAAATCATTTTCTAAACTATTGTATCACCAGGGATTGCTTTCATAAAAAAATAAGAAAATATTACTTCACATAAGCATTTAACATCTTTTTTTTTTAATTTTTCATCAATTACGAAGGTGGACATGGTTATGAACAAAAGAGTTATGAACGTAACATTCAGTTTTTATTTAATATCAATGTCAAAGTTATGTAGCTATTTCTGAAATATTCTGTCTTTTTCAGTATAAAAACACAAATTACTTATGATTTTATGTGTTGTATACTACACATTGTTGTACTTCCTTTCATCTCTGCCCTATGTTCATAACCTGGACACCATGTCCAACAGCTATGAACAAAACCACAACTTCATAAAATTAAAACATACGTCTTAAAATTAATCTTGTAAAGTTAATTTGATTTTATTGTCATTATTTCTTTAGTCTTAACTAGTTTCTTGTTAGTTTTGATGCATAAGAGTAATCTGTTTCTTTAAAATAACCATCAGTAGTGTCCTACAGTTATGAACATAATCTTTTTTGACAACAGCAAATTCTTACAGTGAAAAAGAATAAGAATGATTACAACTTTAGTTATGTTATATGTTGGTCCACTCCATTGCCTTTGTTTATTGAAATGTTGTTAATGGGGATATGATATCAATTCAGGGATGTTTGCTAAATTTCTTCAGCACAGGTCACAAAATCTTATGTTCACAACTATTGTCCATCATGGATTCAACCACTATGCTTTGGTGAAGATGCAAATCCCTGAATTTCTGGTATATGATGATAGTCATAGCAATTATCAACTAATATATCACTAAAGTTTTTCTGAAACTGCTTCCATGAATGAATCAAAATTAAAAAATAGGAAATGGACATGGAGTTATGAACAAAACACACTTGATGTTTTGATGTTTGATTATAATGTACATGTGCACTGCCCATGGAACAGCTCTTAAAATTGGTGTGTGAGTAATACAGGGAGTAAGGAAGATTGTAAGGAAAGAATCAGTTTCATTCCAAGAACTTCATTTTTGACCCCATATGTTACACTTTGGGTACCCATGATTGGAGCCATGCACATAGCCCTTTTAAAATATAGTCCTCACGTACATTTTTTAATATCAAGGGGTGCAACTTTCTGTTGGTTTTGTGATGCACGGTCACATATGATCTAGTTGGAAATGGAAAATGCAATGAAAAATTAATAAAATTAAATGATATTAAGAGTATGAATGAGAGAGAGAGAGAGAATGGAAAAACATTCATAGGAAAGAAAAGGAAAAAAAAGATCGGTAGAGCCGTGTTTCTGGTATTTACTTCACACTCACTTTTCAACGTAGGAATCCAACTTTCCGAGTTCGTCAGACAGCCCCACCAGGGTGTCTAGCGTCCCCACCTTCAGGTCCGGGATCGGGAACTTGAAGTTCATGGACAGGTCGAACCTGACGGTGGCGCCGTTCAGCCGTTCCCATGTCTGCTGGCACGTCTTCTCGCCTGGCGCCGAGATCAACCAGAATTCACCGCTCATCTGAAACAAACAGTAGCATGAAGAAATTTGTCTCACAGCAAAGAGATTTAACCACATGATCTATCCAAAAAAGCCCTTTATACACAAATCAGACTTGGCAGCCTGACCCCCCATTACTGCCGTGTCCCACCTGTATTAAAGGGATGGCTAGTAACTGATCAGTGGGAATCAGTGGGAATGCTGGAGGATGATTGTTCCAATCCTTGTGGGATTCTTTTAAGAGTACATTATATATCTATTGTTGTGTGAACATTATTTGCTTCAGAATGGTCTCATATTCAAGTAATGTGCAGTTTAATGTTTCCAGGTTAGCGTGCCTGGTCAGTGACGGGGCATTAAGCTGCACATTACTTGAATATGAGACCGTTCTGAGGCAAATAATTTTCACACAACAGTAGATATATATAATGTGTACTCTTAAATGAATCCCACAAGGATTGGAACAATCATCCCTCAGCATTCCCACTGATTCCCACTGATCGGTTACTAGCCATCCCCTTTAAACAGTGAATGTATGACACTGACAGACACAGGTACAACTGTTATTACATGGTGCAGCAGCTCACTATTAAAACGAGGAATTTTCGCGTGCACTTTAATTTCGCGAATTTCGAGAGCGCCAAGATTCGCGAAATTAAAATGCATGCGAAAGTTCTTGTTTACACTATATGCATTGAACGCCAGTGGCACTTCGTGAAAGTTTCATGCCACGAAAAAGGCTGTCAGCTCCAATTCGCGAAAATTTCATGCTGCGAATATATCATGTTTTAAAGTACTGGATTGGCCAGGTGTACAGTGTACAGGGGAAAGTTTCTCCAAATTCAGAGAATGCACACAGAAAAAAAAATAGCAAAAAGAAAATTGCCTAGATGGTATCCCTATAACTGTGATATCACAGTTGTACCAAGTTATTTTTAGAAAATATAGCATTTCAAAAATGCTCCCTTCATGAAATGTACACCTTAACCTGCTGCAGAAATATCAACTTGCTACAACTTGTACAAGTTGTGTGCATGTATAGTACATGTACAGTATGTTCGCAAAAACTTGTTGACCATGCCTTCTGAAAAGCTACATGTAAGTCACATGATCTCTTCATTTTAGAACCGTCGAATAAAAAGCCATTTAATGCATCTTTGTGCATTAGTTGAGTCTACCCTGTTGAGAGAGAAGAGTTGGAATACGGTTTATCAAAGACAAAACATCTAAAAACTATGCTTAAAAGCCATCATATCGGCCATAACAAACAATAAATACAAACAATCAAAGAAACAGACCTAGACAAATACAAAAAGAACAAAATAATTACCTGTACTATCCTAAACCTGCAAAATCCAAAAAAGCAGGGAGTGAAGTTTCTACTGGGTCAATGTTCTGTTCTGCAAGTTGGGAACTTTTGCAAATGGCATGTTTGCAAACCTGACCAACGATACAGATACGTAAAATCCAAACACACATTCATGAAGGTGTAGTGCTCAACTAGCATTTTAGTCTTCAGCAAGACTTACAGATTTATCAATGCAACTCTCCCTTTTGACATCAAATACCATTCTTACAGTCACAGGACTCCACAATCAATATTACACTGTAGGAAACATTAAAGCAAGCAACAAAAACAAAACTAATTCAGCACTTCAGTGCCTAATGAAAAAGGTATGAATTCAGGACATTAATACCAGCAGCAATCACTAATATGAAACATGTATTTCCCACCCCATCACATTTTGAAACACCAAGATACAAACTGTATCCAGTATTACACTGTTATCATAATTCATCACTATTACCTTGATAATGAAGTTGATGACATTATGACTAGTATTATTATTTCCTTCTGCTACTTTATAAATTACCTTAATTGTTTGTGTCTTACAAACAGAAAGTATGACATGATAAACTGGACACCACACAAAACACAGATCACTCTTTGACACAGAGAGATAGAGAGAGAGATAGGGAGACAGGATAGAGTCTGAACCCAAGACTACCTTAGCCACAGATGATTGAGACCCAAAGTACAGGTACTGTTCATAGATTTCCTCTGTTTTTGTGTCATTTCCTCTATCGAAGCAGCCATCTTCTACAGCAATGGACAGCCCTTGCAATTTCCACAATGTGTGCTTTTTTTTTAAGATTGCACAGCCCATGTGTCACATTCATGATTACATTGTATTACTTGCATAGCTCAGACACTTTCATAATTTAAAGGGATAGTACAGTATAATTTGAGGTGAAGATTCAGCTTTTAACTTTTTGCAAAATACTTAGAAACCACTTTATGAAATGTTAACAAGCATACAATTCTCAGAGGAATTCCTACAGTACTTTATTTTAGGAAAATCTGTTTTGAATTGGCCAAGATATCCAAAAACAAAGTTTAAAAAAAAACGATCCCACAATTGTCATAAAAGCTGGGTCCCATCTTTAATCAGGATCCTTTCATTTTTGCATATTAATCAGCCATTTAAAAACCAATTTTCATTGAATAAACTTTGAATTCCTCTTAAAATTTGTATGCTCTTTTACAATTTATATAATCATTTCAGAAGAGGTTTTTCATTATAAATCTCAAAAAATCATCATCAAAAAACTTTGGAAAACTAAAGCCTCGTCTCAACAGAAACTGGTACGGTATCATCCCTCTAAAACTTGCTAAGTTTTTTCATCAGTATTCCCTTTCAGCAATCCATCAAAACTTGTGATTTCTATTCATTGACATTAGTGCCCAGACAGCTTTTAGCTAAGAAAGCAAAGTGAGAATTGAGTCTCAGAGGCTACGCCTGCCCTTATCGTATCATGAAATATTGCAGACCTCCAAAATGTATCCTGCTAAGGTCAAATGACTTTTGAAGTTACTTTTTTGGCACAATGTAAGGGTATACTTGATTTTAAATACAAACACAAATAATACAAAATATAGGGCCTACCAAAACAGAACATTCAATGATAATTACCTACAGTATGTAAACTTACACAACTTGACGTGGTATCTTCAGAGACTTTAAATGAGTGAAGATGGGTTTTGGTTGGGTTTTGTTTTTGTTGGTTTGTTTGTTTGTTTGTTTGTTTGTTTGTTTTGGGGGGGAGAGGGAAGTGAATTTAAATCATCAAAATTATCACTTCCCTACAGTGTAGGCCCTACTTGTAAAAAAAAAAACAAGGAAAAGTAGAAATTACGCGGTGCGTAACATATGTCCCCGCCGGAAGTAGCATTTTGTAACAAAATGTGCAATATAGGTAAAAAATCAAGGTCAAAGGTCAAAGAAGTCAAAGGTCAAAATTCTGTGTATAAGTTTTGAAGCCCTCACCTAGTGCCATCACATAAAGCAAACGGAATCGAAATCGGGTCAGAAATGGCGAAGGAGTAGCATTTTGTAGCAAAATGTACAATATAGGTCAAAGGTCAAGGTCAAAGGTCACGACTGAAATTCTGTGTAGAAGTTTCAAAGCTCCCATGTAGTGCTATCATATAAAGCAAACAGAATCAAAATTGGCTCATAAATGACAGAGAAGTAGCAAATTGAAGATTTTGATCACACACGGACGCACACACGGACACACGGACGGACACACGGACGGACGGACACACGGACACACACACGTACGGAGCCCGTTTCATAGTCCCCTGCTCGAACTCGTTCGGCGGGGACAAAAAAATCAAATCCATTGTAACACCAAACATTTTTTAGTGCAATTTAGTATCATGTATTTTGTGAGAGCCAAGATTCGCAAAATTAAAATGCATGTTCTTTTATAAATAAAGTGTAGAGGTCTATGTCCAACTACAACCCCATATGTAGTTTATTCATTATAAATCTAAAATAATAACCAGCAAAATGCTATCACAAAAAGCCTTCTAAAGTTCTATGCTCACATACATTGTAATTGTAAAGATTGAATTGACAGTACCGGTAACTGATGAAATTTTCAGTAACAATCTCAGCAATTGTGGTGGTGTACTGTTACCAAAAATAACATTTATTCAAAAAAAAAAAAAAAAAAAACCTGCACCAAGGTTCAACCTCCCATGCCAAACATTGACCGCATGCGGTCAAATTTTGGGCGGCATTATGGTCGAATTATGGACAGCTTGCTTACCCCCTGACCAGTCCTGACTGAATCTTTTACTTGTAGGCTTAGCAATGGCATTATAATAGAAGGCAAAAAAGTGATACACTTGTACTCTTGTAAGTTGTAGATCAGATACACTTGTATCTGTGTAGGCCTACCTACAGATAGTGACACTTTGTTCGGTGATAGGAAAACATCAAATATTATTATTAAACAAAATAAATCAACATTTGCAGCACAGAATCATTGCTGTTTAACGTTAAGTGTTATGCATAGGCCATAGTGTTAAAAGAATAAACATTGTGAAACATTGATAAATATCATCATCCAATATTAATTTATTTTTTAAATTAATTTGATCTAGGCACCTAAATTCACATGTAAAAACCATTTCTAGACATATAGGAGAAAGAGGGGGAAAGGGGTGGCTCCAAGAAATTCCATAAGTTGTAAATTCAAAAGAGGTGAGCAAAAATGACTTGCTCAGAGTCAGGGCAGGCCAAAAAAAAAACATGACATGGCCATGGAAAAGGCAATTTTATTTAATATACTGGCCGGCCGTGATTTGGCAAAACAACGTATCTGCATTCTGGTACTTTCGAGATATTCACGATTTTAGATTTTGAAGCCTCAGAGTACTAGAATTGCTCCCATTTCTCTCCAGTCGATTAATTTTCCAAGAAACATTTTTAAAAACATGGCTTATATCATTCTTCTAGTATCTAGTCAGAATTTAAGTCAAAAAGAGCTTTTTGTTCAAAATATCAAAGATTTTTTGTAGATACGTTGTTTTGCCAAAACACCCAAACTTCGGACCACGTGCGTGGTTTGGCAAAACAACGCAAGTTGTTCTGCGCACCACGGCATTAGCACGGCAGAACAACGTATCTTACCTCGCACTGAGCAGTAACGAGGCAGAACAACGTATCTGCAGCGTGCAGCGTGCAGCCTCTCTGCGCATCATTCTGCGCAGGGAATGTGATTTGGCAAAACAACGTATCTGCATTTTGGTACTCGGCTGTAGCAAGGCAGAACAACGTATCTGCAACGTGCAGCGTGAAGCCTCTCTGCGCATCATCCTGCGCAGGGAATGTGATTTGGCAAAACAACGTATCTGCGTTTTGGTACTCGGCAGTTAATCTGCTGCACTGCGCTCTGCATGTGCGGCATGCATAAGATCGGGCGCGGCGGCGGTTCAGTTCAGTCCGAGGCAACGCATCTTCGTTGTGTGACATGGCAAAACAACGTAACTGCAGCAGTTACGTTGTTCTGCCATGTCACACAAAGAAGATGCGTTATTCTGCCAGAAAAACCGGAAGCTCAAATGGGATTCAGGGACAGCATCTGTTTTGGCAGAACAACGTAAGTAAGTTACGTTGTTTTGCCAAATTATTTGGACTTATTTTGAAAAATCGCTGAAATTCAAATACATTTTTCTAAAAATTGATATCACTTTCAGAGTTCAAATTTTGACAGATGATAAAAAATGGCGTAATTTATCTAAAAAGCTAAAAACCTGACAAACCACAAATTTTCAGATGCGTTGTTTTGCCAAATCACGGCCGTGGCGCAACGCTGCGTGCACAACTAACGTCAGATTTCGGCAGATTTCTAGCGTTACAGTAACAATAAACTAACATGTCCCAGCCCCGGCACTGCTGCAGCCAGGGCCAGCCCACTGCGAACATGGGTTTACTTACTTGTAGTATAGTGAGGTACCCGCACCTCGTCAGGGGCCCGAATACCGTCACCCCGCTTAAAATTGTTTTAAGCGCACTAAACAAAAATTTATGCCCGGGACTGTGTTCAGTATGCTTGAAACTTGGCAGGGCTACCACAACCAAGCAAATTGTGGTGAAAACCGAACAGTTTTTCGCGAAAATCTGAAATTTAATCGGATTACGTGTTATAAGTATCACCACTGTCCCCGCACGCATCTTTTACGTGTATGTCTATGGGAGCATCACGGTCACCCGCACACGTCTTTTACGTGCTTTGTCTATGGGAGCGCGGGTGACGAGTTGCGGGCCCCTTCCTTAGCGCGCAACTTTTTCGCATCGTTCGCGTTTGACGACGATAGCAGCAAATTTTCGATATCGATCAGTGAACTTGTGATTCCATTGAAATTTTCAGCATTTTTCCTGTATGTGAGTTGGGTTTCAAAGAATTTCAGTGGCGAAATGTGATTCAAATATGCGCAAACATTAACTATGACGAGGTGCGGGTCACCCAAGTATACACTAACTGTGTACATCCTACCTCATTGAGCACTATCGTATGAATGTGTTGACTCCGCGTACTTACGATCAAATTCTGATGAAAGCTCGCTCCTTTTTTTACCGCAAAATCCTTCCCTTCAGACGTCAGGGATACATCAAATGTCTGTTCACTCCCGTTGGGGTTACTGTCTTTGAGTGCTGCTGTTTAGCATAAATAAATTAGACTGTCTTCGCGAAAGGACGGTCTTTTCCTAGCTAGAATCAGAGTCCCATGACCAGTGTACAAAGGAGTGCTACAACACATCTCTCTAGTTGTTTCACTTGGAACGTTTATTACGCTGCTCGAAACTCAACAACACGGCAGAGATAGTTAAAAGTGCAAATTGATGGGAGTTGAGTACGGTACCCGGGCGTGCGTATGATCATTATTCTGGCAAAATAGTCATGCATTTTTGTTTTTGTTTTTTTGTTTTTTGTTTTTTTGTTTTTTGTTTTTTGTTTGTTTTATAGATATTTTGAGACATTCGCTTTTTAGGTTAAAGTGCTTGCTGTTTTTCATGCAACAATATACATAACATGGACATGTTCCATAACAATAGTGAACTTAAGTTTTGTTTTTGTTTTTATGTAACTCAAGATTCTGACTAACTCATCACCAACTGGCAAGATAATTATAGTTTCAAACAAAATAGTTTTGGCAGATTAATGCTGGCAAATTAAACAACTTGAATAAAATAAACTGGTAAAACGTATACTTATGATTAAATAGAGGGGTTCACATTGATACCCGAATTTGGTGCCTTTGATGCTTAAAAAATGAAAAAAAAAAAAGTGATGTTGATTTTGTTGAAGCAGCTATCTCTGTTTTCGTTGATGTGTGCATCGCAGCTGCTGAAGATATTGTTGTTTTGGATGTTATCATGTGATGTTCCTTTTTTCAGTATGCTTCTGTTTTATCATTTCAGTTTCAGTTTTATCCATTTCCACATCAATTCAGGTAAGGAATAGAAAAATAACCGTCAGAGTGGTTGTAGTTTTTCTTTTTCCTAGCTCACTGTTTGTTTGAGTCAAAATGTGCACAAATTTCACACACACAAACCTGTGGGCAGGTATTATGGGTGCACGTCACGAGACCGACACCCACGAGTAATACAGCCCATTAGTTCGACAATAAACTAACAAGGCCCACGAGACCGACACATTAAGCCCCGTGTTGTGTCTGTCGAACTCGTGGGCTGTTTTCACCAGTAGTGTCGAACTCATGGGCTGTATGACTCGTGAACTGTATGACTCATGGACCTGTTTTCAATGTCGAACTCATGGGATGTAAACTATGACTCGTGGGTGTCGGTCTACGGTGGGATGACCCCGGTATTATGATGTGGGAAGCAGGGGGCGGGGTTAAAGGACAAGTTCACCTTCATAGACATGTGGGTTGAGTGAATGCAGCAAGAACACATCAATGAGAGTTGGAGGAAAATCGGACAATCCGTTCAAAAGTTATGAATTTTTGAAGTTTCTGCTCAGTCACGGCTGGATGAGAAGACTACTATATCTTGTGATGTCATATGAGTACAACTACATAAAGAAAGTATAAAGAAAATTCAAGATATTCTCACTTTTCTCACATAATAAAAGAACACTCGACTTCTCTCTTTCAGAAGTCAGGGGGAATAATATTACCCCTAACATAAGTCAGTAACAAGTCGAGGAAATGTGCACTATATTCAAAAAGTCAAGTTTTGTGAAATTCTCTTTTTAATTTCCTTATATCATTGTACGCATGTGACATCATACACTGTAATAGTCTTCTCCTCCAGCAGTGATTGCACAGATATTTTAAAAATTCATAACTTTTGAATGGATTGTCGGATTTTCCCCAAACTTTCACTGATGTGTTCTACTAACATTGTTGCCTTCACTCAATCCACAAGTATATGAAGGTGAACTTGTCCTTTAATAGGCCTTTGTTTTTACCTTTCTTTGGGCCGGACGGAGAGCACAAAGGACAAACGGAAGAAGACATAAGAAGAAGAAGAAGAAGAAGAAGAAGAAGAAGAAGAAGAAGAAGAAGAAGAAGAAGAAGAAGAAGATAATGATGAAACAACGATCTCCAGAAAAACCTTTCGAATGATAGAATCAATTCCCACAGTTTAGCTGTGGATGACAATACTATAATAATTAATTTTAACTCACATTAGCTTATCATCAGTGAGTAATAATAACACGCTATTAATAGTTAGCAACATGATGTGTATTGGAGAAGTGATAGTCAGAATCGTAGGACAACTAGTGGAGCTCTGGTCCATCTACTTTATTGTGCGACTTTCTTTTGATTTCTGCATGACATTTTCTTTATTCTCCTGCAATTTTTGTTTCATTATTCTTTCTTCATCACTATCTTTTTGTCTTCTTTTTTTGTTTTCAGATAGCAGCTCTCAAAGCTTATTGAGTCAACTAAGACCTTTGCAGACAATGGGAAAAGAGTGACATGAGAATCACAAAAGCATACATTATGATCTATAGATCAGTGAGATAAACAACAAATTGGCACCACCTACAGTGTATTTTGTCCGTTTGATTGTTTGTTTTGCCATCCATGTGCAGATTGTTGGCAATATTATAGGCCAGCCCCTTAAACGGGTTGTATAATATTTTGGTTACTGAGACCTAACTTCAGATTTCGAACATTTTTGTGAGATAATGAGAAACCTATTATGAATAATATTTATGAAAGAGCATTGTAATTCCAAGACCGATTCAACGTTTATCGGTACTTAATGATTGGTTTTGAAACTGCTGAGATAAAAAAAAAAAGAGAGAATAGAGCAATTCTATATACTAGTGAAAGGTGGGACCCACCTTTCATTAGGATCGCTTTGTTTTATTTTGTTTTTGGATGTCTCAGTCATTCCAAAACCGATTTCAATCTAACAAACTTTGAATTCCTCTTAAAATGGTAAGACTAAAATTATATGCTCTCTTTGAATCCTCATCTCAACCAATTTAATTTAAATACTTTGGAAACACAAACAGCTTCACACCATTGCACCGGCCAGCCTCATCTCCCGCAAGTAGCAGCTGACGATTCGCTCCCTCCGAAAGTCGCACAGCCTATACCTACCTATTGAAACTTTTTTTTTATTATTCAAAATGAAGAAATGTTGGTAATTGTATTCTTATAGGGGATTCAGAAAAACAGCTTGCATGTATGTATGTATCTCGATCTTCCCATGGGAGGATGCTCTTGATAGATCATCTTGTGTAATGTTACAAGAATTACAAAAAAAAAGAAGATACTTTGGGGAATGATAATTTTCCGGATATTTCACAAATATTATGCATCAGATTATTTTATTTCTATTCTAAAAATGCAAAAGCTTTGTCGGTTGGTCCTGAGGGGACGGTATCCCCTCCCCACACACTCTTCCAGCTGCCATTTGCAGAGACTCCAACCCAAAGTACCTTCTGATCTGGAGATTCTCCCGCCTGAAACCCCGAGCAAACGGGAGACTCAAAGTTGATGTGTGCGAAGCGCGAAATTCCCAGGGTTCTAGATGCTCTCTGGTGCTATCTAAGGCTTATTTTTTCAACATACGATAGAAATATGTAAGAAATCCTTTCCAACGGGAGACAAAGAGCCAGGGCGGGAGAAATTAAATCTCAAACGGGAGAACGGGAGATTTTGCAAAAATGGGTTTTCGGCGGGAGATCTCCCGTCGAAAACGGGAGAGTTGGAGTCTCTGCATTTGTATCGACTTAGTACGAAATTATGACGCATGCAGTGTATGCAACCCGGAACAACACAAAGCTGAGTTACCGCGATTTAGCCATTCGCAGATTCTCCCTGAATATCCGCTTTTCTCAATTTTTTTTTTTCATAGAAAAAAAAATTTCACAAAATGTGTGCACCAGATCACCAAATTTCAGGTCTGAAAATACAAGAACTTCCTCGTGTATGTGGTGGGGGTGGGAGCCTGGCCCCAGGGGTACCGGACGCGTCATTATACTCAACTCATTTTTATTTTTTTAATTTTTTTTAAGTGATTAATAACGGTGTCATACGATCTTTGCTGTAATCATCGACACTCTCTGGCGATGTCACGTTCGGGTGTAGCTGATGCTTATCTCAGTAAAAGTTTTAGCGTCTGACTCATAGACAATTTGACCTTTAGTGCCCTACTGGAGGTGGTTAACTCTAAGAAAAACTTATATCCTATAGAAATTATTATACATTTCAGATAATTATTATAACAGGTGAAGTACCAGTGGCGGATCCAGAGGGGGGCGCAACCGGCGCATGTCCCCCCTTAATTTTAGTTAAAAAAGAAAAAAAGAAAAAAAAAGAAATGGAACCCGGAAACGTAGCACCAGAAATATTAGTCCCCCCCCCCCCCCCCCCTCCCCCTTTACAGAATTCCTGGATCCGCCCCTGAGTACTGTATCACTCACCAAACATGCCAAAGTAACGCTGTTGTCGAAGAAAATGCTGGACAGGTTGGAGAAAGATACAGTACCGTAAAATCCAGACTACGCTAGACGAGGGGCAGCTAGCTCACTGCTGCGAAGGCATTTAACTATAGATGGCGCTATCACCCAAAAGTGAGCTCAGCGCACACTTACTGCACACTGAAGGGGAAATACGTGGATTCTCTACGCGGTTGTGGTTTGATATCATTGTGTGTGAGACTTCCGTGTGCTAATTACTGTGTATTGTGCACTGACGAAGATAAGGATTCACTCTGAAAAATCAACTTCATCGGTGCTAGTCCTAGTCGAGTGAAGAACATCGTCATGGAGTTTTCAGGATTTTTCGCCAAGAACAAAGTGAGTATGACATACCAGTGAATACACCCACATCTTCTATTTTTATCTCATTCTAGTAACATGCAGCATGATGAAGTTAGGGCAGTTAAAGTGAGACCTCGCACCAACAAAACACAGCGATCACATCACGATGGCTGTGGCAGTTCGAAGGGGCCCATGTGATTCAACACGCCAGTACAGTAGCACTAGCAGTGAGTCTAGGCCCTACGCTGTTCGACACGATTACTAAATTGTAGGGTCTATTGTCTCTACAGTGCATTCTAAAGAGGCAGATTTGACCAGAATAAAGTTGACATAATGCCGAATGGGAAAATTCGGAGCGATCACAATCCAAAACCACTCTACGTGGTTGAGTGCTGCAATTACTGTATGTGAATGAGTACGGTAAACGTTTTTGGTTACATGTACATTGCATTGTCATTGTAACGTTAGAAATTACATTGATTGTAGACGAAGACCGATGTTCCAACAAAACCAACCAAACATATTATTGACGGGCATCCTTATTAACAATAACATCGTGTAGGGCCTAATATAAAGTTTATTTAAATTTAATCTAACACCAATTGAACACATTACATGAACGTGGACATGAACGATGGTGTAGAAATAGCCTAATTCTACTATTTCTGGATCTACAAGTACTGTATCTGTTTGTAAACTTATCATTACAATTCTAAAGTTAATGGCTAATATTTCAATCAAAATTTATTTATTTAGTAAATGTTAATTACCATGATGAATTTATCATGAGTTCCTGTACAAAAGGATCCACCACTGACTGTTGTGGGGTTAACCGTGGCAGCTAAGGCTTAGGCTAAGGGTCAGTACAGTATGAGTGTACACAAACTTTGAGTGAATTACATGATCGTAGTAACAGTGATCAGTGTGTATGTGTGGTACAATTGTAACTCGGACTTGACTGAAAGATCGGTCTGTATCTGGTCGTCGGGATACGTGTACATGTATGTATGTTCCACAGAGACTGTGTCTGGAATCCCCTCTTCCTAGACCCGATAAAGTCAAAAAATTTATCAAAGACTCCTCCGGACAGACAGATTTTTCTGTCTACTCTCATATCTATCTATAGATGGTACATCATTGTAGAGTAGAGTAGAATTACAGTATTGGCCATCGGTACATACAACTAATTGTAATCTTAATTTTTTCTTCACTTTTATGTGTTACAAATTGTATAAGCAATTTATAACGTACAGAAATGAATAAAGATTTATTACTTTGTCTGCACACTGTGCCAGTCCGAAGAGAATTTCTCTCTGCATAGTTAATATCTGCTTGGTGGTAAATAGAGGCAGAAGTTAATACTTGGATGGTAATCGCTGCCCTTTTAATCATTCAAAGGTCATGCTGTCTGCTGTGCGGCGGTGCACTCTCAAGCGGCGCGCTATGGAAACGATTGCTGTAGCACTAGCAGATGATCAAAGGTGATGCACATGCAGCGCTTGCCGTAAAGTACTTTGAATTTACATAGTGCAGCGATGGACAAGTTTTGCTGTCAAAAATTGCAAATTCTTCCCCATGGACATTACGTTGTGGCTCACTGTCGATTGTTAATACCAAATTTTAGTGCAAGCAATCAATTTCATGTGAGTGCTTATCAAAAATTATTAATCCTGATCTTGACATCATGCAACATGCATTTTCCTTTCACTGCTGTACTCTGTGATCATGAATATAACCACTCACATAATTGTTGTGAAGACCTGATTCACATACTGTCATTTGACTAGACATTAGAATTAATGTACAATTTAGAATGTAGAAATGTTTAATGTTTTGGAGCTGTTTATTTATTGTGATGGGTGTCACTATAAAAGTGTTTACCAGGTACATGGATATTGATTTTATTGTTGTCCGTTTAGAATGGGTACCGGTATGTGTAGATGTACATTTTATGATCAAATAAATGTCATTTTACTCTTTTTATTTTCAAATCTGAAGGCATAACCTTATGTACATGTTGTATGGCTCTTTTTTTTATTGCTTGCAATTAGTGTGAAAAACTTTATAGTGAGTTTCAATTACATACGTACATTGTACACAAAGCACCTACATACTGTATGTTTGTAGGCATGCTTTTTACAGGAAGTACAACATAAAGCAGGAGCAGATTGTGATATCTTTGGAGTTTTTTTGTACAGTTACAATTTGTAAGATGACTCATTTTCTCTAAAAGATTTTTTCTTAAACTCCAGTTGAAGCACAAGTTGTAGTTTTGGGACAACATCAGTGGACATACAATCCTGTACAGAAATTTGTTCATGAAATGGCCTGCTGTTTTGATTTGCGTAGGTATGGGGTATGAAAGCAAATGTTCCAAGTTGCAGCTTTAATCCAATGTTGCACCCAATAGGTGATTCTGAGGTGAAATGAATCATGAATGCTAGTAACTTTCACTGTACAATGTACATGTACTTTGTTTTCCAAGAAAGTACAATGTACTCTCTTCACTGATTCCCACACAAGTCTTGTACACGTATTTAACCACTAGTAATCATTGCTGTAATCAAAAGAGATTTTTTTAATACCTAAAACCTACAATGTATTAATTTCCCGCAGAAGCATGGTAGTTACTGTACATTTGTAGATTGTAATCATTGTCAGTGAATAGAGATTTGCCTAATCCCCTAAAATATAAATCCCTATAAAATATTGTGATATCAAAATGACCTTTCCTTGACACATTGCTATAGGTATACCTGAGTGAGCTAGGAATCTCAAGTTTGGATGGAATACTCAAGGAAAATGCATAGCAAGTTTTAAAACTAAAGCTACAACATACACTCTGCATTAAAGTGCACTAGCACATAAATGGTTATTAACCCTCTCCGTGCCAGGAAAATTTGGACTGTGTATACAGCTCTATAAGGTTTTCAGTGCTGATCAGCATTCAAAAAACACAATTGGTTAAAGATGCCTTTATGCATTGTACAATATGAATTTTCCCCCTACCACTGTTGGTGTGGGTCTGACTTCCTCCTTTGCCGTATTATGATAAAATTGTGTACGATGTCTGGAGGATTTGATTTCAGTCCTGCGGAAGTGGTGTCTTGTCCGTTTCCCTTTGTCGTTTCCTGATCCTCATCGCGATGAATAAAACTCCTTTGGAGCAGGACGGGAGCCTGTACATGGTAGTCTCAAAAAATGAATTTAAAAAAAAGGAAAAAATTGTAATGAAAGGACTCTCACTCTGTCTGAGTTTGTTCAGGGCTATAAATCTTGATTAAGGCGGCATCAATGTTTACTAGCCAACTTGACAGGAAGTGTGTATTTTGAAAGTATTCTTGACTTCGAGAGCTCATGACTCTGTAACGAGTACCTCATGGATGTGATCTGTTCAATTTTTTTTTTTTTTTTTTTTTTTAGATACATAACACAGGGAATAGTTTTCCAACTTTCATAAATTTGATGAGCAGTTTTGGCTTATGAATAATACCCAATACAATAGGAGGTTAACAAAACACAAAGGTCAAAAGGACAAAGTGTAAAAGTGTATTAAACATTATTTCCTGAAGATTCATGCCTTTCCTTAAT
Organism: Diadema antillarum; assembly: GCF_040938485.1. Lineage (NCBI taxonomy): Eukaryota > Metazoa > Echinodermata > Echinoidea > Diadematoida > Diadematidae > Diadema > Diadema antillarum. The sequence continues at coordinate 564,519 of NW_027271442.1, forward strand.
CAACATCTTCAATGTGAACACACAAAGTTAGAAAGTGTTTGCAATATTTCTCGGAAGAAATGAGTTTCTGGTTTTGTTTTTTGTTTTTCCTGTTTTTAAGCTTGGACTTTCTCTTTGGTTTCCTTTTGTTTTGTTTGTCTCAAGTTATGAAAGAGAAAATGTTGGCGTTTCCCCAAACCACACAAGCTAACTTCAACAGAACTACACTGTATCCAGTTACAGTACCATCAAAAGAGAAACTGGCTGTGAATAGAATGCCATAATGTAACTATGTACAGTGTGAGCTTTTGTCTACTCAACTGAGCGTGGCAGTTCTTGTACAGAATAAATGGAGATAGGCCTATCAGAGGCTAGAAGGAAATTAATTAAATTCAGAACGCATCATACATTGTAGACTGAATGACCAGCGCTGTCCATTGCGCTAGCTGCATACGCACAGTCAAGTCAGCAGGGTAACAACTGCAATCCAAATAATCTGGAGATTTTTGTTTTGTTGCAAGCATTCACATGGACAGAAATATTCCACTAATTGCCAATCGCGATAGTTTGCCACCGAATCTGTGCTTGCATGAAATCTGCCAAACTGGCGCATACACAGTGCGCTTCACACCATGCGCTTCTCTTCTCCCTTCTTTTCTTGGGCGTCATAGTGGTGTGCTGAGCGTGCTGTTTTAACGTGCGCTTTGAATGATGGAATATAAAATCTCGCGTGATTATTTGCTCCAGCATTCACATGGTTGCTGCAGGGCAAATTTTTCGCAGTAGCTCGAAAATAAACACAAGATTTCTTGGGATTTGCGGATTTTCGTCAATTACGTGTACCAAGGGGGATTTTTGTGTCCTCATCCAATGGGCAAAAATCTTGAGATTTCTATCGCAGTGGAAATGTCCAGATAGTGATCCCGCTACTGTGCAATAGCTCGAAATGAGATTTGTCATGTGTACACATTGACTGTAGAGCTGTACAATCGTGTACATCATACACTCCATTGAGCAGCAACTCAAGGGAGGCGAAAAAAGTGGCTGTTATTTACAGGTGGCTGCTATTAACAGGGTCACTTACATGATGTTTCTCTTGGAGAGAATTTGTTTTGTTTTGTTTTTTTTGTGGCCGTATATGACAGGTGGCCACTATAGACAGGTGACCACCGAGGCAGGTTTGACTGTACTCAGTGATTCAACATCGGGTTACAATCCATTCTCACTCTAAAAAAGAAGGGTTCATTTCACAGATCTGCTTGAGTACTGCGTAGTCAAAGGCAAGACACAAACTTCATTCTTTGGTGGCCTGACAATGAAATTTTGTAGCCAGAAAAGATGAAGACAAATATAAAAGTAATGTTTCACAAACATCAAAATGATAAAGTAAACCATGATGGTTGTATATGGCCTTTTTTACGATCAGTGGTGTAACTTTTGTACTCAGAGGGTCAAAATTTCAAACAAAATATTTTTTCATTATTCTGTTTGATTCCTGTTTCAATAGAAAGTATTCAAATTTTTGAAAAAATAACATTTCAGACCTTAAAGCTGAAGAGTTATTGGTGTAATTTAAGGAAAACCCTGGCACCTGAAGTAAATTTAAGCAAAATTTTGTTTTCATGAATTGCACCATAATGACAAAACTCTGTATAGTCAAACTTCACCATGCAAAGTTTATATGGTTAACAACAATATATAGTTTGTGAATCAAAACTATTTGGGGGTTGAATATAAAGTGAATTTAAAAAAAAATACATGAGATTTATAAATTTTTGGTAAAAATACCAATTGACATGCAATTTTTAAGATTTTAACTATTTATTGGAGGGCAAGCCAGGTCAAACTCTATACTATAACAAGTCTTTAAGAAGGGCTACCTTCCTATGTAGGTTAAATGAAATTCCAATCATTTCTTTAAATCTTGGATTTTTCACACATGGATGTTTCGGAGGTGACAGTTAACATAATAGAATGTTTCGGAGGTGACATTAATATTAACACTCAGTTTTTTTGAGAATAAGTGACAATAACACAAAACTTCTTCTTTTTATCAATGTTTTTAATAATTATAACTCGAGAACAAGAAATTAACTCCTGTTTCAAGCAGATAAACCACACAGAACAAGTGTTTTTTCACACTTCATTAATTAGCATGGGCACCGGTAGTTTGCCTTCCATTTGGACGCGGGTTGTAAGCTAAATATTGTAATCTGAAGAAACATGGCATTCCATTTTCTACCTTAAATTGAGATGAGGGTGTGAGATCATTTTAGTAATGTTTCTTTGCTCTCAGAACATTTTATTCCACAACACCAGGGAAGAATCACTACGTTTCGGAGGTGACATTCAACGTTAACATTGTGTTGAAATATTCATTTACAGTAAGAATATGACGGACATAAGCTAGATATTGTAACCTGAAGAAACATGGCATTCCATTTTCTACCTTAAATTGAAATGAGGGTGTAAGATCATTTTAATAATGTTTTTTTGCTCTCAGAACATTTTATTCCACAACACCAGGGAAGAATAACTTTGTTTCGGAGGTGACATTCAATGTTAACATTGTGTTCAAGTATTCATGTAGTATGTCCCCTCCCCCCCCCCCCCCCCAAAAAAAAAAAAAAAAAAAAAAAATAATTACAATTAGACTTTTGCATTGATAGCACCCAATATGATTAAATCAGCTAAAATCTACTTTGGGGTCTTAAATTATAACATCTTAGCTCTATTTTGCAGAAAGCCCCAGTCAGTTTGGATAAGTGGTCTAAAAGAAATGTGGATTGTTATAAAGGATGTCAGGAGTCTGATTCTTCCAAGTTTAGCACTTGGATGCTCTTGGAACTGCATATTAATGTGTAAACACAATATACAGAACTTGGAGGGAAGGGATTCCTGACATGCTCTACAAAAATCCTCATTTCTCTTTGACCTCTGAAGCAAATTGAATGGGGTTTTCTGTAAGGTGTTGGCAATGAGTTATAGTTTCAATCCCTCACATTGTATTTTAGATTGATTCACTATCTTTAAAGTTATCGTTGCGGAAGGTACCATTGTAATTTTTTGGTGGGGACATAGGTTATGAATGCCAAAAGCAAAAATTCTTATTTGACTTGTATTATGTTTTTGTTTGAACATAGTATTATAAATACATGTAGATTAATTCAAGGATGTTCATGAATTCTTCATCATTCTTGATAGCCACCACACAAATGTTATAATACTGGTGAAAGGTGTTTGGTTCATCTGGGATAAATTTTCTATATACCAGATTCATTTAAACTGTTGACATTACTAAAATATATTTTATGTATCTTTCTGAATTGCTTGAAAATTACCAGCAATCATTAGTCACTTTTGAGAGTAAAAAGTATAAGATAAGAAAAAATCATTTTATTGTTTTGGAGGTGACACAACACAGAGACAACCCAACTTCTCAGGTGTTAACTAATATATTGTGAACATTCATGTCTTTCCTCATGGCTTTAATTTTCAAATATAAGCTCTTTCTTTTAGTTCTTACTTGTTATTTTGTTTAGTTATTCTCTTTCATGATAGTGGATACCAGCTCATATTTTGTTTTAGATTGTAATTCATACTAATCTTTAGCAAGTTTTTACAGTTTGGTTAAGACAAAAGTTTGTGTTTCCCAGCTGAAGAGAGCAGCATAATGCTTTTGTGTGAACTTATGGGGAAATTTTTTTTTGTTCAGTAATTTTACCCATCAACTTCACAGAAGGTCCCGGACACAAACTGGTCTCAAATAACCCTATAAGGGACCGAAGAAGGACAAGTTCACCTCAATAGACACGAGGGTTGAGTAAATACAGCAATATTAGTAAAACACATCAGTGAGAGTTTGAGGAAAATAAGGCAATCCATTCCAGAGTTGGGAATTTTTGAAGTTTCTGCTCAGTCAAAGCTGAATGAGAAGACTTCTATAGCTTGTGATGTCACACGTGTACAAGGATATAGAGAAAGTATCAAGAAAATTCAACATATTTTCACTTTTCTTGCATAACAAAAGAACACTTGACTTCTCTCTTTTGGAAGGCAGGGTGAATAATATTGCCCTAACATACATCAGTAGCAAGTTGAAGAAATGTGCACTTTTTTCAAAAAGTAAAGTTTTGTGAAATTCACTTATATTTTCTTTATATCGTTGTATGCATGTGACATCATACACTGTCGTAGTCGTCTCATCCAGCAGTGATTGCATAGATACTTTAAAAAACCCATAACTTTTGAATGGATTGTCCAATTTCCCAAATTTTCAATGATGTGTTCTACTAATGTTGTTGCATTCACTCAATCCACATGTATATGAAGGTGGACTTGTCCTTTAAGAAACCATTTTCTTTTCCTTGAAATTCCAGTACTTAAAGCCAAATTCTAAGATAAAACATAATAACAAAACAAGGTAAACACGTCATCAAAATTAAATTGAGATAGAAATACAAATCTTGTTTTTGGATCTTTCCCTTTCCAGTCCTGGGGACTTGTTCCTCTGTTCACTTTAGTTGTCAGATAACTTCAATAATCTTAAAAAATACAATGTCATAAACAGTTGGTTCAACTTTGAAAATGTAATAATTATTGTTTATATTAAAAAAAAATCACATAATTTTGTTTATGATTACCACGTTGTACATGGAAAAACAACTACTAAGAATTCAAGAACAAGTTGTGTACCAGCTATACATGTAGGCATGTGGCCTTTTTGTGGAGTTTGATTATTTTATGATTTTTTTTTAAAGATTGTGGACTAGGGCATGCATGAACTGCCGCATGTATCACTTTGGTATCAAGGGAATTCTGGTGAGCTAGGTTATACAAAAGTCACTTCTGTTGTGATGATTTTGTAGATATTAAATGTATTTGAAAATGTTAATAGATAGTGAAAAGGAACTGAAGTCTTGCCTTTCGCTATCACATAACAATATGGTGTTAACAAACAATGTCACCTCCGAAACACAAGAAAAAGCAACCTACATGGACAGCTGTGATTGGTAAATCCTCACAACTAAATTGCTTTATTGGAAATCAAGCTTCTAAGATGAAAGCATCTATATGTTTACTTAACTAAAGCTGGAGAATTGATCTTGATTACAGTATTATATATACAACAGATGGGTGTATTTTGTGCATTCTCTTTGTTAAAAAAGTGAAAAAATGTAAATTTGCCCTAAAACGTACAGTATAGTAATAAAAATAAGAGTGAGAGTGTGTTAGTTGATTTCTCCACTATGAGACTTATGTTACTAAAATAAATGAAACCATTGGTGTACATGATATGGTTTCTCTTCAATAGAAATGAGCAAAAACTCTTGTTAACAGTGTTTTGTCACCTCCGAAACAGTAATTCTTAGTTTTTATTAGGTCTTTTATTAATCTCTAGAAAATTCTCACTTCCTGTTGCCATATTACTATTTTCATCCAAAAGAGATTCCTGTCAATTGGACAGAATCAAACAAAATTGCTTTGTCTTCGAGAAATTATCAAATATAATACGCTTGTTGTTTCGGAGGTGACGATTGTTTCGGAGGTGACAAGTGTTAACGGAAAATTGTAAATTGCTCCGAAATGAAAACAACAGGCTATATTTCTACTACCTTCCTTCAGAGATAATGTGAGGGGATATGTTACATTTTTGTAAATGTAATGTATAACTGATGTCAAGAATAAAAAAATCAAATACATAAATATGTTGTCTCGGAGGTGACAGAAAAGTTAACGGAAAAGTTGCATAAATTTATAAACACTCACCAAAAAATGATAAGCTATTTGAATCAAATAATCTTTGGATCGAAGTTAAGTCAGATTGATTACTATTCTGTTTTGATGGAAATTAGCAAAGTTGAATTTTATAATTGTGAGCAAGAGCTAACTCAAAAGAGGGGTTAATTGTTAACGGAAAATGTCACCTCCGAAACATAAAGTTTGGACAATTTCAGTCTTTAAAGAAGACAAAACAGAACCTGGTAAACATAATAGTTCTTAATGTTGGATACCTGTCTATCACCACAACAACAAAAATAATGAAAAGGAATGAACAATTTAATATGCTAGGTCTGACAAAAAAAACCATGTCAGAGTGCATACACCAAAAGTGTTGGATTTCAAGCATGTAAGTGCATGCCACATCTGAAAGAAAAAGAGAGGAAAGTTCATTAAGGTACCCAAGGTAGACACTGTGGGTGGTAAGTTTATGAGAAAAAATAATGCATATCTGTCAGTGTATAAGAAAGTTATACACCAATTAGTGCCAAAACTGTGTTTTACACCACTGATTGTAAAAATGGCCATATGAAACTGGGCAGGATTGATATTCAATGCAAATACTTAAAGTGCACTTGGAAGCATAGATGTGATTTTTTCATAGCATCATCTTTTCATGAAATTATTATTCGTCTTCCAGGGGTCCATCTGCATACCGGGTTGCATTTTTAGATAGGGCTGTAATTTGGCCCGGAGAAAAACATGACTTGGCCAGTCGTGGCTGAAAAATAAACTGAATTGGCAATGAAGACCAGTAGCGATTTGGCAAGCCTGGTTGGCAGTACCTCACTGAAATGTGTGCAGTTTAGAATGATAGCAAGCACTGAGCTGTGAGCTATTTCCCCCTGATCTGGATGAGAGAAACACATCAAAACAATGTATACATTCACAAATATTTGTTAGTCCGATTGGGCCACCAAAACATATAATTTCTTTAAAAATGGTAGCCTAACAAACATCTTTATTCTGGTGGCCCCTGGCCACCATGCTACATCTCTATCGAGCTTTGATTTATCCAAGTACGCGATTGTACAACATGTATTAATTTTGCAAGCTACGTGTAGTTGAGGGTCTAATAAAATGGTGCATGCACCAACATATACTGTGTAGATAACAATAAACATGCCATGCATGTACACTCAGTTTTCTGTTTTCTTCTTCCTCTTCTTCGAGTCAGTTGAACCCAAGTTTAATCCCTTCCCCAGGGCCTCTATTCAACATTGCAGGAGGCTTCCTTTTTCTTCTAAACCTCTTCAATGTTTGCTATTTTGCTTGCTTTGTTTTGTTTTGTTTCTTTGGTGATTTGATGCAACTCATGCTACATTATTATGTAAGTAACTCCAGCTACTGCCATACCTTGCAACACACCACACTCACCTACAGTAAAACTGTATTTCAATTTAGTACCTACTGTACCCCATATGGGCAGTTCCAGCGTTACGGACATTACATTTCAGACAAAATTTGCAACTTCAAAAGGTCATTAAGATAACAAAATATTTTCATTCTGAACTCATACAATGGAATCACTCACATATGAGGCTAACTCATAAACAGTGAAAATTTCAATCCATTTCACCACACCATATGACACTTACTGCATAAAATGTTGCCCGTTACGGACATTACATTTTTTGGACATGACTTTTTGCATGCCTATACAATCATTGAAAAGTCTGTGAGTTTAAGCACATAATTAGACCAATGTAGGAATAAATTGGAAGGTAAAGAAATGTTTCAAGAAAATAAAATCAAATTTAGTGAAATAGATGGCACATGTACCTCCTAGAGCCATAATTGTGGCGTTACGGACATTACATTCTAAGTGTTACGGACATTACAGATTTGTCCACTTTCATTAAGTGGCAGGAGTCACATGCAAGTATTAATATTCTTTATCCTTTTCACTGGATGGTAATCAATACACATGGACAATGCTACTACAGTCAAACTCGGATACCTCGAATTCGTCGGGACTGAAGAAAATAGTTCGACGTACGCGAATTTCGAGGTACGCGTACGTCGAATTTTCTTCGACTTATCCGATGTTTATCGATGTTCGACGTTTATCGATGTTCAACATGGTGTCTGTTATAGTGCCTACTGATTGTTTGCATGCTTGTCAATTTGAATTGAATCAACTTTTATATGAATGAATTGAGTGAAAATCGGAAATGAAATCAAAATTTCAGAAATAAAGATTTTGGTGGCCCGATCGCGCTACCAAAAAAAAAAAAAAAAGTCGGATGTTTGCCTTTACTTTTGAAAATGAACAGCGGTAACAATCGGCTACGTAAGATGCTAAAGTAAGTGTCAGATTTTTGCGTTTAATTGTGGAAATGAATGACGGTAATATTCGACTCGGTAAGATACTAAAATAAATGTCGGATGTTTGCTCATACTTTTGGAAATGAATAACGATAAGACTCAGCTCCGTATGATGCTAAAACTAATGTTAGATGTTTGATTTTGCGTTCGGAAATGAATAAGGATAACATTCGGCTCCGGAAGACGCTGAAATAAATGTCGAATTTTTGCTATGACGTTCGGAAATGAAAAACAATAACATTCAACTCCGTACGATGGTTAAATAAATGTCGGATGTTTCCTTATACTTTCGAAAGTAAATAGCAATAGCATTCGGCTCCGGAAGATGCTAAAATAGATGTCAGATGATCGTTTTTATGTTCGGAAGAAAATAGCAGTAATATTCTGCTCCATCATGTCCATATGATGCTAAAATAACTGTCTGATGTTTGCTTTTAAATTTCGAAAGGAATAACATTAACATTCAGCTGCGTTTAATGGTAAAATCAATGTTTGATGTTTGCTTTGACGTTCGGAAAAGAGTAACAATAATATTCAACTTCTGACAATGATGAAATAAATGCTGGATGTTTGCTTTTATGTTCGAAAGTAAATTGCAATAACATTTAGCTCCGGAAGATGCTAAAATAAATGTCGAATGTTTGCTTTGATGTTCTGAAGTGAATAACAATAATTCATTCAACTCCGTACGCTGATAAAATAAATGCCGGATGTGTGCTTTTACGTTCGAAAGTAAATGTCAATAGCATTCAGCTCCGGAAGATGCTAAAATACATGTCGAATGATTGCTTTTACGTTTGGCATGTTTGGAAGTGAACAGCAGTAACATTCTGCCCCATACGATGATAAAAAAATAATATTGGATATTTGCTACGGTACATTTCGAAATAAATATCAGTAACATTCAGCTATACGTTTCATGGTCCAAAATGTCTGATGTCTGCCTTGACGTTCAAAAATGAAAAACAGTAACATTCGGCTCCGTGCGATGATAAAATAATTGTCAGATGATTCATTTCACTTTCGGAAGTGGACAGCAGTAACATTCGGCTCCGTTCGATAATGAAATAAATGTTGGATGTTTGAAATGAATAACGGTAATATTCTGCTCCGTACGACGCAAAAATAAATAACAGATTGTTGCTTTAACATTTGGAAATGATTAATGGTATTAATCCGCTCAGTTAGATGCTAAAACAAATAGCGGATGTTTGCTTTCACGTTTGGAAATGGATTAGGATAGTATTCAGCTCCGTAAGATTCTAAAATGAATGTCGGCTGTTTGCTTTTACATTTAAAAATGAATAACGGTAACTTTCGGCTTTTTACAATGCTAAAACAAATGTCGGATGCTAACAAATGTCAGCAAATGCGGGCCCATTTTCTCATTTCAAACGTAAGTTTTGACCTCCTCAATATATGGGCATCAACTTTTATAATAATCTCTACGCCTATTTGTCAAATTTTTAAACACAGAGTAAGATGATTGAATTTTCTATTTATTTGTTTTAGACATGGACATCTGTATCACTTCAATAATGCTTAATATTAATTTGTCTATGTTTAGTAGGACCGATTTAGTTTTTCTAATGTTTTTTCCTTCGTGAAAGGCACCAAAAAAAAAAAATAGTTAAAAAAAAGCACTACGAGGGAGATTGATGTTTTGACACTGGAGCGTGATTAATGGCAAAGATATAACTGTCAACGTAAGCAGGTGTGCCCCGACGGTTGAGAAATCTACGCGCACGGTATGACTGTCTCGATCAAAAATCAAAACACAGTGGTTAAAGAAAAGCAAATGATGGGGCAGCGCGTAGTGCTATTGTAAAGCCCTCCATTGGCACGGGTGCTATGTGCATACCATGTACGTGTGTTGGTAGGTGTTGGGGATTTTCCTTGTCAGCTGTGTATCGGATATTTCTTCTTGGGCGCGCGATTGTTCTGGTCTCAGAATATTTACAATCGAGTGTGAAAACATTTGTGACATGTCTTCGCTGTCCACGCGCGCTTAATCGGAGATGCTGAGTGATGTTTGCAATTTCGATTCGAGCAACATGCTGGGAAAAACAATAAGTTAATTAAGATCGGGGCATTAGATTTCCCTTCGAGGTAACCGAACTTCGAGTTATCTTTTTCGAGCTACGCGAATTTTAATACACGGAAACTCCATAGGAACAATCGGGACTTTCATTTTGCCCCCGAGGTAAGTGATATTCGGCTTATCCGACGTCGAGGTATCCGAGTTTGACTGTATAGCCCTTTCATGAGATCTTTTATTTCAGGAGTTGCCAATTTGAGGACTATTTGGTCAGTGTGGAGCCCTACTTTAACAATTTGTGGACTTTTCTATCATCTTGGAATTTAATCAACTTATTTAATGCCTGAAATACAGTTGTGATCTATAAATAACATATAGATCAACCTTTTGACTTTCTATTATGATATTCAAACTTTTAATTACTCAAAATGTAATTTTAAAGAAATGTTACGGACATTACACTTTTTATTCACATCTACATAGCCATCACTGAGCATAACTCTGCACGAATAAACAACTTTTATTTTAATCAAAACTAATGCATAATCAAAATCAAATGAAATAAGGGTTCAACAAATGCTCAGTATGTATTTGTACACAATGAATGTTTAGTTTTACTTTCTTTTTTTTCCCTACAGTTTGTTGACGTACAACAGTCTTTTCCAGGGTCAGAAAAGTCTGTTTTGGAGAATGTTGTTTATTCTGCTTCCAAATCACATTGGAAGCAAGAAAGGTGTTGTTGGAGAGGGTCTAATACTATGATTCCTTCCTGTTTCTAAAAATGGCTCTCCTTCACTACACTCAAAGAAATATTCATGGATTCTTGTCTTTTCAGAAATTTCATAATCGATGGATTATCCTCATTACATACACTGTAAAGTCCAACCTTAGTTATCCAGCAATCACTTTTGTGGATTGCTCTATTATCCATATCCCCGAATGGACTGGCACATGATTTTCTTTGCATAATTCGGTGCAAAATATGACTAAAAGTACATAACACTTTTTAAGTAATTGTGATTCAGGACATAAATGTTAATTGCTATGGTACAACATTATAACCAACCAAAATACTGTTGCTAGAAGGAATAATGAGGAAGTGCATTTCATTCACATTCCATTTGATTTCCACATTATTGAATAATAAAAACATTAAATTTTCATGTAAATTATAATATTGAATAGTCCATTAATAATATCCTACACAATTTGTGTACATATGAGCATATCTCCCTTATCCCGCAATATCATTTCATCCAGATGGCTACCATTCACGACATGGTTAGATATTGAGGTTGGACTTATTTCCTTAACAGACAAGTCAGACCGCAACTGACCATACATTGTGTAAAAGTCCTTGTCCACAGATGTTTTTGACTGTTTCTCTTCTTTAACAATGTTTTAACATACATTCTTGCCATCACAGTATAATTACTCTACTTGATGTGTTGTTGCTGTATAAGATAGCTTGCATCCATGTTCACGTATATCATGGTAGAATTAAGTAGACACATGAAATAAGATTGTAGAGGAATGCAGAAGATTAGTCAAAACCTTGTCAAAACACTGCACTCATTGCTGAGTAAAGTCCCAAATCAATTTTCATGCAAGGGCTAGGGCATTCATTTTGACAGATCAATATTTTAGGGTAGAATCCAAACTATTCCTAACAATCATTATGTAGCTAATACTTTTGCCACAAATGTGTAATGTCCGTAACGCATTGGTTATGTAATGTCCGTAACGCTTTTTAAAAGGAATTATGCAGGTTCCCAAAAAAACTGTGTGGATATGTTGTGTGATATCACATTTTAGCTTTGCGTTTGAATTTAGAACAAAATTAGACCAAAACACAGTGTGTTACAAGAACTTTTACATCTAAAACGTTACGGACATTACACTTTGAAAGAGGTGGAAATTCAAAAAATTGAAATGCTCATCTTTTAAGTAAGAATTACTTTCTTTCGATACCAAGAAGGATGATGTAAAAATGAGTCATCAACTTTATCATAGCATAAAAATGGTTGCCTGAAAGTCATTTTATAGGGAAAATTTCTACTTAAGAAGAATTACATGTAAATTATACTGAATTTTTCTGCAATATCTTAGAAAAAACACACAATTTCAATACCTAAAAAATTACATTTTTTCCAAATTGTACCAAATTTTTTCATCATATCAGATTGATATGACCCTTCCTGAATACTTTCCAGGGTAAAACAAAGTTGTTTCTTGATTTTCATTTTTCCACCCTCGGGTAACATTTTTCACGGAATTGCCCATATACAACCCTGTACAGCATTCTTATTCTCATCTCTCACTACAACCAACCTAGTGTACATGTACATGTACCTGTCCCACCCTCCCCACCACCTGTACCCTTACCCCTACCCCCTCAAAACTCCCATGCACTCCCATACCCCACTCCTGTCTGCTCCACACACACCTTCACGTTCATATTTATTTTATAGTACATTCATAAAGCTGTCAGAATAAACAGGCTTGCTGGTACAAGGTGTTTATTTTCTAGCTTGACAGCACTCCAACCTTCGACACTTTGAAGTCCTATAAAATTAAACTTCAACTTTATTCCCGCAGCACCTAACCTTAAACTTTTAATGTTCAAGCAAAAGATGATTAAACCACAGTTCTAATAGGAAGAATTACAGTGTATACACACACAGAGCTGGTAATACGATGAACCCAATACCGTACAGTATGTGACGATACAGTAGTGTACAACACGTACTTCAGGTTGATCTACTGTAAGTAGGAGCTGTGGGGGAAAGGATTAATGCTAACTTTCCACTGGGTGAATTGTTGAAATTCATCATGTTTACATGACGCTTAAATTAAACTACGAGTGGGGACCCCCGCCCAGAGCATTTAAACCCTGACAAAATCTTGTGTTTCTACATTGTAATTACTGTCTAATCTTTATACTTTGTATAGAAAGCTCACTTTCAAGTGCATCATCAAAGTTTACAATGTGCTACTACAAATAATAGTGTAGTATATACTAGTACCAGGTACTTTAAGTTTAGGAACGTCATGTGAATGTATTAAAACTATCGTCAGAGGATACATGCCATTCGAATACCTACACATACGATTTTGTATAATGTGTAAATATCATTTAAAGATTCATAAATTTGTTCACCCAGGTTTTCCCCTTCACTTCTTCTTTGGATTGGCAATATTCCAGTCTGTGCTCTAAACAAAATGTTATAGGTGTAGTTATCTCTCTTGTAAATTCACACATTTTATCCTCAATCAGCTTTACAGACAAACTGGGTGTATTTAACCCTTAGATCTTTTAATAGCAATTGAAGATTTTGTATATGTACATAATGGCCTATGGTCCCCTAAAAGGCATAGCAATATTACTCTCATTTTGACAACTTTCTACAGTGTAAAATGATGTATAAAAATAGCTCACTGCCTGTTTATTTTTGTCTAAATTATAAGTAATGTTTATTTGAAAGCCTATAAGACTGTTAAAGGGGCATAGTCCCGGTAGTGTAGAGGGCGCTGTTGATGATACTGCCGATCACCGTTAGCATTGATACGAAGATTACCAAAGTTGAGCTGTCATCAAGAGTAAAGTGCGTAGGTGTTGCTAAGTAACGTTGCCTTCGTAACGGTTGTCTTTTCTGCACATCGCGCAGTCTGTAGTAATGCCAGGGTGCGTGCATATGTGCTTGTTATTATGACATCACAAAAGAAGTTTGCTATGAAAAGCTGTCATCCCCCTCAGCAGAATCATGAGCCGAACTGTGATCGGACCACTGACTACAGTGGATCGGACTTCTTAGGACTCGGGGAAGTGGGCCAAAGCGTATTCAGCGCTAAAGAGGAGTCGATAGCGTACAAAATGTAGGTCTCATCATTTATAGGAAACTTGTGCCGTGCGCCCGCGTACGCATTTGACTATTAAACACTGGGACTATGCACCTTTGATACCAAGAGAATGTTGTGTCACAGAAATAATTCTGACATAGAGTTGGGTACTTTTGTTGATCTTTCAACTCTTTCAAATTATGTAATATTCTATATGAAAACAGTAAAAATGGTAAAGCATAAAACTATAAAAAAGCAAACAGGCAGATTTGGGCATTTCAGGGTGTAATAAGATGGATGGTTTCGGGCAGTTCAGTTACTAAAGTAGTAAAAGCAACCACTAATCTCCAGAATGTACCGGTAGTCTGCATAGCTCCCACCTACATACATGTACACCATTGTACAAAACACACGTATGTTCCATATTTCCTAGGAACATGCAGGCCTATTTCTTAATACATAGGAAATAAGTTTAAGCTTCATTCAAACTTTGCTCGTTTTACTTTTCAACACATACATTGTACATTTGTGATTTACTTGTATAGGTCTACAGGAAATGGGCGAAGATTCCTATATTTTGCACGATTTTCTCCCAGTTATTCTGATTTTTTTTACGGAATTTTATGGTCAGCAGGCATACTGTACGTGTAAGTCTAGTTTCCTTATATACACCAGTGTGAAGCCATTGAATGATGTGTGTTTTTGTGTGTGGCACTGTACATATTGTACATATATTGAGCAGGCAGTTGTGGACTGCTGAAGATCAATTGCGTGAAGTGTAGAATTTCATTTTGTCGACCCACACACTTCAGTTTCCTTGACATCTAAAACCAAGACGAAACTCTGCAGGAATAGAAAATGAAAACTTGGAGTGTGGCAGTTTCTCTTTACTATACTCTTAGTACATACAACATTGTACAGTAGATACCGTAATGAGTTCATGTCATAATCTGCTATTCTCTTGAGTCATTGTTTTGTGTGCAAACATATTGATTGTATTTTATGTTTTTGGTTGATAATCTCACAACAAGACCAATAAGACCCCCCCCCCCTCCCCCCCCCCCCCCCCAAAAAAAAAGAAGAAGAAGAAGAAGAGAAAAATATCAAAAACAAAAACAAAAACAAAACAAAACAAAAAACCCCAAATGCTATTTGAAAAAAAGAAATATGCTAGTTGCTTTCTCATAAAGACTGAAATAATTTTTAAAAAAGAACATTATACACAACATAGAATTTATTTTTGGTTGAGTTCATGTCTAAACAGGAGGAAGTTGTATACATGGAATCCTTTTTTTTTTTTTTTTGGTAGCACTTCAGGCGAATGGAGAGAATGGTATATAATTCTATACCATTCATCCTCTTGCATCCTATACAATGGATGTTTGGGTCTTCCATGCCCCTGTATAAAAGGCTGTTTGCTACATCTGCCTCCTGTGTGATCACTGCACTATGGATTCATTGACAAGGACTCTCTTTGTCTCCGGTGTAAACCCACCGTGTGATTGCCTGGCCAAATTTGGGTGAGAGGAGGCCGAGAGGCAGCGAGAATTTCTCTGATAAATCCATCAAAATTATGATCCCGTTTCCCGTTCCATCCAACCATTCCTAGGAAAAGACATTGTACAGTGTACAGTGTATGTGTACCTATGTGTATACAGTATTTGTGTGTGTGTGTGTGTGTGTGTGTGTGTGTGTGTGTGTGTGTTTTACAATGTACATCATCCACACACTGCTTTAGAAGCCCTTCAGTATACAATTTGTAGTCCCAACAGAGTTTAATAACCCTGTCAATCTGACTTCATACATACATAACACATCAGGGCTACAGTACAAAATAGTCATTCGTACTAAAGACAATCCTGTATTGATTTTCTATAGCATTTGAATCATCACAGTATGTTGCCGATTGATTCAGGATCGAATCCACCCACCCCCTTCCCCCCCCAAAAAAAAAAAAAAAAAAAAACCAACAAAACAGAAGCCTCTTTCTGCAACATATGTACAGTATGTTATTGTATTTTCAGATATCAGAAATGGTTCTAATGTAAATATTAAACCCCCCTAAAAAAACAACAAAAACAAAACACAAAAACAAAAACACATACACACACACACACACAACAACAACAACAGCAATAACAAGAACAAAAACAACAGCAAAGCAAAGCTGAACTAAATTAAAAAACAAATCAAAACATGTCTCATTTATAATCCGGAGGTATGGTACTTGCTATGGTACACGAACAAAAACTACATAATTTCATGTCGTGTGAAATGAGAGAACTTTTAATCTAGAATGTTTACAAATTGTTCTGCTTTGCTCAAATGCAATGTTTCTCTGCATGAACGTGACATTGAGTCCAATTTGCCGCTGAGAGTCACATGTACATGCAAGAGCGTACACTACATTGTACCACATTACCCCATGCTTGGAAATATGACCAGTTTGTGTTAATTGTAGCACAATCAACCTGTCAAGTAAATAAGAAACAAACAAACAAAAGAGGGTTGTAAATCTTATGTGTGAAATACCAGTGTACCATGCTGTAGGGAATATTATTATTTGTACCAAGACATTCATTCTGATGTAAATCAAATGTTCTCAATACACATGTACATGTTTATTCACTTTCTTAGGATACAGGGTAAAATTAAAAAAGCCCACAGCTTTGAACTAAGACTAAGTGGCTCTTGGCAAATCATCATGTGGAGAAAAATCATAAATACATCTGATTCATGTACCACACATGGTACCTCTATGATACAGGATGTGTACACTATGACACTCAGTATCAGATGTATTTGAAGGACTGTCTGTTTGCACTGGTGTAGGCCTACATGTGCACAATGTATTATTGAATACATCCTTGTATAGGGTGTCCCTTAAAAATGCACGATGTTTTAATAGCCATTGTACTGTATCCTGTACTTACTGTATGCTTGGTGAAAAAAATGCAGATTCTGGTACTTTCATTTGTTTTAATATGAAATAGATATTGATACTGGAATCATTATCATGGTTTTACAATCAACATTGTACATATAACATATTATAATAATGTATGTGTAGGCCTACCGAGTATGTATTGAGGTAGTTTAGGCCGAAAGATACTCTTTACAGTAGGGCCTACAGGAACATACTGTATTTTTATACAAGTTATAATATGCACTGTGATATAGTATCCATCTGGAAATATGATACTCACTAGCCCTTCTTCTGCCTCACTGTGTACAGTATTAATGAAGATATAGATACAGTCTGTTTTGTGTTGACTTTCAAGGAAAGGGTGTCATTTACAATGTATGTAAAAACAAACAAACAAACAAAACTAACTAACAAACATTCAGTGCATGCACATAATAGAATAGAAGACTGCTAGTAAAGCCCAAAAGCTTGCTGTTCATGCTGTACATGTAATACCACATGCCCTAAAACTCCAACGTACATTGTATTTGCAACAGAAACAAGTTTTTTTTTTAAAATTAATTAGCATGCATAATATTACCTCCGCCAAGGGGGGAAATTACATGTTGTCGTTACTGTTGGTTTGTTCGTTCTTTCGTTCGTTCGTTCGTTTGTCCGTGCGCAAAATAACTCAAAAAGTAGTTAACGGATTGGGATGAAACTTGCAGGAAAGGTTGAGAATGACACAAGTACCAAACGATTAACTTTTGGTAGTGATCCGAGAATTTTGG
Source organism: Diadema antillarum (assembly GCF_040938485.1). Classification (NCBI taxonomy): domain Eukaryota; kingdom Metazoa; phylum Echinodermata; class Echinoidea; order Diadematoida; family Diadematidae; genus Diadema; species Diadema antillarum. The sequence continues at coordinate 582,181 of NW_027271442.1, forward strand.
GGGAATTTATGAAGGACTTTTTATATTTTAGCAGGTAGGGTCAATGAACTTGCGAGTTCAGGCTGCGCGCATTTGAGGTTTGCATGCACGCACTAAAGTGCGTGCTCTAGTTTCTGTTAGGGCGAGGCGCGCCGTGCAGCTGAGGGTTTATGACGCAACAAAGGCTTCTATATTGGGATTCGGGCGACTCTGCACACAATGCAGTACGTATGGGTGGAAATGATAGAAGAACAAGATCAGTGGTGGAAATGAGCTGCATGCTTGGCGGAGGTCTGCGCTCTCAGAGTGCTTTTCTAGTTCTTGTTGTTGGGGTGGTGGGGGGGGGGGAGGCTTGATGCTGTGATTTGTTTGTTTGTTTGTTTTCTACGTGACATGAGTGCATGCTAACAGGATCAGTTTGTACAGGTTCAAATGACTTGTGTGTGTACATGTAGCATTGTTGAGGCCATCGTGTTTTGTGTTACCAGTAACTCTTTGGAAACTCTATCCCTTTTAATACGTGTTTACCCACTGGACATTGGTAGGGCATATCCAGGTGGGATGTTTACAAAATTTGTACTCTGCTTCAGCTCAAGTTCTTCTAGCAGATTTTTGAATTCACGAAAGACATACAACACTGTACCATAGCAAAATAAAGCTTGTGTGAATGATTTCATCGGTTATGGGTTCCATAAGACATGTAATAAATAATAACTTTTTTTTTGGGGGGGGGGGGGTCGGGTTTAAAAGTGGAGATTAAACAGTAATGTCTAGTAGTCATGGTTTGCTATTAAATTGTTCAGCCAAATAAGGCATTCAGAAGACAAACCCTACAGATCTGATTCTTTTTCTTCTTCTGGTCGGGGAGGTAAACCCCTGTTCTGGTTTATATTAAAGTTGGCCTCCTTCAATAGGCTGAAGATTCTTGTAGACTGTGTTATTTACATTATAATACAGTTTATTTGAACAGATATTTAACAAGCGCATAACAAATTCGAAGACAATGACTAGCTAATGTGGTCAACCGTTTAATAGTCGGTTACAGATTTTGATAGTTCCCTGTTTTGTAAAGCTCTGCCCTTTCTGCATCACCTTGACTTTGCTATTAATTATTTATACATGCTGTTCTGTGAGATTTGTGTGTGTGAAATGGAGCAAATCTTCCACTTTGGCAAGCTAAGACTTAACTGGCCGTTCCTCCTTGCATCTTGCAGACATTCCGCCCCAAGAAGAAGGTGGAGCAGGGAACGATGCGGTACAACCTCCACAAGAAGGCCCAGGCGTCCCTCAACTCAGGCCTAGACCTACGGGTAGTGGTCAAGCTCCCTGCTGAAGAAGATTTCAACGACTGGCTGGCGGTACATGGTGAGAAAGCTGTTGTCCATTGCTGTAAAATGAGGAATGTTCGCATGCATTTTAATTTCACGAATTTCGCGAGAGCCAAGATTCGCAAAGTTAGAATGCATACATGTGAGTGAAAGTTCTTGTCTACATTGTACGCGTTGAATGTTAGAGGCAACTCGCGAAAATTTCATGCTGCGAAAATATCTTACAGTATCAACTTCAATGTTTGGTGGTTTACAGGGATGGTACAGTTTCAGTTGAAAAAGGGCTTCAGGTTTCCAATTTTTTTTATGATGATTTTTTGAGCTAATTAAAAACCTCTTAGAAAAAATAAAAGGTCATAATTCTCACAAGAGTTCAACGTTTATTTGATGAAAGTTGGTTTTTAAATGGCTGAGATATCCAAAATGAAATGATCCTCATCAAAGGTGGGACCTGCCCTTCATTAGGATCGCGTTGTTATACTTTGTTTTTGGACATCTTGACCATTTCAAAAATGATTTTCATCAAATAAACTTTGACTTCCTCTTAGAATTGTATTGTTTCGAACATTTCATAAAGCGGTTACCGAGTATCTCACAAAAAGTTAAGAGCTGTCCTTCTTTCACTTACCCTTCTGAAAATATTTTGGATGTGATTTTATGCAATGAAGCTCTAGCTTGAAATTGATTAAAAGAGCTAATGGTTGTCATGACTACAGGGTGCTAGATTTATGGATAAGTTTGTGTCTTTCTTTCTTCACTCATTTGTTTATTTTATCTATGAATTTCGTCACCCATTTACAAATCTATTTGAGTAGTGTCATAATAAAATAAATGGATTGATTTGATTCTTTCTTCACATCTTCTGCCTTGTATTGTAAGTAAATTAATACTTTCATGGAGATTGCTTCTCAATCACAGTGTACTGTGCTCTCTCAAAACCTTGTGCTCTGTTCGCCAGTTGGGAACTTCCGCTAGAGAGCTCGCTGTACTGATTGGTACAGATCTTGAAACTGATTGTCAATGAATAGCAATCACCCTATCCCCATTAATCCTCAGTGTGTCACTGTGGTCCTTCTCTGTGGGCTGAGACACATGTGTGAAACGGCTTGTACAGGATGGAGGAATGAAATAGAAGTCCTGACGAAAACAAATTGACAGTGTATGTCTAGTTACAGTTTATAGTACACATGTACAATTGTACCTGGATACATTTGTATGTGAAGGGTTGATTATAAATACACTGCAGGTTTGTAGTTTTTAGTGCCACTGCCTTGGAAATATGTTTGTGGCATTGTATTATTGCGGCTGTCCGTCAGACATCTGTCTGGCTGTTTTCCCATCTGTCATTCTGTCTGTCCATCCAACCATCCCTCAATCTGTCTCTCCCAAATAACATTCTTAGTAAACTGATTGAAGGTCACTGAACTTTTGCAACTTTGTCAAACTGAAACTTGAGCTAGTCATATGATATTGTATTGCAAGCTGAATTTGTTTTGTTGTGACAGCTCCTGGCCAAATCAATATTTATTTCACTCACATTGGATTGTTTGAAAAAAAAAAATAATTACATGCTTTTGATCATTATAGGTCTTTGGGTCATCCACCCACTGGTATCAAGACAGATTTGACCAGCTTTTTGTACATGCTTCATTATTCTTCTCTCCTCTCTTACATTTCTTTTTGTGTCTCCCTCTAGTGGTCGACTTCTTCAACAGAATCAACCTGATCTACGGCACGGTGTGTGAATATTGCAACAAGGAGACGTGTCCAATCATGAGCGGAGGACCGAAGTAAGTACATTGTACAAAATTCTTTCTCAGAGAAAGAGATAAAATGCAAGATGCTGCAAGCAAAGCCAAGTTTTCACTCCAGTCCATCATGGGAAAAAAAAAAACCCTGGTTAGGGTGTGATTGAGTGCTCTAAAGCGAACCAAAGCGAACCAATCCAAAGGGAACCGTATTGTACTATGCAACATTTGCAGCATTTGAGCTCTCTGTTGAGAAAGCATACATTATGAATTATTTTTAGAGTCCGTTGAGGTCATGCATTTTTTAGTAACAGAGTCATTCACCTGGTGCGTTTGAACTACTTACAGGTGTCCCAAATAAAGAGAATGAACTCTCTGAATTATGACGTACAGCGCTGTATTTGCCTGATACGTGCATTCTCACATGCGAACTTTTAGGTACACTTTTGGTACCCCTTTTGAAGGACATTAATCAGTGGTCCACTTATGACTCAGTTCAGTTTGGTATGGTACACTTTAGGAGTGTTTGAGCGCTCCTCTGGCGCGGGTTCAGTACGGTTTGGCTCACTTTAAAAGGAGAGTGCTTGAAGGCAACCATAGATAGAGCTATTTATCATACCATGCTCTGTTCCCCACTTGGCATACAAGCAAATATTACCTAGATTAAAGCTGTGTTTGTGTTGGGTTGCACGCATTTGCGCAGTCAAACTTTTACATAATCCATGAACCAGATTAAAACTGTGTTTCAAGTTTTCAATGAATTTGGGCGTAAATGTTCATATCTGGTGAGCACCATCTTCAATATCTTCCCAGTAGAATTTGACTATTGATGAAATAGCGCCCTCTAGAGATCACAAGAGTGACTTCAATCTATCTATTCTGTGGTCAACAGGTACGAGTACATGTGGATGGATGGTGACAAGTACAAGAAGCCGACGGCACTTCCCGCCACAGACTACATCAACAATCTCATGGACTGGGTAGAGCATCTCATTAACAATGAGACTTTATTCCCAGTTAATGTAGGTGAGTTTCTGAGTGTGAACAACTCTTAGACATTGCAGTGTCTTGTGCACATGATGACTGGGCCATTTCACACTATTATGCTGACCATGTTTCTGCTTCACATTGTCTAATTTGCCACACGGGATGTAGACAAATGTATTTTGTCAAAGCTTTTTGGGCAGGTACAAGAAACCAGATTAATTTTTGTTGTGAGCATTTTCCATTTGGTACTCGGCTGTTTTGAAGTATAGCTATTCAAAAGTTTGCAATTTTGTTAACAAGAACACAACGTAGTCTGTTCAAGCAGTCTGCAGTTTAGGACTTCATTTTGACATTGGGATACCCAGGTTAAATAAAAGTTATCAAATACATGTATAACGTGATACTGATAGGGTTAGGTCTATGCAGTAAAAAGCACAGACAAAAAAAAAAAATCAGTCTAGATACAAAATGTGGTAAAAGCCAATTTTGGAAATGGGATATTTACATATGATAACAGTAGCAATCAAATGTACATGAAAATGTAAGGTCAGTGCAGAAAAAAAAAATGCATGGAAAATCAATTTTATGTGTCTTTGAGACTTGGATGTCTCTCTCATGTTGCTGTACAATGCTCTCCTCGCAGATGTCGGCTTCCCCAAGAACTTTGTCCCAACGTGCAAGAAAATTCTGACCAGGTTACACAGAGTGTTTGTCCACGTCTACATCCACCACTTCGACAAGCTGGTCGAGATCGGAGCGGTGAGTGGGCTGGCCCAGAGGACTGGGGATGATATAGCAACGTCTGTGCCTCGTTTCATAGATAACGTTTAGGAAAGCAATTCTTGCTAGACTAGCACCTTTTTGTAGCAACAGCTAATCAAGAAGTGGAATTCTTGTCGTTAGTGTAGCACTTACCATTCCAACAAAAGTGTTATGACAGGAGCATTCTATGAAATGGAGCGTAGGGCAACAATGTATAGAAAGGTGTTATGATAGCAGTTCTTGCTGCAGTGGCATTGTATTGACCAGAATCCAGTGTCCTGATTGGCTGTAGGTCACTCCCGATAAAAGCTCTTGCACTTTCATTTTTAAGTAGCCGGACACGTGTTTATGACCATGTGACTCATTGGACCTTTTCCCAAATAGACAGAGATTTGATGTGTGTGTGTGTGTGTGCTTTTTGAGTGTAAAGAAAGAATAGAAAGGTCTTGTCATTGGTGATGATTTAAAACATTAGCAGAGAATTATCCTTGAACCAGATTGAGTCTTCACAGCAACATCTCTCGGTAGGGCTCTGTTGCAATGATTAATGCTGTGATACAGTATAGGCTCTGTTTATCTAACTAGAGAGAGAGAATCACCTTTCACAACGTGTTTGGAACGGTGTTTGTGAACGTGGTTTGAAATGTGATTCTCGGGGTGCCGCGTTTATCTAACCATGATACAATCGCGATTCGAGTGTTGTCACTGCGCAGCTGCTTTTGCGCCATTCGACCCAGGAAGTAAAGGTCAACTGCCTACCACCATACATGCCTCATCATTCACACACAAGTAATGGGTAGAAAACACAACCGGAAATAGCTTGGAGTTGACCTTGAGATGCATTTCAAAACAGCAATGCGTTTATCTACTCACAGAAAGGCAACCGTGGTCTCAAAAGCTTTTCAAAGTGCCCTTTGAATGGCGTTTCAAAACAGCGTTTCTAAACTAGTTTCAAAACACGTTTAGTGTTTATCTAGCCCCAGAAAATGCTTTTGGTACCCTTGCCTTCCCCTGCAGTTTTCTCGCCCGAGGCGAAGAATTTTGTTTTCCAGACGTTGTCCTGGTGTTGTATGGGTAAGGTCCATATTAGAAACAGGACTTGAATGTGCTAGTATGTAGAAATCAGTACTGCAAAAGGTTTGTTTCATTTTGTGTTTGACTGTATTTTTTCTTTCCTTTTCACAGGAGGCACACATAAACACCTGCTACAAACACTTTTACTTCTTCGTCACAGAGTTCAACCTCGTCGAACACAGAGAGTTAGAACCATTGGTAAGTTTTGCCTTCTGTCAGGAAGGAAAATCAAATCTTTTATAAATTGCACATTTATGTTGGGGGATGGGGAAGGGAATGGGTTACATTGAACTATCAGAGTGATTTGTCTGTACCGCTCCCACTGACTCTTACTATGAAATTAAATTCATTGTTTCCATCCAGCAAATGGTAATACATAATACTGAGTATGCATTTTACAAATAATATTGTTTTAACATTTTCCGTGAAGTACAAGTTATAAAGCTTTATACAATGTAGAGATATGTAAAAGCTTGCTATTTTCCTTACAACTTTGCTCAGTATGTGTCCAGCTTAACAGAAATCTATAAAAGTTACACTGATTTGAAAAACAGAATGTTTTCCCAAAGCATGACTTCTTGGTGTCTCAGAATTTAATGTGGCACACAGGGGTTTGCACCATTGCGCATAAAGAGTTAACCCATTGAGGATGAGCCCCGAGTAAACCCGGGCAATTTCTATAGACCGATTCGGGTTCGTTGAGGGCAGCAGACAATTTGTGGCACTGGGCGCAGCCATTAGCGCAAACTGTTGTGTCCCAGCCTACCCCCCATCCTCTACCCCACCCCACGGACAACATGTTTATCGCGCACTTGTAGCAGGAGTACGCGCACTTGTAACAAAGGTTTGCGCATTAAGCAAGCATTCATGCACTCAGTACGAGACACCTATTGGCTGAAACAACCATGCATTAGTTTTTCATTCCGTGCGTGTGCTAATGTAGGGAGGGGGTGGGGAGAGGGGGGGGGGGGTCGGCCGGGACACCGCAGAAATGGCGCTGCCCATGCCGATAATACACAAACCGCCTCACAGAATCGGTCTATAGGAAATGTGTGTTGTAGCAAAATCTGCCCGTCCTCAATTTTGTGAGAAAAGGTTGGCTTGATTGAATCAATCTTCATTCAGTGCCAGCTGGGGTACTTTTGCAAATCAAAAATAGCGCAGGGGGGTGTTTCATAAAGCTGTTCGTAAAGTTACGCACAACTTACGAGTGACTGGTGATCAATTCTTGTGCTGAATTATGGAAATTCTGATAAGTATGGCACATCAGAACTGATCACCAGTCACTCGTAAGTTGTTCGTAACTTTATGAACAGCTTTATGAAACAGGGCCCAGGCCTGCTGGAATCGAACTGCCTGTCAGTGAATATGCAAGTTTGGGGTTCCAGTTTGTGCATGAGCAGAAAAAGGTCATAATGTACTGAGGGACAGCCTGGTTTTTAAATTCACTGAGATTAGCATCTGTTTGTAATCCTTATGAATGGTGCTTGTCAGTACATCCACCTGACAGCAAGTGCGGTATTTGGCAATGATATCATTTTGTTAGTGCATTCAATATAGAGCAGAATGAAATGGATGCTTCCCTAACTGCTGATTGGATGAACCATTCTGGTCACATGATCTACACAGGTTCATTCTTTGTTTGAATAGGAGTTACATAAATTATGATGTTGGCCAAGCTCATTCATTCAATCAAGCGTATGACACAATGTGTCCGGCTGATACCGTTTGCTGACTTTTGCTAGTCACCTGGGAGGAATCATGAGGGGTTGATCATGAGAGCTGATCTATTATGTCACTTTGAATTGAGTGAAATGCATGTTTATTAACAAACTGAGAAAAAACAGAAAGGTCATTTGTACCCACGTGCACATGAGCTATCTCTGAACTGGCTTTGTGTTGTAGCATGCACTCATTGGTGTGTTAGACTCGAGTCAAGATTCCTTATCCGTGGGTATACTCCAGCAGTGGTAAAGCTGTAATACACAGTTTGTTGCAGGGATTCCTGAATATATCCCGAGTCGGGCCAGTCTTCCCACTGCATGGGATCCCATCCCTACTAGGTTTCTATAAAAGGCAGATTGTTTTCCCAATCAGCTTGCCAAGGGGTCCCATCTAATCTAGCAGATAAAAGGGAAAATTTGTGCACATTTTGCACTTTAACCAGAAGCTAGGGCACAAAAAGTAAAAGCACACAAATATTTTTGCATGCCATATGTTCCAGTAGTTAATGTCCTTATTCCACAGAATAAGCCAGTTCGGAGATAGCTCATGTGCACATGGGTACAAATGACCTTTCATTTTTCTTAGGTGGTTAGGCACTTCACTAAATTCAAAGGGACATAATGCAGCAGCTTGCCCAACACAGCAATTTATGGAACTCGTATTCTAACAAAGAATGAACCTGTGTAGATCATGAAGTGACCAGGATGGTTCGTCAATCAACACTTTGGGAAGCATCTATTTCATTGTGCTGTTTTGAATACATTAACAAACTTTTTCTGTTAACATTGCCAAATACCAGGCTTGCTGTCAGGTGGATGTACTGGCAGGCACCATCCATGAATAATCATAGCATTACAGATGCTTATCTCAGTGAAATTAAAAACCAATCTGTCTCTCGGTACAAATGACCTTTTTCTACTCATGCTCAAACTGGAACCCCGAACTGGCTTATTGAAAACATGCAAACTTCATCTTACCTGGCTGAGTGCGAAAAATTACTGGACGCAAACATATCCATTATTACAGTAGTATTTCTTTCTGTGTGTAGGAATTCTTCTAAATCATGTTTGCTTTAGATTACATTTTATGTGACTGTTTGCATTAGGATCTCTTTCAAATATGGCTAATAATCTTATAATAGAACTTTTTTCCTTTCCTTTTTCTTTGTAATCTTTGCAGAGAGAAATGATCCAGAAGATCTGTGTATGAATGTCATCCAACTCACCGACCTTTGACCTTCTATCCTGATTCTGGAGATGAGCAGCAAACTTCATTATCCATCTTGTTTCTTTGTCTTATTTTGTTATCGCATGGATAACTCATCCAGTGGAGTTCAGTCGAGTACCTCACATATTTCATGTTTATCTGAGCGCCATCTGCAGTCTGCGACAAGGAAGAATGGATTTTTTTTTTTATACCTCCGATCTGATGGTTGATGGAGGTCAAAGGTTAAACATCAAACAATCACCAAAAGAAAAAAAAAATGTAAAAGCTGTTTGCGGTGGACCAGGGTCAACCCTGCCCAGACTGGTTTTGCACATTTAATGTTGGTTTATGTTGGGCTGCAAAATTTGTTCTCGTCTGTTGAGAATTCCGTTCCCGTGTCATCCTCATTCATCTCCCATTGTTTTCATCAACGCTCTGATCATCACCTTCTTTGTGCCAGCTGTCATCGGCCTGGTTGCGATTCTTTCCGCTGTTACCACTACGCCGAATGAGTACAACAAAGCAGCTACTCGCAACTCTAGCAGGCAAATAGAACTCTATGGCCGGAATTCACAAAGGTGGTACAAATGAAACCATGGTTTAAACCATGGACAAAAGCCGTGGAGCGCCAAGTGTCGCACGGAATATTTGGTTGCGAAATTGGTCATTTTGTTGACACGATGACCGTTTCATTAACAAAATTATCATTTCGTGGACAAAATGTTCATTTAGTTAGAAAATGTTGTCATTTCGTTTATACAAAATGATCATTTCATCGACGAAATGACTGATTTCGTAACAAAATATTCTATGCGACTCTTGGCGCTCCATGGTTTTTGTCCATGGTTTAAACCATGGTTTCATTTGTACCACCTTCGTGGATTCGGGCCATTGTTTATCACTTCATGTCATTCTCTTCACATGAATATACAATGTACAGCCTAAATGTTATTTTATTATAACTGCATACATGTACTTTTCAAGCCATAGCATCTACCATTTTGTGATTAATTTTATTTTTATAATACTGTAAAACCGGAAACATCTTGCATCATGAAACTTTCGCAAATTTGAGCCGACAGCCTTTTTTTTTTTTTTTCAGCGCAAAACTTTCTTGAAAATGTAGACAAGGATTTTTTTCTGCATTTTATGTACTTTTGTGAACCTTAGCTCCTTCAAATTTTGCGAAAGTTTCATGCACGTGAAAAAGTTCAGGTTTTACAGTATAGAATGTCTCCATTGTGCAAATTCCACATTTCGCCAAGATCAGAATGTCTGGTCCTGTAGTGATTATTACTTTAAAATATAATTTTGTTTTGTTTTGTTTTATTTTTTATGTTGGAGCATAGGAGTAGGGCACAGTTATTCATTTGCTATTACCATGACAATGTGGACTTTATGAGAATGTTCACTTTTCTCTTTTTGTGCTCCCAGTGGACAAACTTTTGTAGTTGTTATTTCTCTGTATGTCATTATTCCTGGATGTCAACATTATCAACAGATGGTTTGTTTGTGCAAGTATTTGACCAGTGCGCATTTCGTCAGAGCCGAGCAGACAATCTCCGAAGTATTGAACGTTACAGTTTGTAGACCATATTATACTTGCCATTTCTTCAGTCGTCAGTCTAAACTGTATCGCGCTTACGTATTTATCAGACAAATGAGATTCCAGTCAGTTGCAAAATCTCGTCCAAAAGTGTAGTTAGTGTTCATTTACAAATATTTTACCTGACGTAATGCAGAAACAGGGATATATTTTGTATAGTTAACTTAGAACTGAAAGCCAGCTCATTGATAATTAAAACTTATCTCATTTTCCCATAAAGTTGGGGGAATATTGATGAGGATTATCATCTTACCATAAAAATGACACCTCTGAATTTGTTTGCATATTTCATGTTCTAGAAAGATTAAATAGAACTGATTCAAGTGATAAAATGTGCACAAAATCAGAGAGAAATGTGATAAAATGTGTTCCAAAGTGAGCAAGAAACGGCAGTTTAAATCTCAATGTGTTGTCAATGTAAATCTCCTCCAATGTGTTAAAAGTGTACCAATCTTTAGGCTCTCTGCTGTTCTGCAACCAAAGCAAAAACAAAACAAAAAAACGATTATACGGAAAGTGAATGGGCTCAAATAAATGATATTGAATAGTTTGCTTTACCTTTGTATGAAACACTAATAATGTATAGTGCATGTTATACAACACCTGAAAAGATTCTAGCTCTCTAATTGGTCGATCGGTCATCATGTGACATATGCAGTTACGAAATGTACCACTGCACGCTGTGGCTGGTGCAGTTTTTTTGATCAAAAATGAATATTGCACAGCTGACAGCTCAATTTACATGGACATCCGTGTCAGGCTTTTGGTCAAGTGGTAGGTTTTGCACTATTGCGTGCCTGTGATGTCACAATACTGTAAAAGTGGATATTTTATCAAGGTGACTAATTTTTTGCGCTCGGCCCGGAAAGAAGAGTTTCACATGTTTTTAATTTCACAGAATCATGACAGTGAGTGCAGGAACATATGGCATGCTAACATATTCTCCTGCTTTCATTTTCACGCTAGTTTCTGGTTGCGTGAAATGGGCGAAAATTTCTACACTGCGAAAATTTCCACTTTTACAGTATATGTGACCGTGCACCTCAAAACGAACATAAAGTCGCACACACTGATTTTGCATGAGGACTGAAAATAAGTGAAATGGGTCAACCTAGCCGAACTTTACTTTTTCATATTTTCTGAAAGAGCGGGTCTTCTTTCACATTATGCTAAAATTTGGTATCATAAAACAGGCAGGAAAGTGTGTTTTTTTAGCAGTTTATCTCGAACATTTTTGGTAGAATAGTGTGATTAGGTGTGTCTTCAGAATCTCTTTTTCATTTCTGAAAAACCTCGTCCACACTCTTCACTTTCAACTCTAATAACTTTTGAAATGATAGTGCTACTGCTTTGAAAGTTGGCATTGATTATGGACAGAATGTGTTAATGAGGCATGCTTAATTTCAGCCTAATCCAATAATCCCTTCATTGTTGTTACTCTGGGGGTTTACTTCCTGCTTTTTGTCCCATTCATGGCACAGCCAGCACGGTTTGGAAAAGATTAAGCGCTTGAATAGACACTGTACTTCAGAGCCTCTTTTCTCAGTTCACACTTTTCCTGAGTTTGTGCTTTCTTTCCAGTATTTATAGGAGAGTCGATTTGATTTGAGTTATACATAATTTTAAAGCTTAAAGTCTACTCATTCAGAATATTCAGAAAAATTCATGTCTGGCGACTTTTTGTTTATTTTGAGGTGCAGGGTCACATATGTTATACATTTGCTACCCTAGATAAGGGAGACCATATCATATTATTATTGCAAATCGCACATATCATACAGTAGTGTCACTCTTTCTGATACCCAGGAGGTGTTATGACAGAGGAGGTCAGGTCTGAGGTCAAAGGTCAAGATGCCTGGCAACTTCTGCTCCGCAGTGACATCTTTGTCATCGCTCTAGAAAAAAAGAAAGTGTTTATTTTATCTCAATGCCATCCCTAGATAATTATGCTTTGTAAATTGTATGACGACATTGTTCCTTGAGTTACAAGGAAATTGTACCTGTAATGTGTTTGATACTTGTTCGTGCTATGTATTTTTATTTATATTGTCATTTCGGTGGATGCATGTGTCTATCCATCCATATATTATATATGTAATATCATGTTCGTTACTCCAAAGAAGCTTGTTTACACTTCTTTGCTTCTGAATGTTGGACAAAACATTCATTTGAACCATGAATTGTAACGTTAATGATAGCATTAATTTCCCTTCTAAGCGTGGAATATGAATGACAAACTGAAACAAAGAAAGAAAGAACGTGAGCAGATTTTTTTTCTGCACTTGTAAGATGTGAAAAGAAAGTCTGCATTATGATTTTTTTTTTGGGCATCAAAATTGCTTTCATGTAAATGCCTCACAGAAGAAAAGAGAGGAATATAAGTGGTGATCATTACAGCGGCCTATCATCATTAAGAATTACAAAAATCTAATTTGACACTTTTGAAGGAATGGTGTGACTGTAATCATTCATTGACAAACATAATATCCAGACAACAGGTACCTTATTTACTCATTAACCCCGAGTTATTTTCATCGTGTATTCAGAGCCTATATCTCACCAGAAACATTCTGTTTCGAGCAGCGTCGATTAAATTTGTTCTTAGAGGTTGCTTGGGCATACATGTTGATGAATGCTTGAATACAAGGGTGACGAATATTAACTCTTGTGTGCTTTATGTGCTAATTGGCATGTAAGACCTCACACTATTGTACACACACTGTCCAAAGTCCATGGCACAGAAATGGTTAAAGTTCATGTGCCCCTTTTGTAACCCTAAAAAGTAGTTTGCTTTCATAAGCTGGTATATTGTAGAGACCATGTAATTCAAACCTTTCCTCAGAAAAATAAAGCTGGAAATTTCTTTATTATGGAAAGGGGAGTAAAACCATGGATTTCAAGTGAATTTATTTGGACCCCCCCCCCCAAAAAAAAGAAGAAGAATATATAACCGTTATTCTTTATAGAAAAGAGGAGCATGTTCCAGAGTGACATAGGGTTAGTTTTTCATTTCTAAAATAAAAAACGTTGGATGACGTTGGAAGACATTATTTTGCCACCTTGCAGAATTTCATGATGTTTGCAAAAGGGAGATACGACTTTCAAAGCAGATTAAGCAAGATTTGGAAAGTTGATGTGTGCTAGCAAGATTCCTCACCAATACCGATATTGAGAAGAAATAGGTGGGTGATTTTATTCAATAATATGGGGATTATCTTCTTGTTTTAAAGCAAGTTTTGTATTACCCTTCCTAGCATAAAACTGTATGAAGATTTCTTTCATACGCCCAAATGAGAAGAGGTACATCAATGTCTATCACAATTTCAGCTCGTGCAGTGATTGTTCTGTTGTACGGGTATTCAGAAGCTTGTACACAGACCTTTTTTTTTCTCTCTCTCTCATTTGTTTGTAGTAATAGTCTTTGATTATGAAGTCAAAACTGCAATGAAATCTGCTGATTAAGAATGGCTGTATAGCTTCTGTGTCAAGCAGATTTTATTTCTTCAATCTGTGGCTAGAATATACTCTGACTTTTCATTTTAGCCCAAAATTGTTTAAGAATGTCAATAATGGATTGCAAATACTGATTTCTTCATGTTGTTTGGTCTTCAAGAATACCATAGGCAAGCATTCAGTGTGTGTTGTGTGATGTTCATATGAAGGATATGTAGACAAACTATTTTGAATACATATTGGCAATAAGGTATACTGTGGTACACATGAGAATGGCCCAGTTTGAAGGTGTGATTTTCTATACAAGAATAAGAGAAGACTTGCAATTTGTTAAAGTCAAGATGATTTATGTTGCAGCTTTTTGATCATGATTTTTTGTTTTTTTAATCTCTGCATCATTGAGTTTTAGGCTAATTTATGTGTGTGTGTCTCTGTACTTTTTTTTTTTTCAGATGTACCGCTTGAGATATATTTTGATTCTTTAATTAAAGATCAACTCACGAAAAGAAGCATTCGAATAGCTTCCAAATCTCTTACTCTGTAAGCTGTTATTTTTCGAGGATTTAATATTTATGAATTTCGCAAATTACTGTTGGACCGCAAAAATATCTCTGACTGACAAGAATTATTGCACTTATGACAGCGACGAAGTCAGAATCGCGGAAACAACATCTCGCAAAAATGTCTGTGACCTCATCATTCGCGAAAATATCTGTATGCGAAAATAACAGCTTTACACAGTATTTATCATATGCTCGAAATTATTGAAGTGTAGCACTGAAAAATAATGTGGATTTTTCAAGTTGATCAAGTGCTTCTTGTGGAAGAAAATTGCCACCTTGGTTATAAAAGTGACTCCTCTAGTTCTAATATCTTGGCTGTCAGATCCTGATTGTGGAATAATAAAAGGTTTTAATGGATAGCTCTTTCAGAATTCATCGTAAATTTCAATTTATTCATTTATTTTTTAATCATGTGACCTGTTACTATGTGTGTAGTGATGTTTCTTTACTTGAAATTTTTTACTCCAAAACTTCTAACCATGTCACTGCATTAGAAGTGGGTAACATATTATCAATGAAGTCAATGAAAAGCAATGACATGGTGTAACATTTATGATTAAAATCATTCAGAGCATGATTTTATTTTAAGATTTTCAATGATGTTTTTGAAGGTTTGTCAAGTTACTGTTTTGTTTGTTTGTTTGTTTGTTTGTTTTGGTTGTTTGTTTGTTTGTTTTTTTTTTTTTTGGGGGGGGGGTGTTTTTTGTGTCAAATATGGTGGTTTGGATGGTAGTGTGTTGAACAAAAGAGGGCTGTATTGTGTCAGAGCACAATGCTGTAGATTTATCCTTATCTATGAAGGATCCTGGATATAGGTACATGTAGATTCTGATACATTTTTTTTTTTTTTTTGGAATGATGATTCATGGGCCTGTCTCATAACAATTACCCGTCAAGTGTTGAAGATTCTTATCTGCGTTGTCAAAATCTTTGCACATTTTGTGTGCTGCGACATTTCATGAAAGTTATTGTGTGGAAATGTTTTGTTCAATATACTTTGTATGCATGAGTTAATGTTCTAAGAAAATGTCTGCAGAAGAAGGAAGAAACCACTTGAAATTTTAAATATCAGACATAAGAGAGTGCAAAACCTTAGATCACATAAAAATGTCCACACTACATGCGAGTTTCTCCTTTCTTATTTCAAGAATATAGCGGAGAGAGTCTAAAGGCCTATTTGATTTTTACATTGGAGGTGTGTCAGCTGACTTTAGTAATATAATTTGATACGTAAGTGATATGATGAGAGTTACAATGTAATACGCAGGAATGACTGAAGATTGTTCTATTTAATACTGCAAGAGAAATGCAAGCAGAAGCATACTGCACCAGTAAGAACAGGATGTAATGGAGAAACATGTGCATTTTAACAAGTAAGATTATTAAAGCTACAGATAATTACACATTTTGTAATGTGAAAGAATGATGTCTCTAAAGTCGATTTTTCCAAAAAAAAAGAAAAAAGCTTGTAATACAATCTATTCTAGATGATGATGATTTATGGATAGACAAAACGATATGTAAAAGACTGTCTAATGAGAGTGACACTTTTCTCCATTGCTGTACTTTGCTCATCAGGTAGTCATTTTTTTAAAAATAAATGCAATTATTTTATCATTTGTGTCATTATTATTATTATTGTTATTATTGTATATCATTATTATTATTGTTATTGCTATTACTACTATTATTATAGTATTACAATGTACTCTTATTATTATTATTCGTATCATCATGATTATAGATTATGATCAATTGTTTTTATTCTTATATTATTATTATTATTATTATTATTTTACTCTTTTTGTAGTGAGAGCTTGCTGGAATATTGGTCAAAATTGCACATCATTTTGATTGTCTTTGATAGAAGTCAATAACATTTTGAATTTCCCCATGTGACACTTGAAATATGTACCAAGGAGCATTACACACGGTTTTGTCATGCTAGTAGTAGTTGTACATAACTCTATTATACAGGCACTTTCTACCATTGTACAATGTACTTTTTTGGAAGAAATATTTGCAAATATGAGAGAAACAGTTAGATTTCTTTGGTATAAAAAATAATAAAAACATGAAAAAAGACAAATATTTTGGTATGTTGTGTATGATTTCTTGTATTGTGTAGATGTGTGCACAGTTAGTAATGACGTCAGTAATCATGTTAACCAAGTAAATTATAATCATAAATACTTCAATACATGAAGTAGAAGTAGAAAGCTGTATAAAGATGACATTGGCAAAATGATAGTGTTTTCATCAAATTTTGACCCAAAATCAAGTATGCTCTAGAAAATTTAGATATCTCATGATTTCATTACATACAGGATTAGTTGCAGCCACATTTAAATTTTAGGAATAATGATGTCATAATAATTGCACTAAATCTTCACTAAGTCACCTGATTGACTTTAAACAAACCTGTAAAGTAGCTGTACAATGCATTATCCCCAGCCTTATCATAACCTATGTGTATATCAATGATAAGTTACTTTTGGGAATGGTGAACTTAAAGGGAACGCAAACCCAAAGAGCAATGTGGATTGAGTGAAAGCAGTAACATATAGTAGAACACATCTGATCAGTGAAGGTTTGAGGAAAATCGGGCAATCGATGCAAAAGTTATGAATTTTTAAAGTTTTGGTGTTGGAACTGCTGGGTAAGGAGACTACTAGAGGTTATGACGTATGAGGGAATTCAATAAAAATTCATTTTTTCGTGAAAATGACACATTCTATCAACTTGATACTGACATATGTTAGGGGTAGCACTTATTTCCCCTGCTTTCTGAAAGCGGTTAGTCAAGTACTCTTTCATTTTGCTAGAAAAGTGAATTTTTGTGGAATTCCTTTTATATTTTCTTTACATTGTTGTCCACTCATACATCATCACCTCTAGTAGTCTCCTCATCCAGCGGTTCCAACACCAAAACTTTAAAAATTCATAACTTTTGCATCGATTGCCCGATTTTCCTCAAACCTTCACTGATCAGATGTGTTCTACTATATGTTACTGCTTTCACTCAATCCACATTGCTCTTTGGGTTTGCGTTCCCTCTAGATATAGAATGCCTTCTTTTTTTTTTGTATTCAACCAACCAATGAGAGATCTATAATGTGATGACATCATCACCTCTTCCAATTTGCATAGTTGGTCATGACCAAAATCTCTACTAGTACTTGATGTAAACATGTGAAACTGTGAAATTCTGTGAAATAATGTCTTGATTTATGCCCACTTTTGATGATGTTCTACCAACTGTGTTTAAACGAGATTCTACACAATTTTTTTTTTTCAAAATCATCAAATTTTCTTGGTGGCACAACAATGAAGTATGGTGACCCAAACACACCTGTTCATGAAAGGACAAGTCCACCTTCATATACAGAAGGATTGAGAGAATGCAGCAATATTAGTGGAACACATCAGTGAAAGTTTGAGGGAAATTGGACAATCCGTTCAAAAGTTACGAATATTTTAAGTATCTGCGCAGTCACTGCTGGAAGAGATGACTACTACAGTGTATGATGTCACATGCGTACAACTATAATTATAAAGAAAATAAAAAGAGGATTTCACAAAACTTTACTTTTTGAATAAAGTGCACATTTCTGCGACTTGCTACTGACGTATGTTAAGGGTAATATTATTCCCCATGCCTTCTGAAAGAGAGAAGTCGAGTGTTCTTTTGTTATGCGAGAAAAATGGAAATATGTTGAATTTTCTTTATTCTTTCTTTATATCGTTGTACTCATGTGACATCACAAGCTATAGTACGTCTTTTCATCCAGCCGTGACTGAGCAGAAACTTCAAAAATTCATAACTTTTTAACGGATTGTCCGATTTTGCTCAAACTCTCACTGATGTGTTCTACTAATATTGCTGCATTCACTCAACCCACTTGTCTATGAAGGTGGACTTGTCCTTTAAGTCAGTTTAGTTTCCAGATATTAGGTGTCTGTCAATGAAGATGGTAAAGGAAAATTATACAGGGAGGGTGGCTTTAAAGGTAATGTTTACCTTTGGGAGCAGTGATTTAAAAAATATTCCAGTAATCACATTTAATTGCGGCATATGTGTAGGTTATAGTTGTATCACAAAACATCCTACCATATAACAATTTTGCAATAAAACCTAAAATATAGGGAGATATCACAGTTTTTCTCACTAAAAACCATAACTGTGATAGTGTAGACGGTTTAGTCGAGAAACAATTTTACTATAACTAAGATATTGTTCACATTTTTGATTAACTTTTTTACACTGGTTGTTTCTATCCCTAACTCACATTTCAGAACTATTTTGAAGCACTAAAGCTGGGTTTCTGTTTCATGTGCAATTGATAGCAAACAATGCCTTTAACCCATTGAGGATGGTTTGATTTTGCTACAACATGCATTTCCCATAGACACCTGCCCAAGTATACTCGGGACTCGTCCTCTACGGGTTAAAGGGACTGTACATAATACTGGTTGAGGCAGGGATTCATGTTTTGAACATTCCTAAGTGAGATAGTGAAAAGCCTCTTATGAAATATGAAAGAGCATGTAATTTTAAGAAGGATTCAACATTTATTTGATGAAAATTTGTTTTCAAATGAGATATCCAAAAAAGTGATTATAATAAAAGGCGACATGCCACAACTTTATTAAGATATTTTTGTTTCACCTTGTTTTTGGATATCTCAGCCTTTTCAAAACCGATTTTCATCGAATAAACTTTTAATACCCCTTAGAACTGCATGCTCTTTGACATCTCATAGAGTAGTTTCTGAATATCTCGCAAAACGTTATAAGCTAAATCTTCACCTCGACCATAACTGTACACACCCTGTAAGCAATGTAAATGATGTGTATGTGATGTCATACAGAGGAGTGTGTTGTGTATGATAGATGCAAAAAGAAAATAAATGCTGATTAAAACAAGTTATATACCAAAAGCTAATTCAATCTATTTCGAAAGAGATAACAGACGCAAAGATATATTCTTTGTTTGTCTTTCTTCCAACAACAACAGCCACAGCACAAAATAAGATAATTGCCATCCAAGTGAAAATGAATCTAAACAGATATAACTATATTAACATAGTTTGGACATAATACATAAACTTTGAAAGAAATTATAATTAAGTCATATACGTTCACACTGATCATAATTCATAATAAAAAACAAATTGAAAATAAGCTATCTAAATGTTTCTATCCCATATAAATGGTACTGTAATGTGGAAGAGACACTAAGATATTATAGAGGAACATATATTTCAAAGGTGAAATAAATATCTTCATTACAAAAATGACAATGGAATTAAAACAAAAGAAAATATATGTCCTTTTAAAAAAAGTCGACTATGGTTATTAAAACTCAACTCACCTCCTTGGTCATTATTATGTTTCACCACCGTTTATTCAATTTCTCATTTTATAACTTCCTCTGCTCTGTACGGAAGCTTTAAAGTGCCATTCGACTTGGAGACTTGGCGAGATAATTTATCTTGTCAAGTCAACATAATAGCTCTATCATGTCGACTTATCAACTTTATAAGTTGACATGGAGACAAATATTATCATGTCAAGTCGATATCTAAAAATTTAAATGTCGTCATGGCAACATAACATATCTTGCCAAGTCACATCTAAAAAGTTACATGTCGTCATGGTGAGATAAGGTATCTTGCCAAGTCGACATCTAAAAGGTTACATGTCGTCATGGTGTGATAATGTATCTTGCCAAGTCGACATCTAAAAAGTTACATGTCATCATGGTGACATAATGTATCTTGCCAAGTCGACATCTAAAAAGTTACATGTCGTCATGGTGAGATAAGGTATCTTCCCAAGTCAACATCGAAAAAAGTTACATGTCGTCATGGTGACATAATGTATCTTGCCATGTCGACATCTAAAAAGTTACATGTCATCATGGTGCATAAGGTATCTTGCCAAGTCGACATCTGAAAAAGTTACATGTCGTCATGCCTACATAACGTATCTTGCCAAGTCGACATGTCGATCATCATGGTGACATAAGTTATCTCTCCAAGCTGAATGAATTTGCTGAATGAATCATGCTGAATTTGCATGAATTTGCATAATTAATGAATTTCACTATTTCGTGTAGAAGTTTGGAAGCCCTCACCAAGCCCTATCAGATAAAACAATCAAAATCAAAATCGGCCATGAAATGACGGAGAAGTAGCATTTTCTAACATTTGAGCACACACGGACAGACGCATGGACGCATGGACGGACACACACACACGCATTCACTTGTTGTATTTGATAGTTTTGATTTCATTTTTTGGTTAAATATATACCATAGTATTAATTTTGATCATCTTCCTCCTCATCTTCTCTCACCCTTTTTATAGGTCCTGATCAAGCAAGAATCACAAGGATTGTGTGGGATATTCTGTGATAGAAAGAAAGACAGCTTTTTCATTCCATGTGGGCACACACTCTGCCTTCCATGCAGCACATTCCTTGAAGAGAATGAAGGAAGAGATTGCCCATTTTGCAAGCAGAAAATACAGTCTGTTCGCATTTTGTATTAGTAGCTACCTTAGATCCTTAGTTTGTGTCTGAAAGAGGTGCATTAATGCATAATGGTCTCCCAGTTCATGCCTATGTGGCAGTCCTCGATAAAAGGGGAATTCCACCCAAGTCAGTCCGTGGTTTCTACAGTGTGTTCCTAAAAAAGGGAAACCAAACCTCAAAGGTAAATTATATCACAAATGCATAGTTGTTGTTTTTTTTTGTATTGCTGGATTAAAAAGTAGCTCATTAAGTTAAATTTGACACCTTGCGTGCGTCAACATTGCCATGGGTTATGTCACAGATCGAGTAAGGTTTCTTTGAAGGAAAATTATACAACATCTACTTTTTCCAAGTTTCAAAGAACCCTAACTCTCTAACTCATGTCAACGTTGACGCAAGCAAGGTGTTGAATTAAAGCTGGAGAGCTACTTTTTATTCCATTATACAAATTACAAGAAAAAAAACTATGTATTGTTCAGTTGACTTTCGGAACTTGCCTTTCCTTTTTAGGAACACACTGTACGGAAGACGATGAATTAAACAAAAATAATTGATCCAATCATGAGTGAATAAGGAAACTACACTCATTAATATTATCTAGTACTTCATTGTCAGTTATGCAAAATGGCAATACTGATGAAATCACAGTATTTTTAGGAGTAGTACTCCCGGATTCACATTTTACACAAAATTTCTCATTTTTCAGAGTATGTATTTTCACATCTTAAACTCTGAGTATATTTAGAACAGTTGTCACTCTTTGTCAAACAAGTCCTTAGAGTATAGGGTAGAAAAAATGAAGCTTTCAAGAAAATTTAGAAAATGGGAAATTCTTATGTACAGAGAATGCAATGGAGACTTGATGACCCATGCACCATGACGACATGTAATATTTTGTTAGTCAACTTGGCAAGATACCTTATGTCACCATGACGACATGTAACTTTTTAGATGTCGACTTGGTAAGATACCTTATGTCATCATGACGACATGTAACTTTTGAGATATCAGCTTGGATAGATAACTTATGTCGCCATGATGACATGTAACTTTTCAGATGTCGACTTGGCAAGATACGTTATGTAGGCATTACGACATGTAACTTTTTCAGATGTCGACTTGGCAAGATACCTTATGCACCATGATGACATGTAACTTTTTAGATGTCGACTTGGCAAGATACATTATGTCACTATGACGACATGTAACTTTTTTCGATGTTGACTTGGCAAGATACCTTATCTCACCATGACGACATGTAACTTTTTAGATGTCGACTTGACATGATAATTTTTGTCTCCATGTCAACTTATAAAGTTGATAAGTCGACATGATAGAGCTATTATTTTGACATGACAAGATAAATTATCTCGCCAAGTCTCCAAGTCGAATGGCACTTTAAAGCTTCCGTAGCTCTGCTACTTTTCTGCTACTTATTTCAATCTCCTCTTTTTTTTTTCTCTCTCTCTTTTTTTCCTCTTCAGTTTTCCTGCTCGTCCCCCTCCTTATTTTTTCCCCTAATCCTGCTTCTTCTCGATTCGTTGACAACCTTTCTTTTCTTAAATCCTTTCCTTCTGCCTTTTCGTCTTCCTTTTCTTCTTCTTCAGCTGCTTTACAATTTTTCATTTTCATTTCTTTCTTTTTCATCCTCTTCCAATATTCCTTTTGTCATCGTTTTCGTCGTTGTTGGTAGTCGTCGCGATCTCAAAAATGAAGACGTTCTGTTACAATGTCCGGTATATAATATATGGGAACCCACTCTGGGTACGATAATCATTCTACGGTCGTACACCACACAATCGAATTGACGTCATTGTATTTTGCTGCTCCCCCATATGTGTTCGTTGAGAGGGGTATCCCATGTTATAAAGCAAAGCCGGGGGAGAGTCAACGAACATACATTCTTGATGTGTTTATCCTGCCTGCATGCAGTAGCTAGCTTGTGTGTACAACCAAAGATCGTACATGTACGTACACACACGATCGATCTGACATTTGCCGGTCTGATGAGCTGTATGTACCCGCACCGAGAGTGACTAATCTTGGTAAATATGATGAATTGATGAAATATTCGAAACGTGCCATTTCTGAAGAGTCATATAAATCCGTAGACGGGACCTGACTGCTTGATTTGGAGGAGGTTTCCGAAAAGGTGAGATAAATGTGTCGCTGTTAGTGTACCGGTTTCTTGGCAAACTTACCAAATAATAGCAATACTTATATAGCACAGACGTGTGAAGTGCGTTGCGTTACGGCATATGTTTTCCTGCGATCCTCTAGCCTGGGTCTTCATGTCTCCCTCCCCCGTCTGCCCTAGCCTAGCTAGCCCATAGAGACCGACCATGTTGCAGTCACCACACAGTGCAGTCATGATGAGAGTTTAGACATTCATTTAGACCAAGGAAGGTGTCAAGTTTATTGCCAGTATTGGGGACAAAAGTGAATTAGTAAACATACTCCGATACTCGTGAGTCGAAGAAACCGGTGGCGTCTCTGCCTACCTGGCAGTGGCATAGACACAGACAGAAAGATCCGTCTGTCCGGAGGAGTCTTTTATTTATTTATTCATTTAACAGTTAGGCCCCCTATTTTATTATTATTTTTTTGTTGACGTTATTACTCTCCTCCGAACGTTAGTTAGGACCTTTTTAGGAGGGGATGCGTGAAACCAGACGCAGTCTCCGCAGAATATATCCCCTTCGACGACCAGATACAGACCGATCTTTCGTTTAACCTCTGCCTGGGCAGTCTGGCATGGCCATACGGCGCAGCAGCGACCCCATACGGACAAACAGTGCCCCGCGACGGAGTTAGCATGGCCATATATGGCATGGGATGGCAGAGACTGCCTGATTCTCTCTATGAAACGTTAGAAATACACATATTTTTAACAAGGTTCTATTTCTAACATTAGTTGGGTGTCCAACACTTCGACACCCTAATTATATAGTATTAGTAATACTATATAGGCCTAGTGGCCCTAGTCTACTACGTGGTGGTACCATGTGTAGTAGGACAGTGATAGGTAGGTTCTACTTAAAATATCTCGCAATTTGCCTGAAATTTTACTCACATGTAAGTTTAACTGTCAAAGAAAATAGTACATTGTAGTATACTTGGGTGACCCGCACCTCGTCATAGTTAATGTTTGCCCATAATTGAATCACATTTCGCCACTGAAATTCTTTGAAATCCAACTCACATACAGGAAAAATGCTGAAAATTCCAATGGAATCACAAGTTCACTGATCGATATTGAAAATTTGCAGCTATCGTCGTCAAAGGCGAACGATGCGAAAAAGTTGGGTGCTATGGAAGGGGCCCGCAACTCGTCACCCGCTCTCCCATAGACTTAGCTCGTAAAAGACGTGTGCGGGTGACCGTGATGTTCCCATAGACATACACGTAAAAGATGCGTGCGGGTGACATATAACACGTATTCCTATAGCCCTATTAAAATTTCAGATTTTCGCGAAAAACTGTTCAGTTTTCACCACAATTTGCTTGGTTGTGGTAGTCCTGCCAAGTTTCAAGCGTACAGAACACAGCCCGGGCATACATTTTTGTTCAGTGCGCTCAAAACGATTTTAAGCGGGGTGACGGTATTCGGGCCCCTGACGAGGTGCGGGCACCTGGCTATACTCTGAATTCACAGGCGGTTTGCGGTATATGCTCCAAGATATAAACTGTTTTCGAACGAACGTGTGGGTTGTTACATGTATTTCATTAGTGGAACATCGAGCAAAGAAAATGGGATTCTATTGGGATTCGAACCCGAGACCTCCGGATTGCTAGCCCGGTGCTCTACCGACTGAGGTGTAGTGTATGGGGAATAGTAGATCGATTATGTAGAACGATTACGATAGTGGTGATTACTTAATGGTGCGATCAGGTGCATACTTAAGTGACTATTTCTTACTTATTTTGAAAGACAAAAGGGAAATATACCTTCAATTGCAGCTATCACTTTAATCCTTTGAGCTATGCTCCTTATTACAGGCCAAAGTTGCAGACTTCGCCCGATGTGTGAGAAAAATGGGTGCAGGGAATAATTTTCCAACTCAAATTTGATTAGCAATTTCAGCTGATGAACAATATTTCACATGGTATCCTGTACATTTCTATGGAAGAAAACTGCTACACAAAAGATAGTTTGTGTAGCAGTGGTGTAAAAGTGCATAGCAAATTGCGATGCGATACCAGGAAAATTATTCCCTGGGGTGCCATGCGTGAGATCGTGAGACGGCCCCTAAATGCTTGAGTCTCACTCAGAATGCGTGAGACTTGGTAGCTCTGCACAGACTGCAGAGCTAGATTACATTGTACGTGAAAACAAGACTATCAAAACACAAGTAGGCCCTATTGGCAGTGAAATGCATTTTTAACTAATATTTTTTCTTCTTTTGAAAGGTCGAAGATGGCAGAAGCAGTCAAGGTAATCGTGCGATGCCGACCCCTCAATGCGAGGGAGAAGAGCTTGAATTGCTCCACCGTGGTCAAAATGGACGGTGCGCGAGGCTACTGTGAGATTTTCAAGCCAAAGTCCAAGGATCCGCCTAAGAGCTTCACCTTTGACGGTGCTTACTTCACGGAGTCTACAACCGAACAGATCTACGGTGACATAGCCTATCCCCTGGTTGATGTGAGTAGTCAAATATTGAAGGAAGTGTCTCCATCATCTAAACTATTTCTTCTCTCTAATCTTTAAAGAGCTAGCTCTTTAAAGATTACAATTAAGAAAAAGAAATAGATCACAAATATGAACTTGACTTGTGTGCTTGTTTTGAGGAGGAGCGTGGACCTCCTCAGAGGCTTTTTTAAGATAACCGCTAATGACATATTTCTTTTTTTTTTTCATCTGAATTAGATTTAAACATTGAGCTTGGTACAGTTTTCCACTTCGGTATTGATCATTAGAAAAAGCAAATTTAATTTGTCAATATTATCCCTTGGATGGTATGTGGAAAAAGTCCTGTGATATTTCTTCACACTTATTTTTACAGACATTTGTCCAAGAGGCCAATCTTACCCTTTCCAAATCATGATAGCACAAATTACATGTAAAGCTTTGACCCCATTAGCATCTCAAAATAATCAGACTTTTACAAAGTGTCATTTGAGATTCAATTTAGCTGTACAGGTACAAAGGTGTAGATATGTAACACACATATATCTACCGGAAAGCTCTTTAGAATCTCTCTAATGTTGATGTGTAAATGTTGACAGCACTGAGAATGTATTCCAGTATTTTCTTCTCTTTTTTTTTCAAAAAAGTTCCCTTTCTGATTGTCTGAAGTAATGAAATACTTTGTGTGTTTGTTTATTTGTTTTCCCAATGTTTCAGGGCGTGCTGGAGGGGTACAATGGAACCATCTTTGCCTACGGCCAGACAGGGTGTGGCAAATCTTTCAGCATGCAGGGAATCACAGACCCGCCCACTCAGCGTGGCATCATCCCTCGGGCCTTTGAGCACATCTTTGAAAATATTCAGGTAGGAAATTAGTCCCATCCAATTCCTGTAGAGGTCATGGCTCCACTTTCAGTTGCCACACTTAACCTGTTGAGGACTGGCTAATTTTGCTACAACATGCGTTTCCCATAAACACCTGCCTGAGTATACTCAGGACTCGTCCTCATTGGGTTAAACTAGGTTTGATCATACCTATGATATCAAAGTCCTGCATTTTATTTTAGATTCTCATTTGCCTGTTATATCATTGTTTTATCAGTGAAAGGGTTGTATGGATCTTCTCCAGAAATTCATAGCAACATCAGTGAATTTTGTATTGTAGTCGTGAGTACTTGGGTGTGAAATATACAGTGGCAGTGAAGTAAAGTAGACAGTGCAAGTAAGGTCAAGTATGCAATGGTACTGGTGTGTAATTAATGAGTGAAATAAGCAAGGCAAAGTATACCATGTATTAAAGTAACATTTACAGTACATTATGTAAGTGCAGTAAGGTGTACAGTTTGAGTAATCGAATGCTGATTTGTTGACCCCCCCCCCCCAAAAAAAAAAAAACAAACAAAAAAAACATAAAACAATACAAAACAAAACAAAGCAAAAAGACTCAAGGGCATGCCTAAATATTTGGTAGTGAGATGTTGCTCTGAACATTATGTAACAAGTGAAATATTCATATGTGACAAGATGAGATTGACAGGTCCTTCTGCTGAGGTCTTGTCCTTTTGAGTAGCAACATAAAGTGGAGATTTACAAAAATCATGTGCTATAACCTCCCTCTCTATGAATCTAACATGTACATATAACTTCCACAAGCATTCAATACCTGCCGGCTGCACCAATAGAATAAACCCCATTAACATAATTCTGTGGCATTATTTGTTGCATCTTTACATATGATTTGAAATTTTTCTATTGATCATTGACTTGTTTGCCAGTTATGAGATGTTGCACAATTTGATGTCTATCAAAATCTGTCTACTTCCAGGTTGCAGAAGGACTAAAATTCCTGGTGAGGGCGTCCTACCTTGAGATCTACAATGAAGAGATCCGAGACCTCCTTGGGAAGGACCACAAGGCCAGACTAGAGCTGAAAGAACATCCAGACAAAGGAGTCTATGTCAAAGGTACATTTCTGTGACATGTAAAGGATGTAATAAGAGTAGCGCCCTCATGTGGCCGGGTGCTTGATGTTGTGCAGTGGACGCATTTGCTACAACTGTATGTCAGGTATTGTCAAATGGCCAAGAGTAAATTGTGTTCCTCTAACCCCCCGTCAAATGTCAATATTCTGGTAAGGATGGCTTAGTATCTCTCTGTCAATCATATGTTTTATGGCAATGAATAGTGAGTTGTCTCTCTGTTTGCAAATTATGCATTAATTAAGGCGGGAGGACAGACAATGATTTAAAAAGATTTAGAGTCCAGATAGGATTAGAGATAAGAGCTTGGAATTTTCCAAGAGTTGCTCCCCTCATTCTTTACAATTAGCTGCATTGATTTAAAAATGATTTTACTTTGTTAGAGACATTCCTGTAGAAGCAAGTGTGTCAAAAGTTGTATGAAAAAAAAGAAAGCTTAAATGGAGTTGGGATAAAAGTGCCACAGCTTTGAAGTCTGTGGATTATGGAGCGCGGTTTTCAATGAAACCTCCCGAATAAGAGTCCCGGTTGCCTACTGTTAATAACTCTTGAGTGGAATTGATAACTCTTGAGTGGAGTTTTTGATCGATTTGTATGTCATGGACAGGGTCATGACATTATAAAATAAATTTGACACTCACTTTGGGGAGAGGGGATGGGGCTAGTACCAGGTACATGTATTCTTCCATGACAGTTGACGAATTGCTATTCAGTTCTTTTTTTTTTTATATTGCAACTCATTGAAAATTGCCCTCCATTGACATAAATCGCTACAAATCTAATGATTTGTCAGTCTGTTGCAAGAACAACACCAACGGAATTAACTTGATGCAAGAATCATTCATTTGAATTTTCTTACTTTTGTTTGGATATTTTTCCCCTTTTCTGACAGACTTGAGCATGCACGTGGTCCACAACACACGTGAGTGTGAGCAAGTCATGGAGCTTGGGTGGAAGAACCGGTCTGTGGGCGCCACTCTGATGAACGCAGACTCCTCCCGCTCCCACTCCATCTTCACCATCCACATCGAGATGTGCGAGCTGGATGAGGCGGGGGAGGACCACATACGGGCCGGCAAACTCAACCTGGTGGATCTGGCGGGAAGCGAGCGACAGGCCAAGACAGGTCAGGAGAATAGAAGGAGGAAGAGGATGGAGATGAGGATCGTGAAGATAGTGATGATGATGATGATGATGATGATGATGATGATGATGGTGAAGATGGTCATGATGATGATGATGGTGATAATGATGATTGTTATTGTGGTGGTGATGATGGTGGTGGTGATGATGGTGATGGTAATGGTGGTTATGAAGATGATTAATCATGAGGATGATGGTGTTGGTGATGGTGGGGAGTGGGATGGTGTTGGTAGTGGCAATGGTGGTGGTGGTGGTGGTGATGATGATCATAATGGCAGTGATGAAGGTGGTAATTTCATGATTGTGAAGATGATGAGGGTGGTGGTGGTGGTGGTGGTGATGCCCATAGTGTGGTGGGGGTAGTGATGGTGATAATGATAATGGCCATAATGATGACAAGGAGGAGGAGAAAGAGACTTATAAGAAGAAAAATCTAAAACAGAATAGGAAAAATAGGACAAGAAAGAATGAACAAATGAAGAGGAGAGTGAAGAAGAGGAAGAAGAAGAGGGGAATAGGGAGGAGGAGAAGAAAGACTAGGAAGATGACATGGGTAAAGAGAAAGAGGAGAAGGGGGAGGAGGGTAGAAGAGTAGGAGGAGGAGGATTAGGAGGGGAAGGAGGAAAACATTGAAAGGGAGTAGCAGGGGAAGAGGAGGAAAAATCTTGGAAGGAATCTGAGATATTGCAATTGGAGGAAAAAGATTAATGGTCAATAGCAGGGAAATTTGAAACATTTCTCAAAAACTAGCAACTATATACTTTGATTTATCCAAGTACTTTCTTAGTGGACTGTAATAGTGGCAATTCTATCAAACCCTTTGTAAACTTTTCCTTGTAATTTTTTTTCCTGTTATTCTGATCAGGTGCCACGGGAGACCGACTGAAGGAAGCGACAAAAATCAACCTGTCCCTGTCGGCCCTGGGTAACGTCATCTCTGCGCTGGTTGATGGCAAGTCCAAACACATCCCCTACCGTGACTCTAAGCTGACCCGTCTCCTGCAGGATTCTCTTGGTGAGTGTTGCTTTTTTTTATGGAGATGATGTTGATGAACATCATGATGGTGATGAACAACATTACAGAGCTCTCAAGTCTCTCTGATTCTGCAGGAGTCTCCCTGAAAATGTCAAAATCTGTTCATATCTAAATAAGAGAATATTAAAATCTCCCTGATTAGGGAATTATTTTTGCCCATTGAAATGCATGTAACATGCCGATACGCTGTATCTCCGTGATTGCTGTGTGGAATCTCCCTGATATGGATGTGGGAATGTTGGCAAACCTGACATTAGCACCATTAATCTGTAAAACATACCGAGGCACCCAGCTCCCACAATATGTCATGCATTATTGACACAGTTACTGGAAAAAATAAGTCTATCATTTAGATTTGAAGGTAACAAGGTTGTAACAATTCTGTCGTGGGATTGGTAGAGAATTCCACAGATGAGGTGGAGCCAAAGAGAAGGTACTCTGAGGATCTGCTGGCTGTTGAGAGCTTTTTTGAATATGTGTGATCCCTCTTACCATAACTTATCAACACAACAGCTCAAATCCAGTTATGACTCTGATGGCAGTACTTATGCACAGGAAAAACAAAGAAGAAGAAGAAGAATACAAAAAACAGATCAGGCTTGAAGGATGGAGATAAGTATGAAGGAGTTAATGAAGGGAGAAAAGAAAAAGAAAAACATGAACAAAGAAAAAAAATGCAGAACCAAGTAGAAATAAGAAGGAATCATGATACAGAGTTGCCAAGTTATTTATATTTAAATCATTCTATTTTTTTTTTTACAATCCAACAGTGCTTTTTTTCTTTTTAAGATTCCTTGTTGATATATATAATGGTTAATGTATTCCTATCTTTAATCTTTTTATCTAATTCTCCTTTTTTCCTTCAGAGAATTTATATTTTTTAAATGCTTATCAGTATTTTTTTGATCAGCATAGGTTAGCAGCCCTGATAATACAATCAACTTGTAGTAACAGCAGTAGAAAGGCTTGCCTTAACCCTAACTGACAAATTCCGCGACCATTCCGGCGTGCGAATTTTTTTGACCGTGCCGCTCGCTGACTTTTTACTTTCAAGTCTCGCGCAACTTTTGAGACCAAATTTGTTGCGCCCGGGCATACCGTTCCGAAGCCACGCCCCTTCAAAAAATTTTCGTCAACCCCAAAATTGCTCAAAAACGTGATTTTGTGTACAAAGTCAATACAAATTGTGTTTTTTCAATTAGTTCATATAAAAAGATTCATATTTTTTGTTCTAATGGCTGAAATCAATCTATTTTAGTATAATTATTCTTCAAAAAATGTGTATGACAAATTCTGCTGAAAAAAACAACAAAAACAAATGTTCGAAAAAACAGAGAAATAAATAAAAAATTGATAAAACAATAAAAAAATACGAAATTAATTTTGATACTGAATTTTTTTTACGCACAAATGTTCGGAACGTCACTAGGAATATTTATACCAAAAATCAGCATTCCATGAGCTTTTATAAGCCAATTAAAGACGAAAATGAGGTTTTTTGCATATATTTGCATAACTAATTAATTGAAAATCTAACTTAACAGTCTTGTAGATTACATCTGGCTTTATGTTCATGCAAAATTTTGCGGCGATCATGCGGTCAACGGCTGAGATCTGAAGGGGGGAGGGGGCCATAATGCCCCCCCCCCCCAGGAATTCAAGCGCACTAAATAGCCCAGGTAAGTTAGGGTTAATTTGCAGAATTCATACATACATGATTACGAATCCCCCAGAGCTCTGTTCTAATGCAGAAGTGTTTTGCTTACAAGTGAAATGTCGCCCTCACCCTGTCAGGCGGCAACACCAAGACCCTGATGGTTGCCTGCCTCTCGCCGGCCGACAACAACTACGACGAGACCCTCTCCACACTGCGCTATGCCAACCGCGCCAAGAACATCAAGAACAAGCCCAAGATCAACGAGGACCCGAAGGACGCCCTCTTGAGGCAGTACCAGGAGGAGATCAAGATGCTGAAGCAGATGCTGATGGGACAGATCCCGATCCCGGCGGGAGGATTTGATGGTGAGGGTGTGCTTCGTGATGAATTTAGGCAACTCTCTTTTATTAAAGATGTAATCCAACTACATGTTAAAGTTGACTGTGACAGATAGATGAGTGAATTGATAGATATATAGATAGATGGAGAGATAGATAGATAGAAAAGTATATGTGGATAGATGGATAGATAGATGGACAGACAGATAGGTAGATAGATAGATAGATAGAATGATAGATTGATAGTTATATACATTGTAGATAGATGGACAGATTGATGGGTAGTAGGATAGGTAGATAGAGTAAAATTATGAAGTTATTGGATTTGAAAAGCTTCACACACTTTTCTTTTATAGATGTGATATTCGTTGCCACCACATAGGCAAATTGACTAGATTATGGCAAAAATGAAAATAATAGAATACAAGTATAGATGGGAGATTAAGGGCAGAGGAGACACTGTGGGTTGGGTTGTGCTATTTTCCTGTGCCTTTCTCAATAGTTGTGTCTTTTACATGCTATGGGTTATTCATTCTTGAATCATGTTTGGGAAGGTTGTTTTTAGTGGCAGAAGATTTTAGATGCCATGCGGTAGCATGCAAGATTGCTTTAGGAGTGGGTGCGAAGCGGAAGACAGAACCTTGGAGCAAGGGCTTATTATTCCAGTCTCATGATGTGATCAGTGTCAATGTGCTAGATTTGTTGGGTGTCTCTGCAAGAGAGAACATTTTTCTTTTTCCCCCTAATTTTGCTAGAGATTTATAGCAGCAAGAAATAAGGATGGGATAGGTTGTACATCTGGGTTCAGTTATCCTCCAAGGGTGGTTTGGGTCGCAGGAATGATATTCAAACTTTCATTATTTGTTTTTGTTTATATTTCTTTGATTTCTCTGTCAGATATTCAATTGGTTGGTAAGTTCCATGATTCTCGGTTTGACGTGTGACAAAGAATCTCCACTCTCCTACTTTTCATCTCACTATACCCTCTTCTTTGTGAAACACCTCATCGTACATAACTGGGTCTATATTCCAATTTCTCCTTCCTACTACGTACAGTGGACACTTGCTATAAAAGTGCCGTCAAAAGCCGAACTTTTGGCAGCTCGGCACGTTCGTCAAAAGCCGAACCTTGGCAGCTGGGCAGGTTCGTCAAAAGCCGAACCTTGGCAGCTCCGCAGGTTCGTCAAAAGCCGAACCTTGGCAGCTGGGCAGGTTCGTCAAAAGCCGAACCTTGGCAGCTCCGCAGGTTCGTCAAAAGCCGAACCGTGGCAGCTCCGCAGGTTCGTCAAAAGCCGAACCTTGGCAGCTCTATGATCGATGCAATTCTGAAAGAAATGAAGGACAAATTTCTTGCTTCTATTTTTGTTTATGCCGAACCCTGCTCCACAATTTCAGATTAAGATGCCAAATTTCGATTATTTGCAGACTGATTTTCCCATTTTTTGAGTACTCATTTTCAGCAAAATCAATCTAATTTTTTAGACTAATGTAGAAAGTCTATTTCTTAAATAGAATGGGTTTGTTGATAATTAACAAACTCTTGTCATAGCCAAGCAATTGTTCTCACACCAGAGTTTGAAGCCACTTTATACTACATTGTTTTCAAAACTTGGTATAATTAAACGACATTTTGATTCAAACATTGGGATTTTACTGGTCTCAGGGATTTTGCTCCCTAACAATCGTCCACTGAAATTATATGACACGTTCAACATATTTATATTAGAACAGGATTCCGTACCTATGTGTTCACCATATCATCTTCTTCTCATTAATCCTGTACATATTAGAATTTTTAAGTATTTTTCAAGTACATTCACATGACAATGACATGTATGTCAGCCAGATATCTCTATTCACCATTCTTTGTGCACTTCTACGGTACCAACAACCAAAACTGTTACAAACTGTCTCAATATCATCCATGTGTGTTCCTCACTAGTCATACCGATAACATGTCTGTCAATTGATATTCTAAATCATTTCTTTTCTGCGTGTGTTCACAATTCACTGCTTATCATTATACCGACACAGATCTTGCACTCTGAGACAAATGATCTGTGTCTGTCATGACTTGAACTGTGTTTAGATATACAAATTTGAGATTATGATAGATATGTTTTTACATCATGCAAACATCACTGATATCACATTACAGTTGAAAGTAAAAAAAAAATAAATAAATAAAAGAGGACTCTGTTTCTTTGGTACCTTGTCCTGATCAAGCTCTTCTCTCCTGTTCCAGCAAAGGATGAAAGAAATGCTGTGTGTTTGGTCATCTAACCTCAATTATAACATGTCAAATGCTTGGACATGGTTTAATACAGGTATACTAAACACTTACCTACTTATCCTGGAAGGGGAGTGGGTGGTTTCTTGCACATTTCCCCTTCTAAAGTGAAGGGAGCAGTTACCATTCACACTAATATTGAAGATTGAATTGCAGAGGGAGGCTGACACAAGGAATAATGGTATGAACCTACACAGCAGCAAAGACTTGCACACAATTTTTAGACACTAACATCCCTCGCCCCCCCCCCCCCCCCCACACACACACATTCATAATATATACACTCATGCATAACCACAAACAAGACATATGATGAGGCAGCCATGAGCAAATCAGATATGAACGTATGAGTTAGGAAAATGTGAATTAGGTGTGAAAAAGTGATTCCTCCCATTGTTTACTCTCCTGATCTTACTCTTGTGTGGATCTATCTCATTGGGTTGATGGCCCACATATGCAAACTTTTTCACCCTTTGGCCATACCTTATACTAGCAAAAGATGGCATTTGTGTTTGCAAGGAGTTGATGATTTCTTTTTTTTTTTTTATTAACACCTGCCCAGTTGGCACCAATATGGTTATATGCACAGATTTTTATTTTTAATTTTTAGAAGTGACAAAAAGTGAAATTGTTTCTTGATTTCTCAAGGCTTGAGTTAACTCGAGACCAAAAGTCCACTCAGATTGAGCAAATGCAAACTTGTGAGTCATCATTCTGAGGTAGTTTGATAGTGTAAATGCAGTCAAACCTGTTTCAAACAGAATTGCTTTATCTGGCCGCAAGGTACTTCCCCTTCCTCACCATGAGAACAATGTTTTGAAAGACCCTGTGTATGGTGGCCACTTGTCTCGTGTGGAACCTTAGCAGCCACCTTACTTTTCTTATTATACCCCGCCAAACACCCCGCCAAACGAAGTTTGAAGGGGGTATATAGGAATCAGCGGACGGTCGGGCGGGCGGGCGGGCGGGCGGTCGGGCGGTCGTACATGTATAACACAGTCTCCATGCTAATCTTAATATTAGGCCTAATGTTTGATTGTCAGTTTGTATTGTTTTGTTTTGTTTTGTTTTGTTTTGTTTTGTTTTGTTTTTATTGCAGCAATACCACAGATTCAATGATGTTACATCCATAACACATGCTTGCTTTCTTGTCACTTTCCCTTGAGGGTGCTGCTCATTCCAATGAATACCAAGCCAAAGCATACTCTGGTCATGGGAAATTTTTCATTTTTGTAAACACCAGGAGCAATGATCCCAAACTATCCCTCTAAAATATGACAAATGGACGTCGATATAGTGTACATGTATAGGAAGTTCATCAAGTATGAAGAAAAGATTATCAAGAACAATCAGCCCTTATACCTAACATGTACCCTTACTAGAATATATCCATCAGAACATGCTTATTGAAATCGATGATTCATGTGTTGCATTGTTTTCATTGCAGCTCATTGATGTACATTGGCAATGACATTCAATTTGACAATGGTTATTGTAGCCTGTTGATGTACATTGTCAAGGCCATCATAACTGTCGACATCGTAAATGTCGACATTGTACTGGCCATCATAAACATCAACTATTCAGCATTTGAGCAATAGCCATCCTATGATAAAAAATCATGGGCATACGTTGTACACGTACATACTCAGGTGGGATTAGAACCATTGTCAATCAGTTGCCATTGACATGTTCGTTTGTATCTTTCTTCTTTTTACTACAGATACACTCAGAGATTGACCTTAAAGTGACTACCATTCAACAGATGAAATTTGCATAACAAAGAACAATTTGCATCTTTATTCAGATCTATGTAATGTCAATCTAAAAATCCCACAGCTGCAGCCAGTGCCTCTCTCAATCTTGACAATGCATCATTGGATGAAAGCCACAAAAGCAGTTTAAAGCTAGCTCATGGATAACGCAAATTTTGATTGTGTAAATATGTAGACCCTGAGTGTGATTCTCAACCAATGAGCCACAATATTGGCCAAGAATAAAATGAAAAGAGTTTAAAGGTCCTGTTTACCTTTGGGAACAGTGATTTAAATTTTTTTCAAGATATGATATTTAATGCATAATGTGTAGGTCTGTTGTACCACAAAACATCCTATTATATACAATTTTTGCGATAAAGCCTAAAATACAAGGAGATATCTGTATTTTTTCTCAATAAACCGTAACTGTAGACAGTTTAGTCTGGAAACATTTCTATTATAACTATTGTTCACATTTGGTATATGTAACAATATTTAACATAGATTTTACCAAATTAATTCTAATTTATACAGTGGTGGTTTCTATCCCCAACTCACATCTTAGAACTATTTTAAAGCACTAATGCTGGGTTTTTGTTTCATCTGCAAATGGTAAATTATGCCTTTAATATCTGATCCAATTGGGCCTCACAAAAATACAAACAAACACAAAAATAATTGTAGTGTTGATCACCCTTCTCACATCATATACACTGAACCACTCACCAGTAACATTGACGAAGAAAGAACATGAGGC